>NC_140580.1:917221285-917803785 GCF_964204655.1 Triturus cristatus | reverse complement strand
GTTACTGAGGCTTAGTTTTTTTTTCTAGTTCCAGTACCCCCTGGGCCACAACTCTGCCTTTTCCTTACATTTGTATTTTACATTTACTGCAGCAGTGTGTTAGAATGCATTTCATGAAAAGAAATATAAAGTAGGGTTGCAAGAAGGAAAATACCAGCCATTTGATGTTTAAAGAGCCTGCAAAGGCCTCCTCTTGACACTAAATGGGATTGTAAATAAAATCATGTGCATTCATTCGTAATGTGACTTTTCTTCTGTCTTCGTTCCCTTTAATAATCACTATTTATATTTGCTGTTCCAAGTACGCACAGATGAGTGCTGAAATATACAGCTTTAGGTGACTTCTTATTTTTGTACCATCTGGGACATCAAAATAATGAGCAGGCAACCCTAACCATAGGACTGGAAGTGTGAAGCAGGATCAGCATATTATTTATTTCCTCCACCCTCGATCCCTGATTAATGTCATAATAGCAATAGTTTAACTTATATCTTTAAACCCTACGCTGCCGTCAATTATATGCTGAGTTACTTCAAGTGTCTAGGAATGCACTCTGCATTCAGAGAACTCACTTCTCATTCTCACACTTCACTTTCATGCTCACCCTGCACTCACAGCGATCACAATGCACTCACACTGATCACCATGCACTCACATCATTCACCCTCTTACCCTGCACTCACAGTGATCACTCTGCAATCACAATGCACTTCCGTTGTTCACCCTGTACCTCAGCCTGCAGTCACACTACTCATCTGCACTCATGTGACACCTCATTCACCTGCCCCCTCACTGCTCAATTTGCAACTCGCTCAAACAAGCCCATAATTAACCATGCATTCATTCGTCCCACTCTGCACTTACATCCGCACCCAAATTCATATGATCACCTCACTCATCCTGCAGTCACTTCTCTTTCCCTACTCTCACACTGTTGCATCGCTCACCGTGCACTTACATGGGCACTCTTCTCATTCACAGAGTGCAGAGGGTTAATGTGCGTGCTACAAAGAACATGTACTATGCAGATCTCAGAACTTAGTGTGAGCAAACTATGAGTAGCACTATAAAAAAAAATGTTTGGCAGAAAGGTGCTACAGAGAGATGAGGTGTTTTGTTGGTGAGTGGTAGTGAGGGAATTTATGGAGAAGGAGGAAACGGGGGATGGGGCACCAAAAAAGACTGTTGCGCCGTGTGTGACCAGTGCTATGGCCAGCACTGCCTGGGAGTGTAGGCCCCCCGCGAAGGTTGGGTCTAGTGGCTCCCATGCTTCTGCCTAATACTATTATTATTTACATTTTATATCTTCCTAAAGGATAATAGATTCTTGGTGGAGCGAAGCAAAGGAGGGTGCACGTTCCATAACTGTGTGGCCTGCACCAAAACAGCAAGACAGACAATTCATGCCTTCCTGAATTAGGGAACAATAAGCAGAGTGGCACAGGCCAAGAGGAGCATACGGGTCCAACCCGTGTGCTCGATGTGGCGAGATGAGAGGATGAGAAAGGACAGCAAGGGAGTGAGAGAATTTGATTGAAGAGGTCAGGGATGAGGAAAAATGTGAAGTGCCGAAGGGAAGTGCGGACACGCAAGAAGTGAGTGTGAGGGAAAGTTGAGGGCTGCTGTCAGACTGTGAGAGAAGATAGCCGAGAGATGATCTGTGACCTAAAAAGTAATTTGATACAACAGGGGTGAGGGGCAGCAGCGATGGGGGAAGAGAGGGAGTACTGGGGTGGGTGCTGAGCAGTGATTAATTTGTAATAAAACATTTGCCAGGGACCTCACCAGTAGGCCACTGCAACTTTAACCAACCACCCTTTGCCTTGCGTTTGCGGCCAATGACAATACCTATGCAACTACCAACCATAACACTGTACAAGTGTGACTATTTCAAGCCCCCAAAACTATAAGAATGGCATGGATGTCAGGAGTTTATTGTTTTTAATGTATATTGAATTAATAAACAGCTGTTCTGCTCATCTCTAAATTACACAGACAGAGCTACCATGTGGCAGACAGTCATAGTGCCAGTGTGCACAATCAGGTGCCAGTGCGGACCACCGGAAACCACCTGCTCAAATTAAGCACTGGTGCTGAAGTAACAGGGGAGCAGGTCATTGGTTCAAGAAGGTGTTTAAAAACAAAGGAGAGATGTGAAAGATGAATTGGGGGACTGGAGAGGTGTAAGATACAAATAGAAAACAATTTGAATGGAGAGACTTGAGGTGAATGAGAAGTGCAGATGGGCACGGGAAGTGACGGGCCAGAGAGGCCATGAGATAAATGCAAGAAACTGTTAGAGATGAGGGCATTTAAAAGAACGAATGGCAAGAGGTGATTAAGGGTAAAGTGAGAAGTTGAATGGGGAGAGTTCAGAAGTTGTAAAAAGGGGTGAAAGAAAATGGCCTGCAAAGTGAGAGAGGGATCCAGGATTGGGAGAGGAGAGAGGGATGGAAGGGAGGGGTGAGAGGAAAGCGGCATGGGTATATTGCTTAACTCTGCACAAGACTGCCAGGGTTTTAAGGGACCCCTGCTGCTCCTGGCCAGGGCCAGGTGAGCTTCTAACGTGGCAGCACGTATTCCTGCGGAGTGGAAGGCCCATCACAAAGGTTGACTAAACATCTTTCTGATGTTAATTGCTGTATTTTGGTTATAAACTGGTACTGATGGGGTGAAATCTTTCCTCAGTGTTACTGTGTGCAAAAAATGTCAAAATAATGAAGCGATTCTATCCCAAAATAACGCGGCATCACATAACATTATTTAAATTTTCTTCCCACACAATTTAGTCAAGCCTGTCGTGTAATTTGGTCCTCACCTGCCTCGTAATTCCAGAAGCCCTGCCTACAGGTTTAGAAATGTTTGTCAGAAGGGGGTCCTTACGACTGAAAATGTTGACAGGTGGGTCTCGGCACCCAAAAGTTTGAAGACCTCTGGTTTATGCCTTCATATTTTTTCATGTGTATTTGTTTTAAAAGGTATTTAACCAAACACAGGCTTCAATGGGTGAAATGTGTGCAGTAAGGTAAATCATATTGAATAGACCTTCTGGCTGTTAGGACAGTTGTTTTTCTGTATTAACAGAAATCTGTAATGCACTGAACAATGTTTTTCTCATGTCATGTTTACTGTTCTATACTAATAAACTTTCATTTGACCTCTACACTGTAGTAATAAATGTGTGAATGTGTGTTTATTAGCACAGTTGCTCTCAGTAACCTGTTACTGGACTACATTTATTTTCACTGTCGTGCAATATATATTTATGTCATGTTTTAAACAACACATTTTGCCCCAATAAATCATGTTATTGGAACAAGTTTTCACATATTTATGAATACACAGCAAAGGATACATTTAAAGTTAATAAAATAGTACAGTGTGACATAGGCTATCGTAAAGTGGCTTTGTAGAAGAAAAGGGCTGGGCACAATTATATAATATTAACGCTCTATTTGTGGTAGTGTGGGCGAGCAGTTAGGCTTATCGGAGGGTAGTGCTAAGCATTTATTGTACTCACATGAACAATAAATGAGACACACACTCAAGAATAAATCTGAGACCAATTTACAAAACTAACATTGATTTGTATATCATTTTAAAGACCAAGAACTTTGTTCTACAGTAAATACTTTTTAAGATATGAATTTTCAAAGTTCACAAAGTCATTCACTTTTGTGAGCAATTACACACCATTGAAGTCAATGGAAAGAAAGAAGAAAACTCATACAAAATCACACAAGGGTCACCTTCTGGATTTAGGTAAGTAGCACAGCCAGGTCCAATGTTCCATCAGTGGATTCTCGGGAGCGTCCTGAATTCGGTTGGAAGGAGGGTGCTGAGGTCTTTGGTAGCTGACACGCTATGAAGAAGGGTGTCACCTGAAAACATACAACACAAGAGGACTTAAAGGTAAGTCCGGGGGGTCCCAATCAAGAGAGCAGTCTGCAAGGACCTCAGGATCATGGAAGCACAGCTGGATCCCCGTTACCAAGGCCGATCGGGCCAGGTGCAGAGCAGATCAGTCTGGCGGACAAGGTGCGTCAAGATGTCCTCGCAGTCAGGAGCTTGTAGAGGCAATTGGGTCAGAGGGACAGTTGGGTCACTCAAGAAGACCCTTGACGGGTGCTTGCTTTCGGGGCAGTTGGAGACTGGAGTGGACTCTTCATCTCACTGTATGCTTCAGGGGGTCAAGTACCCCAGGTATTGGTGCAGCATGGCTCCGGTAGATCCTGGTGTCTTCACACTTGATTGGGAGACAGATCTGATCCTCCGGAGTTGGTGTACCACTTTTGGTTTGGATGCTGCTTCGAGGTCGCCGGGGAGCAGCAAGTCGACACACCGGACTTCGCGAGTTTGATGCCTGCAGTCTGAGGGGAGTAGTACCTCTAGTCCAAGGGAGTTCTTTGGCAATTTGTAGAAGGTTGGAGGAGCTCCAGGGTTCTTGGAGGCCTCACAGTTTTGGACGAGACAGCACACCACGATTGACGAGTCCTTAAGGCAGTAGGCAGGGTTTAGCACCAAAATTCTGCAGCAGGGCTTCAGTTCTCGGGTCAGCAGCTCTTCTGTGTCCATATCTTCTTTGTGTCCATCAAATTTACATTGCAAGGTCAAGGAATGCCACCTAAATACTAGATTTAGGGGCGTTAAAGGGGGAGACAGGTGGTAGCCAATGGGCTTCATACTTTTAGGGTGTCAACACCCTCTAAGTGACCACTTCCTGTGGCAAAGGGCACTACCCTAGCCCTGATAGGCTAATTCCTGCCATCCCAAGATGGAGGAATTGGAAAAGTAGTGTCCACATCACCTGCCCAACCTTAGGGGTGGTGCAGGCTGTATGTGGGCACACTTCCTACTCTAACTATCTGGAGATGCCTGGCTTACACTTCAAAGGCGGCATTGCCTTCAAAGCTTCCTGCCTCGGAATGCCATTCCGGGCCTGGAGGAGATGTGAAGCACCTACGCCCAGTGCAGGCTTTGTTCCTGGCCTCAGAGAGCGCTGACCCTCACCCCATGAGGTCAGAAATATGTCTGGTGGTGACAGGCTGGCTAAGACTAGTCAGTGACCACACCAGTGTTTGGTAGGTTTTCAGGGGATCCTCTAAAAGGGTCCTCTGTGTGCAATTATTATTACATCCAACACTGGCAGCAGTGCGGATTTATGAAGACAAGATGTTTTGTATCAAACACCTAAGCGACAGTGGAGCCATCATGAAGCTAGGAACCTCGTAATGACAAGTATCCTGCCCATGCACTCACTCTCTATTGTTTCCCTGTGCACTTACAATATCCAAGAATGGACTTAGATATTGTAGGGTCATATCAGTTCATGCAGATATGCCCAAACATGGCATATAGTGCAACCTGCCTTAGGGCTGTAAGGCCTGAGGTAGGGGTGACTTATCTATATCTCATGCAGTGTCTGTTGGCATTGCACACAAGGCGGTGTGCCATGTCAACTCTTCGGTTTTCTCCGCACCAAGACACGCAGCCTGCAATGGCAGTTTGCATGGTCTTGGTGAGGGGTCCCTAGGGTGGCACAATTTGTCATTGCAGCCCTAGAGGACCCTCTGCAGTACCAATTCCCTAGGTATCAAGGGTACCATTTACTAGGGACTTACAGGGGTTGCTAAAGTTGTGCCAATCGTGGTGCAGTTTTAGGAAAGAGATCTGGCACTGGGAACGTGGTTGGCAGGGATCCAGTGCACTTACATTCCAAATCACATTATGCACCAACCAAAAAGTGGGGGGTAACCATGTCAAAAAGACACTTTCCTAACTTAGCAGAAGGGGATATGTTTGATAAATCAGCGAGGTGTAAGGAATACAGGTAAAAAATATCTGCAGAAAATAGGTAAACGATATGTAAAAGGTAGAGGCGGATACAGTATATGGAATATAAGTGAATGAGGAGTGAGGGATGTAGTTAAAATGTGTGAAAGATACAGGGAAAGAGTTATGAGGGATACAGGTCAATGATGAGTGTGAGGCATGTCAGCTAGATGTAAGGGACACAAATGACAAGTGAACAAGGTGTGAAAGTTATAGGTAAATCTGGTGGGATGGATACAAATTGGTTGTGAAGGATACTGGGGAATGGCGAATGAGGTGTGATGGATACAGGTAAAACATGTGAGGGGTAGTGATGAAAGAGATGCAAGAGGTTTAGGTTATCAAGGTTTAATGAGTACAGGAGAATGAGGAGTTTGTGGGGTTCAGGTAAATCAGGGGTGAGCAGTAAATGTGAACAAGGAGTGAGGGCTCTAAGAGGTAAGGAGACAGGTAAATGAAATGTGAGGGATACAGGTATTTGAGTTGCAGGATAGAGGTAACAAAATGTGACACGTAAAGTAAACCAAGTGAGGGAGGAGGGTAAAAGAGGTATACAGGTCACAGGTAAATGAGGTGAATATGGTGCAAAGGAAAAGGGTGTATGACAATGTTCACTCTTATGTATTACCCCTACTTCCCACATACCACATAGAGGAACGCCAGCACAGCCAGGCCCTTTTCCTTGTCTTTCGCCTCGTTGACATCCCCATACAGGTCTGAGTTAAAATGGACGATGTGAAGCTGTGGACACAAAACAAGTTAGTGAATACTTTATAGAGGCTCCAGGATGATGAGAGCAGGTTAGTGAATCCTATGGAGGTCCATGGGAGATGTGGGCAGTTTATTGAATCCTAGAGTGAGACATAAGACCAGGTTAATAAACACAATGGAGGCCCTCAGGAGATGAGAACAGGTTAGTGAATCCTAACCAAGCACCCTAAGACCTGAGACCACTTTTGTGACTGTGCACACTGGCTGATGATACTAGATTAGCAAATCCAAGAGTGGCCCCTGGGAAATGAAGCCAGGTTTGTGAACACACATGAGGCCCTTCAGCGATGAGACCACGTTAATGAATACAGTAGAGACACCTTGGAGATGAGACCACTCTACTGAATGCAACAGGGGTCCCTCGGAGATGAGACTAAAGGCCTGATTTTGATGGCAGTCCGACTTTTGTCCGACCGCCATCCTGTCGGAAATGGGACCACCTGACTAGGTGTCGGTGGTCCCGCCACAGGGATTACAATGCGACCAGCTCCAAGGTGGTCGCAATGTGTATGTTTTGTATTGCAGCGTGTGCTGCGGGCTGCAGTACAAAAAATACACATTTTGCACATCCCTGCACTATGTGGCAGGCACCATGCGGTGAGAGCCTGCCACATAGTGGCCCTCCAGGCTGTGAGCAAGGAGGGAAGGGGGCCCGCTAGGGGCACCCAAAGTCCCTTTCCACCAGCCTTTTTATGGCGGGTTAACCAATGTCGACTGTTAATGTGTGTCAGTTCAGCACCATGGATAGCTCTGTCTAGCCCAAGTGAGGAGCTTTCATGGTCATCTATCTCAAGAATGGTGAGGATAGGAGCCCTCTCTGCACTTGTCTTATCCTCTACGTTTTTAATAATGAAAAGTGCGGGTGAGGTAAAGACAAGGTCTGGACGAAGGCAGTTCTATCCTTCCAGGTGTGGAGACTCTCCAGTTTTTTCTGTTCAGGGAAAGGAAAACAGGACGACTGCATACACTGAAATTTGGGGTGGGCATTACTGGCGTTATTCTCTCTAGCGTAATTACTGCACAACTTGTGGCCTTATAGAGAGGGGCATGTGGTACAGTCTAGTGATTATGTCATTGTTCAGTGTTTATATTATGACATATTATTGGTGGTCAGGACATTCTATGAACATACATTGTAAGTGTCCTTTTAATTGGCAAATGCAATATTCTAGATGAGAATGCTCGAGCGTGATGCTCTGGGATGGTTAGCAGCTGAAGCAATCGTCTGGGCTTGTTGTACCTGTATCTTTACTTTGACTTCTTTGCCAATAAACCATTTTATTGGTTCGCTACTACTTTTCTACGCACCTCCATCACTTCAGTGTTTTTCCCTGGAAATTAGTTGGGTGGGTGGCACTGACAATCCTGCCATATCCTCTAATCCTAGACACTCCCAAAGTGTGGTAGTTGGTAGGGGCATGTACACACATTTCCATAACTGCAGTTGAAATGTTGGTAGTGCCGCATAGACCATGGCCACGCCCTCTTTAATTTTGTATTCCTTCCCCAGACGCAGGCATCACCACCACACCTGCGATAAGGAGAGCTATGTGAGAGTGGTGTGGATTGGGGGTGCTGAGAGATCTCGAAGAGTATGAGGTCCACCCTGCTGATCGCGGATCAAATCTTTAGGTCTTAAAAATATAATAGTTTGTAGTCGGGAGGTGGGCTTATGCGTGGGCTGCATATACAGCGGTTTTGTAGGGTGAAATATGGAGAGGCTTGGTTTGCGAGTACTTGGTAGGAAAGGGGGTACCCATGTGGAAGTAGGGCTTGGTGGGCATAGTTAAACCAGCAGGGAATGTTTCTAATGAACTGAGGGAAAACTGGTGCCAATAGAATATTCCATGTTTGACTTACTGCCTGGTGTGACATGGCTGAAGATTTACCCTCAGGCAGGGAAGTCCTGAGTGGATCAAGAGAAGAAACTTCTAAACATTGATTAATTTCAGACGGTGGTTGTAGGTGGAACCCACTGGCACTCATTTCAGGGGACCGGTACTTATTTTTTCTCACCAGTCATTTACAGAGAGCAAGTGAGAGAAAACACATAAATGGGAAAGGAGGGAGAGAAAGACGTAAAACCCATAACAGGGAGAGACAGTAGAAACTTGAAAAATTAGATAAAAGAGCAGGGAGGACATGATAGTGGATTAAACAGGCATGAGGTGGATTCAAGCCTACGCAGCCTTTGTATTCGGCTGCCCGCCATTTAATAGCACTGGCCGTAGACTTCTGAGCAGAGCTAAGGGCACCGGCAATCATTCCTTTACAAACAAAGCCCTGCTCAAAAGGCACAAAGCAACCAGGTTCATAACTAAATGAAACTTTGGACTTGGTATCTATCACGGACAGTACTCTGCTGGGAGAGGCACTGTCTTTGACAGAGGGCATGTCCTATTAAAAGTTGAAGTTTCAGAAACTCCATGACAGTCACAGAGAAGACAGCTGGTGCTATTATCATCAAGAATTTAGGATGCACAAACAGAGGTAAATATGGATATCATGAGTGACGGACAGGGATAGGCCACCTAGCCAGATCTTTGGGTTTGGCCCCTCCGTTGAGGGGCCATTGTATGAAAGGCAGGGGGAATTCCAGGTAATGCAAGTCCAGAAACAGCTGTAAGCATTTTCCTTAGTGTAACTGGTGTGGAAGAGTGCACCCAAGAACTGAAGCATATTCATAGATAAGGAGACAAGTATTATGGGCACAACCAATATAGAGGAAAGGACTCTGTCTCCACAGAGGAAGTTAACAAGCACTTGCAATGCAATAGGTCTCGCAATTGCGAGAGTTTGAGCTTTTGACATTGTTAATGACAATGGTTTTTAGTTATGAGTTGGTTTTTAAAACATAAATAAAAGGCATTATCATTTACAATGCCAATAGCTCAAACTCTCGCAAATGCGAGACCTATTACATTGCAAATGCTTGTTGTAACATCTGGCCGGTCATATACAACAGCCCTTTTGTACACTAGAGATGTGCCAGATTACTCTGACTTGTCCAGTGAAGTCCGTCACCTTTCCACAAAGGTGCATAATAAAATGTCCTTTGTAGACAGGTAGTAGTTAAGCATCGCCCTTAAACCTGGCTTACCTAGTTACAAGTTTGACAAGACAATCGCACTTGTTTGAAGAATGTAACATCAGTCCACTGCATTTCGAAAGATGAGGAAAGCATGAACTGATAGATCACTAGCTTAGTACACAGCTACAAACATCTGTGGGAGGGCTAAAGGGCATACAAATGTTTACGTCTTTTCTAAGCCGACTCAGCCTTTCATTCTTCAAAGGTCGATAAAATCGGTAGGGGTTCTTGGGTGAATGAAACGGTAACCAACTCACGCCGGATAAGGTACTACAACGTGCGATGTGATTCAATGATTGTCTGCAATTAACATTTTCATCCTTCAACTCCAAAAGAACATATTGTCGCTCCCCCCGCCTCGTCTGATGTGAGTCCGACCTCCTGGGCCCTACTACACTACTTACTTACCTGCTGGAGCTGCATCGCTACTCCTGACTGGTGGAGGCCTGATGAGGGGGCACCGCCTGCATCTGCTGCTGGGCTCCTAGTGCGGGCCCTCCACCGCCCTTGTCCCCGCTTTGCCCTCCCTTCCTGGTGCTGTCCTTGGACCTGGTGAACTCTGGATCCCCCCTGCCGGCCTGCACCCCAGCTGTCACTTGTCACTACCCCACCTCTGTGGGCAGCGAAGCTGACGAGGTGGGTGTTCGACCGCATGCATCGAGCGGTGTGAGGCCCTGTAGGCTGGCCCCCTTTGGTACCTCCTAGTCTCTCTTGCGACACCTGTTGGGGTCTGTAGATCCTTCCGCTCCCTGGCCCTAGCTGCTGGATCTGGGCTGGTCCTCCATCGTGCTGCCCCCTGCTGCGACCGCGACCCACTGGCCTGCAACTATTGCGTGACGTGAGACCCAGCTGGGCATTCCCTCTGCCACCCCACTGTCTTGCTTTGCCCTGAGGGAGCCTATCGCGGTCCGGGGCCTCAGGCACGGAGACCTCCCATCTGCTTTCGGACTTCCCTGGAGGTGGCTGAACTGACCCACTTTTTGACTGTGTGTTCTTTGACCTTGGTTGGTGGCCCCCTCTGCAGAGACTGTTTTCAGAAGGGATAGGGTTCAGACACCATTGAATGACGACCATCGGTCACAACAGGGCGGCCAAGACCCCGGCCACTCAGACCAAAATTGATCGCTTTACCACCACGGATGCCGGGGCGGTCGGGGGAACTGTGGACAAAGAAGCCCCACCGGCCGCGGATCTGACTACCATCCTTCAGGCAATACATGCCTCGTAGTCCTCTGTGGAGGGCAAGATTGCAGAGGTTCGGGTGGACAGCACCCTCATCCGGCAAGATCTGAGGAATGCGGTGGCCTGGATCACGGAGACCGAGTCACGCATCTCCACGGTGGAGAACGATATCCGGCAGCTCAGGGAGCAGGTCACCCGGCTTCAGTCTCACACCCGAGAACTGCATCGGAGGGCGGAAGACGCCGAAAATAGGTCCCGCCGCAACAATCTCCGCCTGGTGGGGTTCCCGGAGGGGGGGGAGCAGGGTCACCCGGCAGACTTTATGGAAAAGTGGCTTCGCTCATGGGTCACCGAGGGCTCCCTCTCCCCGTGGTTCGCAATTGAGCGAGCACACCGCGCCCTTGCCCCTAGACCGCCCCCGGGGGCAACCCCCAGGTCCATCATCATGCGAATTCTTAATTTCAGGGACCGAGATTCCATCTTGACCGAGGCCCGTAAGCAGCAATATCTTCGTTATGAAAATCGCACCATCGTGGTTTTCCCTGACTATACTTGGGAGGTCCTGGGTCAGCGCCGTTTGTTTGGGGAGGTTAAGCAAAAGCTGCGCGCCCTTAACATACAGTACAGGCTCCTTTTTCCGGCACGCCTGCGAGTGGTGTTCGCCAACAAGACCCTATTCTTTGATACTCCTGAGGAGGCTTGGACCTGGGCTCGGAGGAACGTCCCCTGCGCGCTGATAACCGGCATCCATCATCTGGCGAAGTGATTGGGGGGTCTGGCTTCCAGGGGGCTCCTGGCTCCCGGCCCCACCGCAACCGCTCATGATGACGCCGTGGCCAGAGGCGGACCCGCTCGGACTCCTCGCTGGGCTCCTCTTGGCAGCCGGCTCCGCTTCCTGGAGAGCCTTCAGGGGTGCAGCGGTCTGGCTCCTCGGGCCGCCTGGATCCTGGAAGCACCTCATCCCGGCCTTCACCGCTGGACCTCACCGACACTGACCTATCGCGCAGCCCGATGCTCATCAGGGATCCTGCATGAGCCTGTCTCTGCCTGCCGAGCTTGGCTCCGCGGCCGGAGACGGCAGCTCATCTCATCGCTGCTTCAAACCCAGACGGACTTGACTGTGCACATCCTGCAAAGAGGAGTGGTCTTCCACGTTTCCCAGTCCCGAGCGTTTCAGTTTGGTTTTCGCTAGTTTCCACTGTTACGGCGACAGATGCTTCTGTTCCTGAAGTATAGGGTGGGGGGTTGGGTTTGGGTGGGGGGACCGTTGTCCCGGGTTTTATTGTTTATTATTTGTTGTTTTTATGCCAGTACTATTGCCTCATTCCGCGACATCCACACAGTGACCGACATTGTTCCTCTATGTCTTGCACCCCACGCGCTTGCACCACTGTGCTCACTGCGCGTGCTGGGTGCTCAACCATCACCCCAGCCTCTCCATGACTGACGACCGATTTGGTTTCACCACACTTCATATTATGTCATGGAATGTAAACGGCCTCCTAGATAAGGTTAAGCGCACTGCAGCCCTGCGGTATGCCCAGCGCCACAATGTAGACATATTGCTGCTTCAGGAGACCCATCTGGTAGGCAACCGTTGCCCCTTCTGGCGCGCTATGGTTACGGTGGGGTGTGGCTCTCTGGGTTTACCCGGGGATCACGCGGGGTGGCGGTCCTGCTGCGCCGCGCCCACCTTTTGTGGAGCATAAAGTAATACATGATCCGGGAGGCTGTTTTGTTATTCTGGAGGGGAACATTGGTACCCAATCCTTGAACTTGATAAATGTGTACTCTCCACCCTCTCTGCTGTCTTCCACGCTTCGGCGCCTTGACCTGCCCCCGGGGATCACTGTAGTTGGGGGGGACTTTAATGCGGTTATGGACCCGGACCTTGATTCTGCCACAGTCCCCTCTGTCTCTAGGGTTTCCCACTCCACACTCCTTTCGAACTGGGCCGTGACTCTGGGTCTGGGAGACGCCTGGCGACTCTGGCACCCGGCTACTCGTATGTTCACTCACACATCCACCGCCCACCACACTCAGGCCAGGTTAGACTATATGTTTCTTCCGGCCCTGGACTGTCGATCGATCCAAGATATCACTATCCTGCCCAGAGGCATATCGGACCACTCCCTAGTTTCTATGCGCCTGGGTAATTTCCCGGCCTCTTCGCGCCTGGTCTGGCGGCTTAACGCCTGGTTTCTCCAGGACAAAGATTTCCGGAAGCACGTAGAGCTCAAACTGAGTCACTACTTCGCCGCTAACCACGACTCTGTTTCATCCCCTGGTACCTTGTGAGAGGCCGCTAAGGCAACTATTCGCGATTTTGCCAAAGGCCAACTCAAAACCCAACGCACGAAACAGGAGGCCCGGCTAGAGACCCATCCGCCTGGAGAGCAAGCGGAAGCCCAGGATCGGAAGCTCGCATATCTTCGGGATGAGCTCAGGCAGGCCTCCATGGAGTCCGCTAAGCTCTTGTGGAGGTCCTCCGTGGCGCGAGTGTATGGGTGGGGAGATAAAAATGGGAAGCTCCTCCACCGCTTAGCCACTTATCCAGTGGCTAACTGTATTATTCCTGAGGTGATGGATTCCCATGGGGAGATCCATCAGGCCCCCGTGGCGGTGGCTGAATGTTTTGCTTCTTACTATGCTTCTTTGTATTCTGCCCAACCTCCAGACCTCGCCCTATCGGAGCTCCTCCGGAATGAAAGATTCCCCCTCCCGAGGTTCACTGATGCTGAAGCAGAGGACCTTGATCTCCTGATTACTCCAGTAGAAATCAATGATGTTATCTCCCGCATGGCGGCGGGCAAGACGCCGGGACCAGACGCCCTCCCACAGGAGTTTTACGCATCTTACCGGGACACGCTGGTCCCCTATCTCCTGGCACTGTACCGCGAGGCAGTAGACCGCGGCTCCTTCCGCCCTGAAACGGATTTGGCCACCATTGTGGTGATTCCTAAGTCTCAGCCCCCCTCTACCCACTGCTCTGATTACCGCCCTATTTCCCTTATCAACTCGGAGCTCAAAATATTTGCTTCAGTCTTGGCACAACGCATACGGCCTTATCTGAGCACATTGGTCCACGTGGACCAATGCGGCTTTATGCCCGCCCGGGGTACCAGGCACTGCCTCAGACGGCTCCACCTTGCTCTGGCGCACCGACAACAGCTGACTCCCTATCTCTCCTTGCTCCTCGTGGATTTCGAGAAAGCATTTGATTCCGTGGATTGGCGGTATCTGGAGGCGGTGTTGTCGGAGATGGGCTTTGGGCCCCTCTTTCGCAACCTGGTCAAGACCCTTTACAGCAAGCCACAGGCCCAGGTGATGGTTAACAGAGCCCTCTCGCGCCCCTTTCCCATTAGGAGGGGCACGAGGCAAGGTTGCCCCCTCTCACCCTCACGGGGTGGCAATGGCCCAGTTTGGCAGAGGACAAGATTGCCCTCTACACCGACAACGTCCTGGTCTTTCTGTCGGACCCAGCCGGCTCAGGGCCTCGATGTCTCCGAGCTCTGCACTTCTTTGAGCATGTTTCTGGTCTCAGACTGAATGGGGCCAAGTCAGTCCTGGTCCCCCTTCATTTGTCAAGAGAGTGTTTCGATTGGCAGTCCGCGATCCATCTCTGACGGCAGACATTCAAGTACTTGGGGATCTGGGTGACGCTCCTTCCTGATCTCGCCTGGTCTCTCAATGTCAGCCCTCTGGTGAAGTGGGTTTGCGCTGATCTCCTCCGATGGCAAACATTGCCACTGAACCTCATGGGCAGGATCGCTCTTTTTAAGATGATGGTTCTGCCCCGTTTCCTCTATATGCTCCAAAACATGCCCCTCGCCTTCTCCCGGTCCTGATTACGCGAGATGGATGGCTTGGCTACTAAATTCCTGTGGGGAGGTCGGAGGCCGAGGTTGGCCCTCAATCAATGCAGGATTCCGCCCTTTGACGGGGGTTAGGAATGATGAACCTACATCTCTCCTATCTGGCGACCAGGCTTCTGACCGTGCACGATTGGTTCAATGGTGGTTGGGCGGACCCGGCCTATCGTCTGTAACTACATGCTCTGGGTTTCTCTGGTATTCAAGGGATGCTCTACGGAACTGCTATCCCCCACAATCTGCCAGAAGTTACTCGTCGGTTTTTTTTGGCTTGCGAGCCGCCCTGCGCCACACCCGCTGGACAGGCAAATTAACCCAATATACCCCCTTGTGGTGCGGAACACAGCTCAAAGACGTCACCTCCCTCTCTGGTTTTAGAGCCTGGGACCTCATTGGAATTTCTCAGCTAGGAGATGTCTGGCGCGGGAGCCACATTTGTGAATTCTCAGATCTACAGACCCGGTTCTCCCTCCACGCCTCTCAGTTTTACCTCTATCTTCAGTTGCGCCATGCACTCCATATGCACATCTCGGAAGGGACTTCCTTGCCCGAATATAGCCCGCCTGAAGCACAGGTCATGACTGGTAATTTGGGGAAGGGGGGATTTCCTGCATCTATCGTTCTCTCACAAATAACACCCCCAATTTCCTTTACTCTATCCAGGATAAATGGGAGGGTTGGATTGGCCCTTTAGATGACGAGGATTGGAGGGATGCACTGATGGCTCCTAAAATAGTTACAGCTTCTGCGCGGCTCCGCTTAGTTCAAGTATACTATTTACACACGGCCTACCTCACGCCACTGCGCCTTCATCGCTCTGGGCTACGGCCTGATGCTTCCTGTCCCCGCTGTCATTGCCCCCAAGCGGATTTTTATCACATGGTATGGCTCTGTCCTGATATCACTCATTACGGGGAGCTAGTGACCGCTGATCTTACTGAGGTCCTGGGCTGGGAGGTCCCGCTGAACCCTATGAATATACTCTTGGGAGTTACTGACGGTCTGGATGGGAACAGGGCAGAGAAGCTTTGTCTCACTACGGCTCTGATGGTAGCTAAACAAGATATTGCAGCCCTTTGGATGGATCTTCTGACCCCTTCCATGAAACGGTGGCGCAGGGGGGTAGATTGGTGTACAGCGCAGGAGCGCCCCATGTATGCTGCCCGCCGCTGCACTAAAAAGTTTTGAAGGGTGTGGGGTAAATGGGTTGGGGTGGTAGAAGACTGAACTTCCGGAGGCTTCCCTATGGACATGGATGTGGACATTGTCGCTTGCTATTCCTAGTAGGACTTGTGTATGTGGAGGGCTTACTCCCCCCCCCGTTTTGTCTGTCACTGTTATGTATTGCGCACTGTGCGATAAACTGGCTGTGTTTTCATTGCCGCATATGTGTTCATTGAAAATTAATAAAATTGCTCATCAAAAATATGAGTAATGGCTATCTATATCCTAATAAATAGAAGAGCCTTGTGCCTTATTCGTCCGAAGGTGCGGTTAAATAGCACATATTCTGCACTGTGTACTCAGACGTTCTGTTAAATACCACCTAGCAGCTGCCGTTTGCTACCACTTTTAAAATAGCGCCATTGCACAGGTCCAAAATGTGTCTTATATACTGATCCAAGTGCCACCTGCCATTGGTTAATAAAAAAATAAAGAACTTGGAGCATACGTGAATCAGGCATGCACATATGTCATCATGCATGCATGTGCCTACTATACGATGCAGTGCCAGTAGTGTCATGACAAGTATACACTAGGCATGTTGCCTCATGACAATTTTTTTTTTTTTTTTTTTTGGGGTGATGGTGCAAGCCAAAGCCAATAGGTCACAAAGGCGAGAAACATTGACTTTGCCAATGCTTGTTGTTACAGATGATGTTCAGGAGAAACCAGACTGAGGGTGAAAAAGGAATTGCAGTTCGCTTTGAGCAAGGGATAAAAAAAAGTGTTGTTTTTTCTGTTTGTTGTGTGTCAAAGTTAAAATTCTGGCCACAACCTACAGAGTTTAGTCTTGCAACAGAACTCATTTTTTTAAACATAGAACCACAAACAATGCATAATGCCGAACAGAGGCGCACACACATCTAAAACAATTAAATTTTTTTACAAGGTCTCACACACAATGATATAGCTGTTGCACCTGGAGTATTGTCCATGCTAAGTATATAACTTGTGGTCAATATATCCAAAACATGGTATACATGGTATACATTGTGTCAAGCATCACTCTGAGCCACGTATCTCACACTGCGCCTTGTTTTTCACAACTCTGTTGTGTATCTGAGACTGCATAAGGTAGCCCCTCTGTGCCAGATGCCTCAGTCTACCCAGGGCTCAGAATGTTCTAAGTATCTCTCACTGCGACACATCTCACATTATACCAACCCTACCATTGCAGATCCCTCCTGTTCCATATAACTCGTTTGTCAAGTACCTCACACCTGCTCCAGATAGATTGCGCGTGGTTTGTCTTACTGGGCAAGGTCTTCAAACAATCATAGCTCCTTGCCCACATCTGTGACTGGGAGTGAGTGTCTGAAAAGTTTCAGCGCTCCGTCCATCATCTCCTTGTGTTTGCTTTGTTCGCCTTAAGTTGGCAGGGTATGTCCGGACGTAGGTACCTTGCTCACTTTGCCACTGGATTCAAGCCAGCCTGGCTGATGAGGGGTGTTACCCCAAAACCGGTCACAGGATGCATGTTTCCGGTCTAGTGAAGACCTGGCTTGGCAGTTTGGGCTGGACTGTTCCCATGAGGCACAGGGTCAAGACTGATTTGCATATGGCTGGGTCTGAACTGGGGTGGCGAAGTGAGTTAAAGAATGATGATGGATTAAACCCAGATATGTGACTGGGGGTGAGTGTCTGAAAAGTTTCAATGCTCCGTCCATCATCTCCTTGTGTTTGCTCAGCTCCTTACAATGCACCAGTTATCACATGTTTCCCCGGCCTCTTCTGTCCCCAGTATTTAACATTGCACTCCATCTTACCTCAGCGAGGTATCTCATCCCATCCACTGTGTGCTCTGAGCCGCTCGTCTCCAGGTCCAGGCCCCCCCAGTGTAGGTGCATCTGCACTGCTGTGTAGTTGTTTGACAGCCCATTGGTGATCTTCATGGAAGGAGGCAAATCAATCTGCACTGAGAGGAAAATCAATGATGAAAAGCCATGAATACCTGCTTGTCAAATGTGACACCCTGAAACTCCAGCCCAAACCCTTCAGCTGCCACGACCAACCACACAAACCCAGCATAAAACCAACCTATGTCCCCAACATATCTGGAATCCACATAATCCAGATTCTATGATAACCACATTACATAACCCCTCGCATAATCCCAATTCCCTTTATCCTGACACCAGGTCACCAATAACTATTCCAGCCTGCAACCCCAGCCTTCAAAACAACCCTTTTCACTCAACCATGCTTTAAAACAAACTGTATCTCGAACCAACTCCAAACGCCAACCCAAATTTGGACCCCATCTTCCTCCCAACCCTTATTTCAACCAGACCCACCAATTTCTCCCTACGGTTGAGCCAACCAGAACCCTCTGATAAGCCTCACAGACTGAGGAAAATCGAGCGGATCCATTAATATCCTCCTGCTGAGGGCAATCAACAATGCAAGCCTGAATGCCACACAAAACTGACACCAGAACCGCCACCCACAACACCAGCACAACCCAAGCATAAGCCGACTAGACCTAAGACCTCCAGTTTCTGACTCTAATACTCAACCACATCTCTCAATGCTCAAATTATCACCTTCACCACTCGACACTGCATCCATGATACGTTTTTAGGCGTGGTATGGAACTGAGAGTGCAATTGCAACTGAGGGTTAGTGTTTTGAGGTTGAAAGTGTGATTCTCTTCAGAGGTTATAGTTATGGTTATAGTTATGGTTAGGAGCTGTGAAGGTGACTGCAGGCTGTATTTAGGGGTTGAGGTTACAACTGCGGCTCAGATTAAAGTAGGGTTTACCGGTTTGAGATGAGAGCTGGAACAGCTGGCGGCTGTGGGAGAGACAAGCCCTATAGCTGTGTTAGCCATGGCAGGCGATGCTTTTGTGGACGTCGGGTGGGCCAGGTGTGCTCCCCTGTGGCGACCAGTCACATTTGCTTAGAACCACAGTCACTCTGTGAGCACGTGCTACTAAATGAAGGACCAGTGCTTACCTTGTTGGGGTTGGTTGTGACATATGAGCATCTCAGCAGGGGCCAGGACAGTAGGCCTCGGTGGGGTTGGTTGCACCTCAAAAGGGGCCATAGCATGTGCACACCTACCCTGTGTCCCGCACTTATCTTCTGCATCAAATGCTCCACTTCTGTGGCTGAAGGAGATGGGACCGGCTTGTAAAACCCACAGCCATATTAGGCTGCTAAGAAAGGCTTCTTTCCCAGGTGGCTGTGAGACAAAGATAGGTTGCATGGAATGCTGCAAGAGGTCCTGAGGGTGCCCTCTGTGTCCAGCATATTGACAAAATGTGCTGTTGTGCTGTTGACAGTGTTTTCAGTGCAATGTGTATGGAAAGGAGGCACACAGGGTGTCCTGTCAAACTCTAGGACAGCACTCAACAATAATTTGCTACAACCTCAAAAACACTGTTACGTTTTGAAATATAAAAAAAGAGATATGTAAAAATCTACAGTGAATAAGCCCAGAAATAGCAGGGAAGCTGTCCTTCACCAGCAGGGGCACGACCCATGCATTTAATGCGATATTAAATTAAGTATTATTAATTTTACATGTTGATAATTATATATCAGAAAGTTTATGTTTTGGTGACCGGATTTGGATTGTGAAGTTTGCTTGCTTTTGGCTTATGCGGCTATAAGTCACAGACTTAATGCACTTTCCTATGTACAGACTTGAACTCTGACGAAATAAGTTAAAAGTGTCGACCAAGCAAAGAAGATTTTGATTTCTGCCATACAGTTACTTTTAAACAAACGTGTCTGGTACACAGATTTCAAATTCAATTAGTAAAATGTAATATGACTATCTTTACAATAGTTGCAGGTTTTATAATTGTGACAGTTTGCATTAAGCAAATACATTATCCTACTACTATATTTAATGATGCACAGTGTTACCCAATTGAGTTAATGGTCAGTCATCCTCACAATCATATTCCCAAATAGTGTGTAAAATGATTTTATTGTGTCAATTTAGAAAAATTGTTACAAAATAGTAAAATTAGTCAAACTCTCCTTAACTGCATCATTGTAAGAGAAGTTTCTTCTCGCATAGTGTGACTTCTGTAGCAGTGGGGTTACGAAAAGTGGAGCATTACGATTTAAATATTCATGGGAACTAATATACTGGTGCAGCCATTCAAGCCTACACTGCTGTTTCTCTAAACATAAGTCTCCTTAACAAGCGATCTCTGACTTTGCGTGTTGGGTTCCTCTCCTGTTATCTTGTCACACACACTCCCTAGCTGTTTTTCCCCAGTGCTTGGTGCTCCCAAACTTGGAAAAAGAGGACAGAGAAATACGTTTGGCAAGTGATTGCAACAATGTCGATACATGGGTCGACCAGTATTATAAATCCTATCTACTGGTTCAAGTTTCCAAACTGCCTTTTACGCCACCGCAGGTGGGACACGGCAGGTAGAAGGCAGAATTAGACTGTGAAACCTTTCCAGTCAGGCTGGCACAATATGTGGTGGCTGGGCTACCACGGTGGATACGATTTGTGGGGATTAGACATCCAGACAATATCTAGTCATGCATATGTCTTTTAAGGACACTAAGGGCCCAATTTAGAGGAGAGAAGTATAGAAGTAAACCCCCTAAAAGTATAAGGCACTCATAGCCTGCATATATACATCTTCTGATGGCTCCATGCGCATAGCGTCTCCGCATGTGGAATGTGCTGGAACGTGATGGTAAAAAAGTTGTCCACCTCAAATGTGAAAAGTAACTAGGCAGGGGCTTAGACAGAAGATGCGTAGTTCGGTGGGGTTGTTTTTGTGGTTTTTTTCAAGTTTTTTAAATTAGTTTTGTTCTTCCAGTTCTGTAGATCATGTTCATATACAATTACACATCTCGTATACAACAGCTGATTCAATGAACATTCCAATAATAAACTCAGGAATTTAGACATATACTCTCCTCCGTGGAAGTTTTCCAATCAGACATGGTTTGATTCGTTTTTCGTTTTATGGCAACCCAACTGTAACTAAGCCTACCCCCAAGCCCTCCCCCCATCCCCACAATCCCCCCCCCCAACATCCCCCACCTCCCTATGCCGGATCTGTGTAACTTGAGGTCCATGTATCTTAAAAACCATTCTGGGTCCCCTCATGTCTCCCCCCCTGACTGTGGGTCGCTACCCCAGTGGAAGTCGTCTCATCTGGTGATATCTGTGTGGAATGTGGGGCCTGTCCCGCTATGTCCAGGACCATCATTCCCCACGCCAGCAGTACCTCAGGTAGATTGTCATCTCTTCTATCGGTGGGGTTGGTTGTGGCAACATGCACCTCATCGGGGGCTCGTAAAGAGAGGGTGTGCACCACGATGTGGTTGGCTGTGTGATTGGAGGTGCCTAGACAAAGCAAGCGGCCACCACGGTGGAGTTAGCTGCACCTCTGCAGGGCCCTGGACACAAGTCAAGACTGGAAACTAAAATCTTCCCTAGCAAAAATGGTGAAACCAGCACCACACTGCAGGAGCCCGCACTAGAATGGGGTCAATAGAGCTGAGTTGGAGGATGGCAGCGCATCCTACTCTGAAGTCAGAACCTGTTCTGCGGCTGTTGCCCACAGAGGAAATGTCAAAGGGTTGAATGCGTGGCCCGACTGCCCGTATCAGGCATCAGGCATTTCCGAAGGAGGCTGGAAAGGCGGGGGCAGTTTTGTTACTAGGGGAACGGTTTTGCAGCAGTGTTGCAATATCGCCCCAGTAACAAAATCAGCAGGCCAGCAGTATCCACTTAGCATTCCCTTTCGTTTACAGCCTACCTGTGTTTTGATATATCTTATGGTTTTAAAAGGGCAGTGTTCCTTGTGTATGCAGCAGTTTTCAGCAACAATAAAAGTATCAGATATCTCTGGTGATTATTATTCCTGCTTGAGAGGTTTCGGAGTTTGGTCCAGTGGCAGTTTTGATTCATCTATGGTAGCGCAGAGGGTTAACGTGCCTGCTGCAAACAACGCATATCAAAGAACAGTATTTTATGTGCATAGCTCAGGAGGTTACTGCTTTTGTAACAGAGATACTTCTGTTATTGTGCAGTTCACAAGCTGCAATCGTAATCCAGCTCAGTAAACTATCAACTGTCATCAAAGAGCTGCATGCAAACTGTATGGTACAGGTTAGAAAGTTATGTTTTTTTCCCACTTTTTCACTATCCTAATGTTGCATTAAAAGGGTTTATATGGGTAGACATAAACTCTAATTAGTAAAGCCAACCTTAATCTCTGTGTTATATTTTGAATTCTGAGTTTGTGCTTTTCCAGATGAAGCACTCTTAAAAAAGCCTACGTAATCAACTTTGTCTCATGTAACATTTTCTCTATGTGTGTTTGATGTTAAGTGCTCCGACACGCTACACTAGTATGAGAGGCACTATAAAGCAAATCAAATACATGTGAGAGAGGGGCTATGGAGAAATGAGGGGCACTTTTGAAGGGTGGTAGTAAGGAAAACATTGATGGGCCCCAACAAAGACTGTCATATCCTGATGCACTCAAAGGTCATTATTTGCTATGTTTCAAAAGCTAATACAATTGAATGAATAATGAAAAATGTGCTGTAGAATGCACCATTTTTGCCATTTGTCTCCATATTTTCTTGGAGGGAGAACCGGCAAACCCCCTTATAGCGGGCAGTCTCGCTCGCTCCCCTTCATTGCTACACAACATACTGAGCAGTAGCGGCCCAAGCAGGAAAGCACAGTGGGGCGGGTGGGGGGGTGAAAGTGGCAGTAGCAGCCCAAGCAGGTAAGAACTGTGGGGCAGGGCCGTGAAAGTGACAAATGACAGGAAAGGGAATGTAAAATAAATCATTAAATAAAACCACTTACCTCGTGCTTGCCGCATCGCCAACTCGGCAATGCGGTGAGCGCAACGTAAGTTGTTTTATTTTTATTTTTTACATTCCCTATACCATTGTTTGCCACTTTTACCCCCTTCCGCCCCGGAAGCCATGCTTAGCTGCACGGGCCGCCCCTGATATTGAGTTTGGTCTGACAAAACTTGCCAGGGCGGCTTTGTGTTCTCAGTCCGGCCCTGGCTGAATGGCAGATTCAGCCATGCCTGGACACAACTTGTGACACTTTGGTGGTTTTGCCTCTTGCATGTGGGCACTTGAGCAGCATTGTTGGGAGCAGTGTTAGTTGGTAGTTGGTAGCCCACCCCAAACCCAGCAGGTCCGCCAGCTGTACCTGAGTGGCCATTGTTGGTCATCGGGAATTGGCCCTCCAGCAGCTCGTCATAGCCGCTCAGCTCCAGCTGCGGCAGATCCGGGTTGTGATGCACTTTGCGCCGCTGGATGTCGATGGGAGATTGGTGCTTGGCCGCGCACGTTGGGAAGGTCGTGCCCCAACTGGCTTCCGGTACTTCACCTTCTGCGTGGGGGAGAAAGACAGCTGGTGAGCATCCTGGCACCTGGACAAGACCAGGGTAAAGCTTGAGACTAAGTAAAATATGTACTGCTAACGGGGTCGAGGCGGCTGACGGGGAGGTGGGGCAGAAGACAGTGAGACTATAACAACCACTAGGTCTCTTTACATTTCCTAGTTCCAGCCTTCTCTAATTAAAGCCTCAACGCTGTCACTGACATTACACTTGTGTTCCTAGCACAGTTTTTCCTCAGCTTTCCCAGACACATGCAAAGTGAATATTTCCTGTTGGATTCCAAGTCAGACTCCAACAATCTCTAACTAGCCCTTACTAAGCCTGGGTGAAATTTCCGTTACACTAGTACAACCTGGCAAAAGCACATTGAGCATCTCAAGAAAACTCTCAAAATCACACCCCAGGCCTAACAATTCTGAGCTTGTGGCAAATTTTAGGGCAGGAGCACGAGAATAACGCAAACAACCAGTACATGAGCGGCAGTTGTTCATGGCCGCTGTGCTTTTAGCGCTGTATTTTTATGTGAAATGTTCCCCCGCGACCAAAATGGATTTGAGGACGTATTTTATGCTCAAATATACAAGTTTTCTGTTCTTGTTTTCTTTTCAAATTTTTACAAAAACAAATTACACTCACCCTTACTTTATACATGTTTTGTATTCTATGTAGTTCATTCATAACGCGCTATACTCAACTCAGAAGTTTACTTGGTATTATTGCTTCTCTGTGCCTCCAGCGGTGGTGCAGAAGAGTTGTTTTAACATGCTATGCCCCTCAGCAGGGGGCCACAAAGCAGCTTTGGGGTGGAGCCAGCACATGAAGGGTCTTCCATGGTTCAAGATTACCTTAGGTAGCCTTGTAGGCCCAGTATTCATGCTGGTGGTATATATGGTCATTTTTGCTGACCAGGATTTATTATTTATCATCAGACTTTGACCCAGAGCAAGAGAAAAAGAAAGACAGAAAAGGGAGAAATAAAAAGAGAAAGATAGGAAAACAGTGACAAAGGGAGAAAGCAAGTTGAAAAAGAACCTGCATGAATAGAATAAGGAGACTGGAAGTGTAGGGTGGTGGAAGAAGGGGGAATGAGCAGAAATCAAGACTAGGAGCTTTGGTGTTTGGCATCGCTGGCATTTGGGAGCACCAATATCAGGCTCCCATGGCAAACTTTGGGCACAGCACTTTTTGGAAAAAATGAATCACTCAATCTTGTGACCAACTGCAAACTGGATCTGTAAACCTGAATGAGTCCAAGAATGCATTATACACTGAGGTCTAGGCGAACTTTATAGACTGGATACATATGGTTATAAGCAGTCACTGGAATTTTGTGGCAATGTCACACCAAAATATTCAGCTGGGTTGATAAAGTTAGGTGTCAAGAAAAGGAAACCTATGTGTAAAGAAAGACCAAATTATGTGGCACAGTGTACAAGTATAGGAAAATAAAGCCTAATACATTATGCAAACAAAGGCAAATTGTCTCCCATGTTGATTTGGAATACTTTTTAGGTATTTTAACACTTCCCACATATTGATACTATGCCAATACCAACAAATACCTATGTTACTTATAACAGAACTTATTCAAAATGATATTGACCAAAAATGAAGGATTTTATCTTGCAAGGAGTCAAGGGAACACCTTATTATTAACAGAATCGTTTCTACTTCCCAGCTTGAAACAAACTGTGTAAAGAATTGTAGACAGCTTAAAATAAGCCTAGCTGTACCTAGTTCTTATAAAAGATGAAACTAGTTTATTAAACACCTTTCAGTTTGTTCCAAAACTGTTTTCAGTTTTGGTTTACCTTTTGTTTACACCAGCCGGCCCCTGGTAATACCTCTTCGATGATGAAGAAAACAGTATACTGCATTTTATATTTATTATGTAGTCATTCAGAGTGGGGATTTAATAATCAATGCACTAGACCTTAAGAGTAGATGCAACATGTTTGTGATTCTTTGCAAGTCCGAGGATTATCATTGCTACTTTAAGAACAGTGTCTTTGATGTAATCATTAATATTTTTGAATAGTGAAACAAAACAATTTTATGAGAAAGAAGGAAGGATTCTCCACGCTGTGAGTTGTGTTTTTATAATTTATGTTTGTTACTTCTGGAGACAAAATCCATTCCCCAATCAGTGGACCAGTTTACTTCTAAGTTTGAGGCATAGCTCTGCACCAAGCGTGTAGCACTTTATTAACATTTGATCCACATGACCTAAAAACAATATCTTTTTGGCAAAATCTGCAAGCATGAAACTGATGGTGCATTTTGTGCCAAGTGTTGCAAATATATATTTGTTGGGACAGAAAAGCCCCTTGGTTGGCGATTGACGGGTACCCTTCCCTTGAGTGCCCCCAACTGCAATGATGTCTGGATCCATGGTGTTGATTTTTGTTGTCATGAGGGAACATAGATCATGCGTTTGAGCTATGATATAGGCCTGTGTGATGGACTGCTGTCTTGTTGGACCGGGAGGGGCACCCAAAGCGCTACCCTCATAGTGGTGAAAGGCTACAGCCTTAGCCAGGAGTTAAGCAGCACAGTGGTGGCAGCATAACGTGTAGTGATCAGTAGAGGTGAAAAGGCCTTTTTACCTGTATCACTGGAGTGAGACCTACTGGCTCACACATGTAAAGTTCCACTGCTGTGTGCTTAACTCACCATTATCCTATATCAGGTTAGAATTAAAAGCTGTGCAGTGAATGTATGTTATATGCATGTGCTGGGTGTATGTGTGCCTGTAAATGGTACAATACTTGGAAGACTCTGGGTTCCATTTTGGAAGACCCAGGGTTGACTGGAGGAGCATGAGGATGTAGAGGAATCCCCCCCAAACAGATTTGTGGATTGCTGCATTCCTGTGAGCTAGGTGGGACA
Organism: Triturus cristatus; assembly: GCF_964204655.1. Classification (NCBI taxonomy): domain Eukaryota; kingdom Metazoa; phylum Chordata; class Amphibia; order Caudata; family Salamandridae; genus Triturus; species Triturus cristatus. Next base: position 917,777,562 of record NC_140580.1, on the reverse strand, counting down.
CACTGACTGGAGGAAGGGAGAGCCAGGCTCTTCAGTATACTTCAATGTGCGCTCTTTGATTCCTAGAGTTCACTGGAAGGGGCCTGAACACTTCAGGAAGGAGAATCATAAAGAGTAGGACTGCAGCAACCTTTTGATACTCTTATCACTGTGGCTGACATGCAGATGTGAACCTGTAGGCACTCTTATGGCCTGCGCGGTGGGGCCTCCTGCTGTGACAGAATGCTTTCTGGAGGATGGGCAGTGCAAAGGAGAGGGCACTCCAAAAGGAAGAAGACCCTCGACATAACCTTAAAGGACTCAGGCCCGAAATCACGTGTCAGGAAATGGACTATAAAAAGGGGAGCTCACAGCCCTCATAATTGTCATCTGACAAGCAGCCCATCAGGCCATGCAGTGAGAAGAAGCTCTGCAAGACATCTCTCCTGGGACCAGGACTGGAGGATAAGCCTTCCCATCTGCTAGGTATCCAAGACCAGGTGCCCCTAGAGCACCAGTGCCTGCCTGCTTGCCAAGACCAGAGTGCCATATGAGGAAGAGGAAAGTGCTGGAGTGAGCAAGATACGTGGGGGATCCTAGAGTTTGGATCTCTGAAGGCAGGTCTGAGGAGATGGTTCTGCACTGATCGGGCCATAGCTCAGGTGCAGAGTGAATTTAATGATCCAATATGCCAGATAAAGCCACCTTGAAGATTGCTGCTTTGCCAAATAGGCCTTTACCCATGTGCGGCGTGAAGTCGGTGACCATGAAATGTCAGGTCAGGCCACCGTGAAGATTGCTGCCATGTGGGGAGACTCCACGGAAACTTTCCGCAATTGGAGAAGCATCAAGGACATCCCAGGACTGCATCTGAAAAAATCAAGGACACCTGGCCACTGCCTCTGCAGGGCCACATATGTAATACTCCCTAGAGACAGCCACTGCAGTCTACACATTAAATAGGGGAATTCTCAGAGTCTCCGGTCATGCAAGTCCTGCTGGTGTGAGTACAACTGATTGATAGACAAGCAGGTCCCAAGGGAACTTGCGTGCTACATAGCGCATCCGTGCTGGAACACTTTTGAATTTAAATGATTTTGGAGTGCGACTCCTGAGACTCGGACTACTAGTTGGGCTTAACCTGAATGTCTCCTATAGTGAATGTGGACTAACCACAGCAGTTATCAAGGGGTGGAGTGAATCACCACAACAGTTATCGTGAGGTGCAGTGGGATTCAGGAATCCACCTATTGAAACAGTACAGCCCGAACTCATGGTACTGTGTGTATCATTTGTGAATGCCGTATTCAACTTTAAATACTCCTTTCTAGGTCGCAGCCTACCAGACATCACAGCTGTCTGGTTTGCTAACATCTTATGGACATTCAAGCTTTCCTGGGAATGCATTCCACCCATTGCTTACCATTGGCTTGGTGGTTTGTAACCAACATTTGCTTGCTTTCTATTTGCTGGCTCTTTCTGTTTTAGGCTGTCCAGCTTGAGTCCATCCCTTCCTTTGTGCAAACCCTATTTACTGTATTCTTCCACAAGTACTGGATTTCTATAAACAGGCCTTTGAATCTTGATCTTATACTGTTGCATTTGCTGTGCATTCAATGACAGAGGTCAAATATCAGTCTCTGTCTTCCAGGATGCTTGGTGTTTACTTTTCTTTCTCTGAGTTCAAAGTGAGAGGATTTATGAGACAATCATGCTAGCTACTGGGGGTGTGCTTGAGGAACATTTTAATGTTTGTAAATTAACTGTGCAGCTATTTCAGGTTATATCAGAATTAGAAAAGCACAATGAAACACATTTTTTGGTAATTCTGATATGTGATGGAAACACATATTTTAATACGATCCAAACAAATCAATACACTAGGTGATGACATTTATATACTGTTAGACCTAGCATCCTTGGTGTTTTTTTCCCCTTCCTTTTTGCCTCTGCCCCCTTATTTTGGCTGTGTGCTGGATTTCGTTTATTGCTGGTCTAGATGCTTTGGGCACTTTGCCACTGCTGATCAGTGCCAAAGTGCAAGTACACTCTCTGTAAATTGTGAATATGGTTTGATGTTTCCATGATTGGCTTGTTTGACTTACCTATAAGTCCCTAGTACAGTGCACTGTCTGTGTGTGCCCAGGGCCTGTAAGTCAAATTCTGCTAGTGGGCCTGCAGCACTGATTGTGCCACTCATGCAAGCAGCCTTTCCAAGGGGTCTCAGATCTGCGAATGCAGTGTCTGCACGCAGTCTCTACTGCCATGTTGACCTGGCAAGTAAACCCAATTTCCAGGCCCTAACCTTCGCTTTTATTACATGTGAGTCACCCCTAGGGTAGGCCCAAGGTACCCCTATGGGCAAGGTGTAGTGTATGTGAAAGATAGGACATGTACTGATGTGTGTGACATGTCCTGATAGTGAAATACAATGTATTTCGTTTTTCACTACTGAAAGGCTATCTGTCCCATAGGATAGAATGGGAGTTTATTTATAACATCTTATAAGTATAACTTTTCATTGGGACAAGATTAACAGATGCCTGAACTCAGAATATAAAAATGGATCCTTTAGTAGAGATGATTTTTATATTGTGTGTTTGAAAACACCACTGTTTAGAAAGTGGATCTTTCCTTGCTTAGCCATCTGGTGTGACTTTGTGGATTCACTGTCTGGCTTTGGAGTGATAGGGGCTGGGGATGTGCATTAACTGTATACAGCCACTGGGCAGCCACTGGAGGGGGGTTGAAGTGTGTCTTTCCTTTCCTCGATGAGTCAGGGCTGGGCTGAATAGACCTGGGCCCCATTTAGAGTAGTGGGAGGAGATTTACTTGCACATGAATGGGCCTGGTCTGCCTTACAAAATGCTTTTTCCACCTCCTGCCGGGAAGCTGGACCAGGGCAGACAGAACTGGGTTTGACTGAGCACAGAGCCTCTCTGCCACAAGAGAACAAAGCAGAATTGAGTATAAATATTGGGGCCCAGAACTTTAGAATACTTCTGGACTCAAGAGGAACCTATACCAAGGAGAAGAGCTAGGAAAGCTAAAGGAGAAGTACTGCCCCTTTGCTGTGTGCTGTCTGGGGTTGGCCTGCAGTGGCTGTTTCTGCCAAGGAGTGGACAAAGACTTGGCTGTGTATCCTGTTTGAAGAAGATCTCCAATGGCTTGAAGTAGAGCTTGCCTCCTGTTCTGAAGTCTCAGGGACACAAAGACTTCACCACCAGCTCCCCTGAACATCCTTGCTGGGAGTTCTGACCTGCCAAGAGGTGCCTGTTCCTGTGTTGGGCCTCTGGAGGTTGTTCCTGTTTTTGGGAGATGAGAAAAGAGAAGCAACTAAGGAAGCGTGACGCATCTGCACTAATTTCCGATGCAACACTGCCATGCAGGATGAATTCCAACGCATCGCCACCGTGCCGCCTATGAAACCGGTGCAGCGCCTGCCCGCAGCTGGAGAAATTCCTGTACACAGAGTCTTGTACAATGAAGTCCAAGATTACCGCACTGACTCCGAAGCGGTTACTGTTGTGCAACTGCAAGAACCAACGCATCGGGGGACAGTGGCTGGAGAGATGAGTGCAGCGCCGTTGCCAACGTCACATCGAGAACCGACACAGCCAAGAATCCCCGCGCATCGCACTGGGGCGCCAAGTCTACAACAACACTGGGGCCGCTGTAAGAAACCGACACATCACCTCCCGCACAGTAAGAAACTGAGGCATCACCTCCCGCACAGTAAGGAACTGACACATCACCTCCCCTGCATGGCAGTAAGGAACCTACACATTACGTCCCCTGGAGCAAGGAACCGATGCATTACCCTTCCTGTGCATAAGGAACTGATGCATCACCTTCCCTGTGGCTGTTTTTGTTTATGATCTTGACACATCCAAGGTACTTTGTGCTGAAAGTGTTGCATCTATAGTTTGCTATGGACAGAACTGTTTCTAACCTTTTAAAAGTCATATCTTGATAACTGTTTGATGGATTTGTTTTGTTGTTTTGGTCTTATGGTTTAGATAAAGATTACTTATTTTTTCAAAACTGGTGTGGTGTCCATTTGTAGTGCTTTCACTGTATTACTGTGTGTGTGCACAAATGCTTTACACACTACCTCTGGGATAAGCCTGTCTGCTCGTGCCAAGCTACCAAGGGGGTGAGCAGGTGTTGTCTAAGGGTGGAACTCCCTTACCCTGACTAGAAGCAAGGGTCCCTACTTGGACAAAGGTGCAAACCATTGCCAAACAAGATACCCTCATTTTAACACATATACATTATCATTTGAGTGCTGTATACTTTTATCAGTAAAACTGTATATCTGTGCAAATGTAATGGTCATTTCACTCGAAGATGCGTTGACTATGCCACTCCACACTGTGCCACTGTAATCTATTCTGCACCACTCCACTCTATGCCACTTCACTCTAAGCCTCTCTACTTTACACCACTCTACTCTGTGCCAATACACTCTACCCCACACTGCTCTACTGCACTCTTCACAACTGCACTCTACGCAACTCCAATCTATACTCTACCCTGAAACACTCTATGCCAATCCACTCTATGCCACCCTAATCTACTTTTAACACTACGCCACTCTACTTTGCACCACTCCACTCTACCCTGAAACAATTTATTCTACAGTGCCACTGCACTCAGCACCACTGCACTCTGCGCCACTCCACTTCATTCCACTCTGAACCCCTGCACTCTACGCCAATGTACTTTACACCAGTTTACTCAAAAGAAATGAACTCTACACCACTGTACTCTAACCCAATCTACTCTGCACCACTGCTCTCTACGCCACTATACTCTACTCTGCAACACTTTACACCACTGCACTATACGCCATTGTACTCTACTTCACGACACTTTACGCCATTCTATTCTACTCTGCACCACTGAACTCTACACCTCTGCTCTCTGCGACACTTTACTCTGCACCACTGAACTCTGTTCCAATGCACTCTACAGCACTATACTATATGCCACTGCACTCTATGACCATCTACTCTGCAACACTGCACTCTATGCCACTGCTGTGTACACCACCGCACTCTAGTCTTCACCACTCTACTCTACGCCACTATACACCAATGCACTCTACGCCACTACACTCTGCATCACTAAATTCTGCAGCACTACACTCTACACCACTGCACCCTACCCTGCACCAGCCCAAACTATGCCACCTCACTCTGCAACACTGCACGCTCCACCACTGAACTCTATGCTACTCTTCTCTGCACAACAGCACTCAATGCCACTGCACTCTACCCTGCATCACTCTGCACCACTCTTATGCGCTTTACGCCAATGTACTAAATGCCACTATACTCTACTCCACTGTACTCTGCATTGCTCCATTCTATGGCACTACATTCTAAGCCAGTACACCCTAAGCCACTCTAATCTACTCTGCACCACAGCACTCTATGCCACTGCACTTTATGCCACTGCATTCTAAGTCACTGTACAATCTACTCTACAACACTACACTCTAGGCCAGTCCATTCCACTCAGCACTATTCCACTCTACGCCACTCCATCCCAGTACAATCTATACTATGCCACTCTATTCTACGCCACTGCAATCTAAGCCACTGCACTCAAAGCTAATGCACTCTACACGGCTTTACTCAAAACCAATACACCCTATGCCACTGAACTCTACACCAATCTCCTCTGCACCACTGCACTGTATGCCACTACACCCTACTCTGCAACACTCTACTCTATGCCACTGCATTCTATGCCACTCTACTCTACAACATTTCACTGTACGTCACTTTACTCTGCACCATTTTGCGCCACTGCACTCTACACCAATGCACTCTGTGCCACTCTACTCCACTGCACCCTGCAACACTCTACGCTGCAACACTGCACTCCTCTCTGCTACCAACCTTTATGCCACTCTACTCTGCACCACTCTACTCTGTGCCACAGCACTCTATTCCACGGCACTATGTTCAACACCACTCTACTCTGCACCACTCTACTCTACGCCACTGCACTCTATGACACTCTACTCTGCAAGACTGCACTCTCTCTGCCACTCTACTCTGCACTGCTGCACTCTACACCACTACCTGCTACGCCACTGCTCGCTACGCCACTTTACAACATTGCGCTGTACATCACTGCACTCTACGCCACTCTAGTCTACTCTGCACCACTGTACTATATGCCACTGCTCTCTGCATCACTGTACTCTATGCCAATGCACTCTATGGTGCTGCACTCTATTCCACTGCACTCTATGGGCCCGATTCACAGAACTAACTTAAGACAAAATCCTAAACTTACTACCATTTTGGTATTCACAGAAGGTACTTACTCATTTTGGTATTCACAGAAGGCACTTCCTCATTTCGGTATTCACAGAAGTTAGGAGTCCTAACTTTAGGACTCCTAAATGCCTTCTGTGAATACCAAAAGTCTTAAAGTCAGGATTTTTCTCAGTTTAGGAGTAGTAAAGTTAGGACTCCTAACTTTAGGACTCAGGGTCACCACCAGCACCGACGACGACACCCTTAGCACCGCCGAACACCTGCAAATCCAGATCCACACTGATCCCAACACCCCCTCAGAGGAACTCTCATCTACAGACCCCCCCGGACTCCAGCCTCAGTTCAGCAACTCTATCACCAACTTCGTCAGCACGCACGCCCTTGCCTCCATAGACTACATCCTCCTCGGAGACCTGAACTTCCACCTCGAGAACAACAATGACACCAACTCCACCACCCTGATTGACAACCTCGACAACCTCGGTCTCAGACAGCTCGTCACAACTCCCGCCCACTCCACCGGCCACACGCTTGACCCCATCTTCTCCGCAAGTTCCCACATCACCTTCAGCCACACCACCGACCTCCACTGGACCGACCATCGCTGCATCCACTTCACCTTCCGGAAACCCACAAAGCACCACCGCACTCAACAGATCCCCTGCTGCAGCTGGAGCAAAATCACCGAAGACCAGCTAAACACCACCCTCGTCTAAAGCCCACCCGCTAAACTCACCGACGCGGACACCGCCGCCCGCAACCTCAGGCGCTGGATCGACGACGGCGCCAACACTCTCGCCCCGATCAAGAAACCCTCCAACAGACGCACTAACAAGAAAGTCAGCTGGTTCACCATGGATCTCCAGGCCTCCAAGCAAACCTGCCGAAAACTAAAGGAAAAAATGGCACCGCGAACAGACACCGGACAGCTACGCAGCCCATAAGAACGCCATCCGCAGGCACCATCGCCTCATCAGATCCGCCAAAAGGGCATACTTCAAGGACCATCTCGACAGCAATGCACACAACAGCAAAGAGCTCTTCAACATTGTGAAGGAACTCTCCAACCCTAGCTCCAACAACAACGACATGCCACCATCGCAAGACCTGTGCGATTCCCTTGCCACCTTCCATCGCAAGATCGCAGACATCCACGACAGCTTCAACAACCTGACCGCCTCGACAGCCACCGGCACTTCAGACCCCACGGCCACCACCCATATCAACCCCCTGCTCACCGGGACCAACATAAACGACGACGACACCATCAAAATCATGAACACCATCCACTCCGGCTCTCCATCAGACCCATGCCCGCACCACATCTTCAACAAAGCTAGCACCACCATCGCACCCCATCTCCGCAAGGCCATCAACATTTCCTTCGAGACCGCGACCTTCCCGGAGAGCTAGAAGCATGCCGAGATCAATGCCTTACTCAAGAAACCCAAGGCGGATCAGAGGGACGTCAAGAACTTCCGGCCCATCTCACTGCTCCCGTTACCGGTGAAGGTCATCGAGAAAACCGTCAACAGACAGCTGACCCGCTACCTCGAGGAGAACAACATCCTGGACCTTTCCGCAGCAAGCACAGTACCGAAACTGCCCTCATCGCCGCCACCGATGACATCAGGGCCCTGCTGGCCAACAGCAAAACTGTGGCCCTCATCCTCCTGGACCTATCAGCCGCCTTCAAGGCTGTCTGCCACCACACCCTACACACACGCCTTCACAACGCAGGGATCCGAGACAAGGCTCTGGAATGGACCACCTCCTTCCTCTCCGGCAGAACCCAGAGCGTCCGCCTTCCCACTTTCCGTTCCAAAGCATCCGACATCATCTGCGGCATACCCCAAGGATCATTCCTCAGCCCAACATTGTTCAACATCTACATTGCACCGCTCGCCCACGATGCCCGACTGCACGACCTCAACATCATCTCTTACGCCGACGACACCCAGCTGATCTTCTCCCTCACCAAGGACCCCCTCACCGCCAAAACCAACCTCCACGAAGGAATGAAAGCCGTCGCCGAATGGATGAAGAACAGCCGTCTAAAGCTGATCTCGGACAAAACGGAGGTCCTCATCCTCGGCCCCACCCCCTCAGCCTGGGACGACTCCTGGTGGCCGACCGCACTGGGAGCAGCACCAACACCTACCGACCACGCACGCAACCTGGGGTTTATCCTCGACTCAACACTCTCCAAGCAAGTCAACGCCGTCTCATCATCCTGCTTCAACACCCTCCGCATGCACCGCAAGATCTACAGGTGGATCCCCACCGAAACAAGAAGAACGGTCACCCAGGCCCTCGTCAGCAGCAGTCTGGACTACGGAAACGCCCTCTACGTAGAAGCCTCGGCCAAACTCCTGAAACGACTACAATGCATACAGAACGCCTCTGCACGCCTGATCCTCGACACCCCTCGCCATAGCCACATCACACCCCATCAGAGAGACCTGCACTGGCTTCCCGTCAGCAAGAGGATCACCTTCAAGCTCTTCACCCACGCTCACAAGGCACTCCACAACACTGGACCAGCATACCTCAGACGACTCACCTTCTACACCCCGAACCGCCAGCTCTGCTCCGTCGACCTCGCCCTCGCCACCTCCCCCCGCATCCGATGAGCAACCACCAACTGCAGATCATTCTCCCACCTCACCACAAAGGCCTGAAACACCCTCCCCATCATCCTACGACAGACCCAGGACCTACTAACCTTCAGGAGGCTATTCAAGACCTGGCTATTCGAGCAGTAGCAGCACCCCTCCCCCCCAGTGCCTTGAGACCATCATGGGTGAGTAGCGCGCTCTACAAATTTCTTGATTGATTGATTGATCTGTACAGAGGGGAGAGGGTTTACAACTGACACACAATGAGAAGGGAGAGAGTTGCGATTAGGGGCACAGGGTGGGTAGGCGTCTGTACGCAATGTGAGGTGGGGGCCTGAGATCATCCAAGAGAGTAGTTTCTGGGGCATAGAATGGTGATGGAGGGTGTAAAGAATTTAAGAGTGAAACGTACAGATGGCACAGAAAGAGGAGTGGCATATGAGGAGGGTAGCGATTAGGGAACAGAATGTAAGGGGTGATTGGGTGGGTGGGTTGTAGCTATCTGCTTAGTCCACAGGTAGGCAGGTCATTTACAGAGACCCAACGGATTCTGGGTGCTGCTAGTTTTTCTTTACCTAAATTCAAGGCAATTCCAAGAATTGGACGAGGATGGCTCACTCACATAATGTGACATGCTTCATCATTTGCCACCTCATCCCACCTTGGTGAGATATTACTACCAGGGCGGACTCAACCTCAGAATGGGGCTTTTCTGAGGGAGTTCTTAGAAATGTATATTCTTTAAGGACAAAGATTTAGGTCCAGTTCATAAATTAAAAAAACCTTAGGATAAACCACTAGAATATCCTTTAAGGGGGTGTGGCCAAGATGGCGGATGGCGTTTTTTTGTATCTCTCCGCTCCCCGGCGCAGGCCCTGGCCCCATGGTGCAGCGTTACATGGAGCCACAAATTCCGAGCGGAGCTCCCGGCCAGGGGTGAGCATACCCAGGGCTGAGCAGACGGCAAGGAGATTAGGCGACACAGAGGCTGCCGTGCCTCAATCGAGGCGCTGCCCGGAGGCTGATCTTGGCGAGCCCCAGCGGCAGAGATCCTGAGAGGTGGTCATTCTCCCTGAGGATCCAGGTACTGCCCCTCTGGGTGGAAGAGACTGATTCTGCTGGGTTCCCCCACCAGGGCGGCCCTTCTGCCTGAGCCTCAGGAGTGTGGCGTGGCCTGAACTCTGAGCCCAGTGCGTGGGTGTCTGAGGGCAGGGGTAAGGGGCCCTCTCCGCCTCGCTCTCCCTTAGGGACTCTGCTGGGTGATCACCTGGGGCCCCTGTCAAAACAGTGCAGAGGTAGCAGCAGGCTGCGTGTGGGGACAGTCATGTTGCCGCCTGAGCTGAGGTTGAAGCGCATCGCTGCTGCAGCAGGGTAGTGGGCAGACCTACGGTGGGCCCTGTTGAGCACCGGCAGTGAGGTCCCACAAAGGATCCGAAGACCCTGCACTTGGGGGTTCGAGCCTGTGACTGGTTAGCAAGACACCCTCAGAGGTACTCCAGAAGCCATACACTACCGGGGGCTTGACTCCTCAGATCCCATTGAGTTTTGTCGACATCGCACACAGACAAGAGCGTCTATGTTCCCTCAGGCCACCTCCGATGTGCGCACTGTAGCTCGCTTGACTGCAGATAACTGCGACCTAGTCACGACGTGCCTGGCATTTCTTAATAACCCCGCTAGAGGTTGCAAGGGTCCCCTGAAACCACAGCCTGGGTACAGGACTGTACATCCATGATCTGGCACGAGGATAGCACTGGCTGGCACTTCTTTACTTGTGCGTCCCAGCAACCGTAAGCACCCGGCCGAGGTGCACTGAGAGAATTGCTTTTAGAGGCTGTTCTGTCCTGGGGGTTCGCTGAGCCACGAAGTAACCCTTCGATCTGAACCTGCGGCTGGCCCACGGCCTTCCCTTTGCAGAATGAGCGGAAAAAGACCGCAACCTCAAAGACATGTTGTTAAAACCAGCCGTAGGATCCAGGGGAGACGCACCTGCACAAACACCGGAGGGGCCCCCCTTCCACGGACATATGGATGAGTCGATCATCCGCCCCTAACTGGAGTCACTGCTTTCCTCCCTATGAGAGGATCTTCATTCCTTCAAAAAAGAAATAACGCAGAAGTTGAAAAAGACAAGGCGAGACCTGGATGGGCTGAGCGAGAGGGTCACCATGCTTGAAGACCATGAAACGAGCAGGGATGAGGAGCTGGAACAACTCCAACAAGAGATCTTACGCCTCAGAGATCAGAACCTGGATCTGCAAGCACACACACAGAAGATTTGGAGAATAGGTCCCGCCGGAATAACATTCGGATCCGTGGCGTTCCCTCTGGTTCTGAGGGATCGGATATTGTCACTTATGTGCAGGACCTCTTTCGAACCATTCTGAAAGCGGGCCCCGAGCTCAAGATCCGACTGGACAGAACACATAGAGTGGGTCCCAAGCGCTCGCCTAAAGCACCTCCACAGGATTTTCTCACTTGCATCCACGATAACCCCTTAAAGGAGCGTATCCTCCAAGAAGCCAGAATTAAATACCCGCTACAATACCAAGGCTCCCACCTGGTGCTCTACCAGGACTTGGCAGCGTCCACCCTCCAGAAATGGAAAGACTTCCGCCCCATCAATTCGCACCTTCGCGTCGCTGGAGTGTGTTATTCGTGCTGGGCACCCCTTACGTATAATTTGTAAACACACAGGGAAATTGCACCAAACCAGGTCCCTGGAGGAGGCACGTCCCATACTGGATCTGAGGGACGACTTCTCCGCAATCACCCAAGACGACGGGGAAGGAACGGATGGGCTGACCAATCGAATTTGGGGGGGCCCTGGCACTTTCCCCGCGGGCTCCCGACCGGACCCAGATACAATAGCCAGAATGAAACAGGCGGTCATCGACACCTTGGCCAGAGCTTCTGTGAGACCAGTATCACATAACGAATGGGGCCCTCTCCTGACCTCCCGAGCCCGTTTATCTGTTTGAAACTTTTCCTCCTCTTCTCAGCTCCACTTCGACTTGGCACTGGAGCGGCTGGAGGCTGGGGCACACCCATGACCCATTAGTAACTCCATGGACACACCAGAAATGGACCCTTACTATTTTTGCACCCGTTCTCAGTTTTTGTTGTTTTTGTCTTTTGGGTTTTTGGGTTCTTTTACATTTTCTTGGGTGGACCGACCTAGTAACTGCTGCTGTGAGCCCATGGCATATGAACTCTCTGGCACAGTCGGCCTGGTTAACAATTCACTCATAGCCTTCCGCCTACACATAAAAACCCTGGGCGTAGCAATCCCCAAAAGTGCCTAATGTCAGACCGACTAAACATTCTCACTTTAAATGCCAAAGGCCTTAATCACCCCCTGAAGAGTAGCTCTATTCTGTCTTATCTAGAACACTCTGGGGTACACATATGCCTCTTACACGAGACCCATCTCCTTCCCCAGGATGAAAACAGGTTCAGTTCCAAACGCTTCCCACGCCAACTCTTTTTCTCCCTTACGAATAAACCAGCGGGATAGCTATTCTAATCTTCCGACACTTCAAAGGCTGGGTGAAAGCTAAAACGGACGAAATACGAGGCAAGCTCTTGACGTGTCCCTTACAAGTAGGCTCAGACACCATTACACTAGCCTCTATACACTCACCCAAAGAAGGGCAAGAGGCTTTTTGAAACAAGCTGTGTCAGAGATTTTGGGTTCCTCTGACCGCCTAGTGTTAATGGAAGGAGACTTAAACCATGTCTTTTACAGTCATGGACTGATCTGCACAAAGACAGGGGCAGACGGGCGCCCTCTTTAAAGAGGGTCAGTCTTGACTTAGCAACAGGGGGCTTACTCACCTTTGGAGGACCACACACCCGCGGTCCTGAGACTACATATACTACTCATACGCTAGGAAAACATATGCTAGGCTAGACTATTTTTTGGGTAGTCGTGACCTGATACCCCAGATACATGAGGTCATTATCGAACCTCGATCCTTGGTCGGACCAGGCGGTGGTTGTGATCCAATTAGATATTCCCAGGCATTGCCCAATCCCCAAAACCTGGCGCATGCGAGACAGCCTCCTGCACCGTCCCGGGAGCGAAGACCAAATCACCAGATCTATCAAAGAATATTTAGACACTAACGACACCCAAGACATAGATGTCTCTATTCTGTGGGCTGCATTGAAGGCCGTAGTCAGGGGTGAGTGAGCCATCTCCGCGGCTGAAAACAAGGAACGCAGGGACAAAAGGGATATCATTTTTAAACAAGTTGAGGAACTTGAGCGCATACATAAACGCACCGAAGCCCCCGGGTGTGGAGGCAGTTGGAAGCAGCTATAATCCAACTAGCCGGAATCGATACAGATAGGGCAGAATACGCAGCTGTCCGCTTAAAACACCAATTTTATGTCGGGGTGACCGAGCGGGCTGCCTCCTCGCCAACAGGCTGAGGATCCAGCGGCAAGAATAGCGGGTCCAGGAGGTCCTAGACTCTGGAAATCAGGTGCAGACCGAAGATTCCCACATAGCTGAAGCATTTCGTAACTATTATCAAACACTTTACACGGCACAGAGACTCTGGTCGGTGGACATCTCGTCATACCTCCAGGCATCACAAACCTGTTCCCTCACCGCGCAGCAAAGGGAAGACCTTGACAGCCTCATCATAACTGAGGAAGTCATTGCATGTATTGCCCGACTAAAGCCATCTCAGTCCCCTGGGGCAGATGGCTTTCCAGCCATTTTTTATAAAACGTTATGCCTGACCCTGGTTCCCCTTCTTACCCGCCTCTTCAATTCCCTCGGGTCCTTCGACCACCCTCCCCCTTCTATGAAAATGGCCTCTACTGCTGTGATACTCAAACCAGGCAAGGACAGGACCCATTGCTCTTCATACAGGCCAATCTCCCTTCTAAATATAGATTTTAAAATATTCTCTGGTATTCTAGCGGCTCGCCTTAATCCCCTACTTCCAGGTCTTATCGACCCAGACCAAGCTGAGTTTGTTCCACAACGCCAATGTGGGGATAACACCCGCAGGTTCCTCCACCTCATCGATAAGGCCCAGGGATACGGCCCAGAACGTATGATGCTATCGGTCGACACGGAAAAAGCGCTTGGCAGGGTTGACTGGCCTTACCTCATGGCCACTAGACAGGGCAGCCCGCTATCGCTGCTGCTCTTTGCCCTATATATGGAGCCAATGGCCCACAGAATTCGATCCCACCCCATAATGTAAGGCATCAAGTTTGGTGTTGACTCCCACACGATTATTCTGTATGCAGAGGATGTCCTAGCGACGCTCGAAGATCCAGTTTCATCCCTTCCGGCTTTCCTCGACGAACTCGCCACCTTTGGCCAAGACACAGGGTTTAAAATAAATATCCACAAATCACAAGCACAAATTTAACTATGTCACAAAGGTCATTGACTACTCTCCAGCAAAACTTCTCTCTCAGTGGGCTACGTCATCCATTAAATATCTGAGACTCCAGCTAGCTCCTACGACGTCCGAAACTATGACTCTAAATTATCGTGTATTGACCCAGCAAATACGCTCTGATTTGCGTCACTGGTGACAACACTCTCTCTCCTGGCTTGGGAGGACGGCCGCTGTCAAGTTGGCAATCTTACCTAGGATTTTATACCTCTTGCAAGTACTACCACTGGACCCACCGCCGGGCTCCATCCGATCATTTCAGGACGAGATAAATCACTTTATATGGGCGGATAAACATCCCGTCTTCATAGAGACCTCACATACAGAGTACCATCGGAGGGCGGCTTGGGGGCCCTGGATGTTCTCCGCTACTACCAAGCTACACAGATCAAAATCTTTGTCGAATGGTCACATGCCAAGTCTGGGAAACACTGGCTCTTCATGGAAAAAGCGCTTGCAGGTCAGCCCCTAAGGGAGATTCCCTTCTTCCCTAAAAGCGCTCGCCCCCACCCCCCCTAACTTATAACTTTACTCCATTACCACACCTGCAATGATGGCTTGGAACAAGGTATTAACTTGAAGGCACCTCACCTCATTTCCCTCCCCATTGACACCTATTGTAGGCGATCCTGATTTCATCCCAGCTCTTTCAGACCCTGTGTTCCATTTTTGGACCCAGGCAGGTTGTACATCGGTGGGGCATCTGTCTGACACCACAGGCCCTATCCCGTTTGACACTTTCCAGCATGATCATGATCTCCCCGAAGGTGAGCACTGGCACTACACCCAAATACGTCATTGGGTGTTACACCCCTCGATCCGACCAGGGGATCAACGTCACCTCACACCGTATGAACGTTAGCTCCTTTCCAGCACATCGGACACACGCCTTATCACCCATCTATACAAATTCTTGACTCCTGAACACCCAGCTGTGATATCCTCGGGTCAACGGCAGTGGGAGGAGGAGATTGTCAGGGAACTATCTTTGAAAGAATGGGATGATATCCGCTACTGCGTCCGACATACAGCCCGTAATACTCCAAGTGTCGAGATAGCCGCGAAAATTACTACGTACTGGTATCTCACCCCCAGCAGGCTACAAAAAAACAGGCCGACTACTTCGCCGGACTGCTAGCGCCAATGAGGTTCGACAGGCACGCTACTCCACATATTATGGGAATGCCCGGAATTAACCATGTACTGGGAGCAGGTCCTTAAGGAAACAGGTGCAAAGGATTGACTTACACACTAATCGTGACATGGAATTTTAAAAGTAGGGGCTACCAGGCAGAAGGCCACGGCACCAGACGGCTGTTCGAAGGGGCATGTTAGGAGACAAGTGGGTTCTCTATCTTGACAAAGTAAGTCTTGCACTATGTGAAATGAGGAGGGTCATAGCACGCAGACCTTCAAGAAGCAGTAGACAGGGTACATTATTATCTGTGGAAATCGCTCCTATTACAATAGAGGACATGGGTGTTGATTTATGTGTCTCTAATTTTATCTAACTGCTTGTTCTTTCCTATATAACTAGCACAACAGGTGGAGCCTGAATACTTTGCCGACCATTCTTGTACTAACCACATCAGGGCAATATGACCGGTAACCATTTTCAAGTACTTTCCATAGAGATGGTAGCTCTCTAATCTCTGGTTTATATATTTATTGGTGACTCAAGAGTGTGACTACGGATGAGACCCAACCCCGAACAGACCATGTAGCACTTAGCTAAATAGTTCTAGGTATTTAAGTGTGTCTGATTTCTTAATTTGATCAATGTATTATCACATGAAACACACTCGGCTGATTGTATATTTCACCTCAGCTTATATATAGTCTACTCACCCAATCATGGGTCTGTGATTTTTTGTCATATATTGCTACATATTTTATATTGTTATTCATTAAAGCGGCTGACTTTTTGGTCATATACTGTGCTAAGTTAAGTCAACTTTGACTCTTTGTTGATCTTTTACATGAACAACATTTTTTGCTGCTTTTGTGTTTATCTTGGGTCATCACTTACTATGACACCAGTTAAGAGGTAGGTCCTCTCTACATCTAAGCTTACCCAGCACTTACTATTTGTAGTGTAGGGGGCATAGACACAGACCTGATGAATGCTGTAGACCCACAGCTGAATAGAGGCAGAAACATGTTGGCATAAATACTGTACAGTGACGCATACAAGCCATTATACCTTAGTATGCCTCCTGTATTTACCCTTTGGTAATCGTTTTAACTAACCAGGGATACCACCAAATTAAAGGATACTTTAGTGGTTTATCCTAAGGTTTTTTAAATTTATGAACTGGACCTAAATCACTGTCCTTAAAGAATAGAAATGTCTAAGAACTCCCTCAGAAAAGCCCCATTCTGAGGTTGAGTCTGCCCTGGTAGTAAAATCTCACCAGGGTGGGTTGAGGTGGCAAATGATGAAGCATGTCACCTTACGTGAGTGAGCCATCCTCGTCCAATTCTTGGAATTGCCTTGAATTTAGGTAAAGAACAACTAGCAGCACACAGAGAACCAGTTGGCCCCCTGTCAATGACCTGCCTACCTGTGGATAGTAGTTTACTGAGGGTATCACGACAATTTTTGTGTTTGTTTGAGCTAATAAGGGCAGGCGTGAGCCCCATAACGCCCTTCCTTCTCTCCCTCATGTGATATTATGGGTGGGTTGCAGAACAGGGCAATGGGAGAGACTAGATTGCTAGCACAGGAGTGGGGACTCCACGCATAGAATGACATGGGGAGGGTTCGGGCACAAAATGGGGGGTGTTAAAAAAGGAGCTAAAAATATTTGTGAAACAGAATGAAGAGGGAGGGAGGAAAGTTGTGGTTCAAGAATTAGGGAAGTGGCTGAATTGAGGGCTCAGAACAAAGAAGGCGGGATCAGACAAAGAACGAGGAAAAGGGGATTAGACCCAGGCAGCAGAAACAAAGTCCGTAGTGAGGTGAGGGGAGTTGTAAGGTGTGTTTGGTTAGGAAAGGGTTACTTCAAAACATCGGGGTCAATCGATGCACTGGTAAATCATTATTAGATATCCATCTGTGCCTTACAACTACAGTGTATTCTGGAGCCCGAACTACAGATCCAATGCACCTCAATCGTGATATGCAGCAATCCCGCCTTTTCTAGTAATGCGACAAAAAATATCTCAACCAATGCACCTCGATCCAGACATGATTATCCACTTCACTACCAGTACCGACAATGCAGGAGTCTGTCAATGGAGCTCAACACTTAACTACAGAACCCCAACCATAGCACCAGATATCACACATAGCTTTACCAGCCCAACACAACACAACACAGCAGAGCACAGAAACCACTGTTCACACGTACCAAGGCACCTCAGAGCACAGCACACTTCAACATTCGACAGCACACACATGAAAACAGAACACAAACTCCACAGGACACCATAACATACTGCAGCACCGCACAGCAGAATATGGAACACCACAGGACACACTGCTATACCACAGCACCTCACAAGAGAGCACGTCATAGCACAGCACAACATGCAGGAGGGCACATATCACCAAAGCGCAATAACCAGTGGTCGAAGTGCATTAAAAAAAGCAGGGGAACGCTATGGTGGGTGCGGGGCGGGTCAGTGAGTGTGGGGCGTGGTCAAAGGCGTGGCTAAAAACACCAGAATATTCTGCTATTTTTTTCAGTCTTTCCCCTTCAGATAACAACATAAAAATAAAGCACAGTTTAAATGAAAATAAAATACAAATTATGTTAATCAGTGGGCTATCATACGTTATGAAACCTCTACTGGTTAATGCACTGCACCAGAGACCCACAGAATTGAATCCTGATTGATGCAGTGGAGAATAGTGACTTGTGTATGTTTAGTGCTACGAGGTACCAGTGTGTGACAGAAAGCATTGTGAGCATGTAAGTCATTGTTTTAAACTTGCATTACACACAGTATAAGATAGTTTGCTACAAAATGGGCAAAAAGGTTTAAGATAAAATGTGTTTCCAAATTATAGATTTTTGCAGATTGTACTAGTGCAATTTGTTTATAAATGTCTTTTAAAAGCAAACACTTTACAGCTTTGCTGGTAGCTCTTTTACAATACCCCACAAAAAGAGTAAGTGTGTGTCATCAGGATGTAACATTGTGTTACTGTCTGTATTTTAAAAGCACACACTTCACAGCTTAGCCGGTAGCTCCCTTACCATACCTGTTAACAAGAATAACCCTGCATCATCAGGGAGGGTCAAGTGATTCCATCAATTAATGGCAATACCATCTTCCAAGCGGCCTTTACATCTGCAGATGACCAGCTGCGCGCGTTTGCATGCATTCCAGGCAGCAGCACCCAGGCAAGACTTGGTAAGCTACCAGCCCCCTCCCTCGGTGTTACAGGACAGGAGACCCCCCCTGCCCTGCACTTCAGCTGAAGCATTTCAGCTCTCGGAATTACCCGTCCGATCCCGCTCACTTCGGCCGCTCGCTGCAAGACATACCACAGCACCCCCGGGGTTACGGTTCTTGACTATCTCGGGGAGTCCCCGATACCCAGACGGAAGCTAGGTTGCTTGTTACTAGTCTAGGGTGTACTAGACGTTTCTACCGGTCATGACCCTCCAGCCGAGATGTGAGTACTACGAGAATCCTTTAAGAGCCTTGCACTCCAGAAGTTGTTGTTATGCCGAATTTAAAGATAGCCGAATCGTGTATCGTATTCTTGGCAATGCCCTCACTTTCTTTAATGTTTACTCTGCACTGCATTGTGCCATTAAACCCCTCTTTTTATCAGCTCTCTTTTTTCCCTTTGCTTTCTCGATCTTTTCCCTGTAGTTTGCACCCCTTCTCCCATGTTCCCTTTTCCTTCAACTTTTAGTTCTCACCCCCACACCTCCCCCATCCGTCCCTTTACCTTGGTAGGTCCATTCCACGGTATGCCCGTCGCCTGGCGGTACCAGCTGTACTAGGTGCAGCAGCAGTAACAGGGCCTGAAGTTGCAGGTGTCTTGTTGACGCCATGATGCTCTGCCAACCCTTCTCCAAATAACAAGGGGAAACAAACTATCTGTGCAATAAGGCTTTCGCAACCCGCCGAGCCGGCCAATGAGGACGAAGCCCCTCTCTTGCTCCCCTCGGCCGGCCCTCTCCCCCGCCTCTCGCCCTCTGTCAGCACCAGGCCTCGAGTGACCCGTTTAACGGTAGGCCCAGAGGCTTGCGGCCTATTGATCTGATGAGAGTCCCCCTCTCCCGCCTCCAGGGGCCCTCTCTTGCCTCACTCCCGCGGACCTTTAAAGAACTGACCCTTGGACTGAGTGCGCCTGGGGAGCCTAGTCTATTGACCAGCCCAGAGAGTGCCCCTGCGGTGGTTAAATCATCGACCTTGTTGAAAATTGCGAGAGGAGCATTGGGCCTGCACTCTAAACTCAGCCAGGACAGCATGAGACATCTAGGCCCAAATCCACTATGGACGCAGGCTGACTGTTTACGTCATGCCCCGGGGCGGGCCATGCGTCCCTCCACTTAAAAAGACCAATCTCGCCCTGGCCCGCTTCTGCTACCACCTTTCACCCCGTTTCCCAGGCCTGCGAAGGATAAAGACCCAACCGGCTGCCTTTAAACCCACTAGTCTCAGAACCATCTCCACTTCCAGCTTCACGTTAGAATGTTGCTTTCTGTGAGGTCAGCGTCTTGTAGAAAGTGCAGCGTCCTGATTGGTCAACCGTGTCTCTCAAAGATGTGTCATTCTCTGGATGCCATATGGGTAACTGTTGTGCCCTGGTATTGGCTGGAACAAGATTCCAGTTCTTGATTGCTATATAGTGGGGGCACTGAGACAGCAGTGCCTTTATAACTCCAGCTGGTCCTTCACTGAGACTGTGCAGTGGGGGTCACTGCTATACCCAGGGCACAAGTCCTAAAAAAAAAAGTGGAGGGACTCTCCAAGTTA
The DNA here is from genome assembly GCF_964204655.1 of Triturus cristatus. Classification (NCBI taxonomy): domain Eukaryota; kingdom Metazoa; phylum Chordata; class Amphibia; order Caudata; family Salamandridae; genus Triturus; species Triturus cristatus. The sequence goes on along the minus strand of NC_140580.1, from coordinate 917,757,300 downwards.
GGTGGTGTCACAGGAAGTGACATCACAACAGGAAGTGACATCACGGCAGGAAGTGACATCACATGTGCAGCAGATCTATCATTTGCAAATATTGCAAGATTTAACAATTGAAGCTGCTCAAGCTGAAAATGTTTTCCTACGTGTAGATGCCTCTGACAAGCAAGGTAGGTCAGGCAGCAGGCGAGGCCAGGAAGGGAAGTCTCGAGCGGGAGGCAGGTCAGGCAGCAGGCAAGGCCAGGAAGGGAGGGCGAGACACGTCAATATCCTGATCCGGTCACTTCCGAAAAGGAAAGGAGCCAGAGCAGGCAAGCCCAAAAAATAAAGGGCATGGAGCACGAGGGCGGAACTGCCGAGTTGTAGTCACACCCATCCAGTGACGTCTGCTATGACCACTGATTGGTTGCAGATCACAGCGTCTACTGGTAGGTACCCTGGCAAGGTTACGAGGGGATGTAGGGAGGTTCACAGACCAAAGCAAGAGCTGCGATAGGTAGCGCTCAAAATAGGCGGGCAAGTAAACTTACGAAAGTAGGTGCAGGGCGTGGTGACCGACAGTCCAAGAAATTTCCGGATTCAGCCACAATCACCCGTAAATGCGTGGTTGGTGCGCGCTCTTAGTTATCATACTTTTTATGAGCAGGGTGGACGGCGTTTTTGATGAGTAGGGTGGACGGTGTCCACACTGTAAAATAAGTGGGGGGACGCTGTCCACCCGCGTGGTACCCCGACTCATGCCCTGTTTAAGGGCCACATACTACAGCTCCCATCAGCAGGCCTACCATTCTAGTACTGAGACTCGCACACAGCTCAACCAATGCCACCAGTCTTAATTGTATTGTTCCATTTCTAATACCCACAAAATGTACAGTGCGCACCATGCCAACGCACACCGGTTCTGATTGGTAGTACTCACGTACTGGTCACGTACTGAGACACAGTGCGGCCAGTGTACCTCCTTCCCGGCTAATGGCGCCTGACATTAGTCCAGTGCTGGGACAGAACCCCCACTTATGTGTCTTAATTCTGGTCTACGGCACCCCTTCGCGTACTCGAACCTATGCCCACATGGACCCCTACAGTCTCGAGACCTGTCTTCGTGAAACTTTTCATTTTGACAATATGATATTGAAGATCTGATCACACTGACCTGCAAAAGGTGTCTAAAATTAAGACCCTTCACTGTCTGCCATTTACAACTCCATGCCAGGCATGAGGTGCACCAGGGGGAAGACCCTGCTGTGAGAATGTATCGGTGAGGCATCCCACATGCAGTAACGAGGGCGAAGGGGACTGGACAGGGAAGGTTGGCCTTGATGGGTCTAGGTAGGTGAAGGTCTTTCTTCTATGATGAGCAGGGGCAGCTATCCACCCAGACACAACTGGACATGGATGTTACAAAAAAATCGTATCTGCAGACCTGGCCTTTTACTGAGTTTAATAATACATGCACTAAACACGAAAAGCAGTTACACCATATATATTGCAGATTAAATTCTGAATGAGCGCCATTTTACTCCCTACAGTCGGTACTTTGGAGTAAAATCCTATTTTGACGAGTAAAGAGGGAACTTTAATTTCCTGTGGCAATCTCTTAAGGCGGGTGAAGATGTCCTTTTATAGTCGGTAATTTAATTGTAATCCGTGATTTGTTCGTAGTTTAACATTTCAAACTCGCACACAGCGTTTTACCGCTTAAGGTCTTTTGAAGTTAGACAGGGCGCCAGGTGTACAAAAAGCCAGGGTCTCTAGTACTGCAGCATGAGTTAGAGCGTGAGCTGCAGGCGTCACACCTTGGAAACAAAGCTGCCACTGAGTTGTGCCGCCTGCAGCTCATTCGCTCACGTGGATTAATTCAGTAAAATTATGCATTTGGCCTAGTCCGAGCCTGGTGCACCTTCACAAGAGTGTGCCTCACACATGCCAGTAGAAGTGCGAACTGGTGCCTGCACTAGAGAGAGTGAGCATTAAAAGTCAGGCCGGTGGGTTGAAACCGTCAGCCTGGCTTTCAGTTATGAAGGCAGAGCGATATGACGGGCAAATGCTGCACATAACTGCGGGGGATTGGCTGCAGCGGGGGTGGGGACGCACGGAGTGTGAATCACCCCCTGTGTTACACACAGGGCATGGAGCACGAGGGCGGGACTGCTGAGTTGCAGATACACCCATCCAGTGACGTCTCCTATGACCCAGTGGCGGACGGTGACATTTGAAAGTGGTGAGGCGTAAAATGTTTGTCATACTTCAGCATAGCGAGCGAGCGTAGCGAGCAAGCCCGAACAACCTAAGAGGGGTTCGGGGGGGGGGGGTTCTCCCCCCGAGAAAATTTTGAAAAAAGAGTGGAAAAATTGTGCATTTTCAAGCAAATTTGAAAAAGCAGAAAGGTTAATAAAGCAATGAAGAAAGTGCAGTTATTACAGTAATAAAGAGATCATGTCATATAACATAGGTAGCTGCTTATTCAGTATAACCACAGAGCTTCATAACAGACTTTGAGATATAATGCATTTCTGAGTACCTCACAGGTGTTTTTTATTTAACAAACAACTAAACAGGTGGTCGGAAACTAGCAGCATTGAACATACATATGTTTACTTTTTGTATCTAAAATCAGCACGTCTGTCTTTAAGAGCAGCAAACTTTTCAATTACTTGAACGTTAAAATCAGAGATATTTTGAACTAACTTGCTCTCTATAGAGAGCATTGCCAAAGCATTTAGTCTTTCCTGAAGCATGGTGTTTCTTAGGAATGTCTTAATCCTCTTTAAGGCGGAAAAAGATCGTTCTGCCTCTGCTGTTGTCATAGGAGTGGTTATGACAATTTTAAGTAAAGTCACTGTCTCTGTAAATGTCTTTTCTATATTAAGTTTATGAATTAAAGTCAGCAAAGCCCTGGCATCTCTGGCATTTCGGTACACAGGCATTGAGTACAGTACAGTCAGCTCACTTTTGAGGCCCTCTTGGTTGAGCATAGGATAAGCTTCCACAGCCTCATGCAGAGCATGCTCAGGGAAGGATTCACCATATTTTGCAAAGTTTTGACTTTCCAATAATGCGGCACTCACCAAATGTTTTGTGAAAGCAAAACGTTCTTGTGCATGCACAATTACAATGTCACATATCTCCTTTGCATTCCGGACCAGAGTGGTGATGTTTTTCCTGTGGTTTGCAAAAATTGAAGCCTCTGGCAGTTTGCTGTCTAAATTGTCAACCTCATTTCTCACTATGCTTATGCGCTCGACAAACATAGCGGTATTTCTTTTCACAGAGACAGTATCGATCTCTCGTGCTTGTAACTGATTGTATAAATTTTCGACAGCTGACATTATGTCTTGAAATAAAAACAGAAAGAACTGAAACTCTCTATCTTCTAGTGTTCTAGCAAAGCCACGGGCTTCACTTTGAGTTTTGAAATCAAAGGTTTCATTGACTTCTATATTATGAAAACATTTCACAAGGTCCTCCCTATATTGATATATTAGTTGGACTGTACGTATGTTAAAGTTCCAACGAGTTGAGGATCCCCTTGGAACCCTTTTGTCCACAATCTCCTGAAGTGCTTCCGTTCTTTTTGGGGAACGTGAGAAGAATGCTGCCATGCCTCCTACATCCTGAAAGAAAATTCGTGTCTCGGAGATCTTTGATACTGCCTGCTGCATAATAAGATTAAGTTGGTGGGCGTAACAGTGCACGTAATGAGCATAAGGGTACACATCTCTAATTCTTTTCTGTACTCCACCAAGGCTTCCACTCATTACGGACGCACCATCATAGCTTTGTGCAATAAGTTCTTTTTTTTGGTGCACCTCTGGAAAAATGAAGTTCAGTTGACGCAGTATAGCTGCAGTAATGGTTTCTGCAGTAGAGTCTCTTAAATGAGTGAAACCATAGAACCTCTCCACAACATTATTGTCATTGTCCAGGTACCGAAAGACTAATACGGACTGTGTTTGTGTGGCCACATCAGTGGTGTCATCAGCCTGAATAGCCACAAAGTCTGTGTTTTGCAACTCTTGGACAATATGGCTTCTCATAATTTCGAGCATACACTCAAGGAGTTCATTTTGTATAGTTTTAGAGGTGCCCTTAAAGACTGTAGCAGTTGCTAAATGTGCTTCCATTTCCTTGTCTATGCTTGCTATTAAACCCACAAGGCCTTTGAATATTCCTGGATTTGTGGAATCTTCAGATTCATCATGGCCTCGCAAGGCCAGTTCGAAAGCACCACAGAAACAAATGCAATCAATTATTTTTGATAGTATGTGCCTATTCCGATCAACTGCTTCATTGTGTTTCTGTATTGTTTGGCGGTATGCACTGTTTATGTGCTGCTCAATCGGTGTGTCTCCCAACATTCCCAGTCTTGTCACGTTTTCCATATGCTTTCTTGTGTGTGCATGCTTTTTGATTTTTTCAGACAGATGCTTCAAGTCTATCACTCCTTCTCTTGTCCAAGGAAAATCACCATTAAACAGCAAGCAGGGGAAGCAGAACAGTTTGTTTCTTGACGGACACCCTGTAAGCCATTCAGCTTTTGTGTACCAGGTGTTTGAGAATGTACGTGTGTACAATTTTCCTCTGTCCTGGGTAACTTGTTGTAGTTGTAGGTCTGGCCGATCAGGTCCTAATCTCTTTATATGTAGTTTATCTTGTAGTGGCCGTGCATGGAATGACCGTGTAATTAATTGTTCTACCGTATTCATCATGGATGTCGATGCTGTCCTTACCAATATGAAAGAAGCCTGTCAATAGTCAAAGTACAACGTATAAGATTTGGTGCAATAATATCAAATTTCAGTATAAGTACATCTATCATGTGCATTATCGCAATATATCTCCAAAGCTCCCCTTTGGACAACAGGACTGCTAAAAATACAGCCTTACTGCCTGCTGCCTCTGTGTGCCATAGTGGTTGCTGAAGACACTGCAAAAGAGACTGTTTGAGGGCCTTGAACAAGGCAAGGAAGGAATAGATAGTGCCTTTAACAACCGTTATTGCCCAAAGCACAGGGCTAAGGCTCAGTATTCTTAAATGCTATCCACTGAGAGAACAATCTTCAGAATGTGCACCCACCCCAACCACCATCTAGAGTGACCAGTGACCACAAACATAGCCCTAATTCCAATCTAAAAAAAGATATCATCAGTTTCCTTACCTTTAACACTGTTGTTTGCTGGGTCGTAGACGGGATGAAAGAGCAGCAAAGGAGGTTGGGTCCTCCTGTTCTCTGTCCAAAAATTGCCCAAAAATTAGGTAGTGGACCGGTTCAGTTAATGTTTCAGGCTTTACCAGGTGCTGAAAATAAAAATATAACAATTTATTTTTGAAACATTAGGGTAATCAAACAAAGACTGGGGGGGGAAAAAACATAACGCTACAATTTTTACCTGCTTGCAGTTTGCATGCAGCTCTTAGATGACAGTTAATAACAGCTCACTGTTGTATGTTAGGATTACAACTTACAAACTGCAAGTAACAAAATGATCTCTCAAATGCAGTGACTCACTGACCTATTTACATCATGTGCATTTTGTGATCTGCATTAACCTTCTGAAGTTCTGCGCTACCTTTCCATGAGTCAAAACTTCCATTACACAAAACTGTGATCTCTCTCTAGGAAAAACATTAACAATATCCTCACAATATGCTCCTCATGCACACCAACACCCAAAGATACTACAGACATTATTAGATAGTCCATTTCACCCTCACACACAATAGATCACCAGTGCCACGTAGTGGGCAGCAGGATGCCCTCTAAAACGACAACTCAATACAAACTACTGAGTAATGCTTCCAAACAAGAGAAATGGCACAGTTCATTCTCTCACTCATTCAGATACAAAACTCACATCAAAGCGACTCTGTGCAAACTTAGACTCAGAAACGGCACAATAGCGGCTCTTCCATTAATCCAGTAGGGATAGCTGTTAACCTGAATACACTGAAAAGTCCCACAGTTCAACAGAGGTGATAAAAAGACCAGACTACCATGACTCTGCTCAGCGAGAAAGGCCAAAACCTAGGGGTAGAACAATTAATTACACGGTCATTCCACTTTGATCTAAGCAACGACATGAAACAGCATAAAAAATGCATAAGCTGGAAGAGACATATACATAACATAATGAGGCAGAGCTGCCTATGACTGAATGCCTCAAAGACTGAAAACGTGGTTTTCAGTGGCTCCATTGAGTACACACTGACTTCCCTATAGCTGAATGGGGTGAGACAAAGTTCAGAGGATGTCAAGGGATGTTTAGTATAATTCTGGGAAGACTGAGCTAAGGCAAAAGGCCTTGTAGAACTGGCAACGTTAGTGAGTCTGCTCTTCAGCCCATGATCAGCAGTTATTGCTTTTTTATATAAATGGTTGAAAAGTAAACGAGAATATCAAACTTGTTTTGCAAATGTGTGCACTTCGTACAAAACTGTCAAACCTCTGTCATTCTGTTATCAATAACCACCACTAAGTCAATGTGTACAATAAGGAACCAAAATGATAAATAAAGAAATTGTAGCTGACACTGTGGACCCTGTGTAGGCCACAATAAACTGTAACAGCATAAATGACTTTTCTGTTCACAGAGGCGACCGGCGCTGTGTTTATTGCAAAACCCGGGGGCTTATGTTTGTTTGCCAAGATTAGCGTAGGAAATAAGAATGCGCCTGTGTACATTTCAGAAGTGTGTATTATGGGCCGCGGAAGGGCCCGGTTTTTGGATCTTCGCGTTTCCTTGTCGCACGACTCTCGGGCCGCGGCACCGCATTCTGTAACGTGTAACCACCAGTGTAGGGTGGCACTGGCAAAGCGGGAAAGCGGAATGATTATGCAGATGAAACTGTCAGCGGCTGGCGCTGCAAATTTACGGCAGTAAACAAGGAGCCGTAAACAGGCCCTAAATAATCCATCACTTACATGGTCGGCCAGGCAGTGGCGATCATCTCATTAGCTGGGGCCACAACACGTCACTAACTGAACCGGGGGGGAACGGGCGGGAACCAAACCTGCGTATCAACTTAGATAAGCCAGAGGCAGAGAGACAGACTACTACTACTAGACATCATTGCCTTCCCCTCTCTGATTCAAGGGACCGACCGAGTGCTGCAGCAGTCCTGAAATGCACTCGAACAGTTTGAGTAAACGCAGAAAATATTTGAGTAGTTCCAGAATAGTTTTTATGAACCTGCGATTTTAGATGTAAATCGAGCGCACATGTGACTTCTGCAGCAGACTCCCTTTGCAGAATCAGAAACATGCAACCACGGATCCCAGTGTCACAGAAGCTTTTCGAGCCATTTTAAATCGCCAGCAGTCTTGGGTTTTGCACTGGCTGAAGCTTGGGATAGAAAGGCCAGTTGAGCTCCTGAAAATGGACACTGTTTCTCAAACCCAAAGGCCCTCTGGCGGTCTTGGTGCACCAGGATCGTTGAGCCTGAAGAAATGGTTGCACAGTTTCTAGCAGATTGTGAGGACCTGCGTTTGTTAACCTTGCACTGACTGACACGTGCAACTACTGTGACTGCTTTTAACCCCCTTGATTCCATGATTTTAGCGTTTGATGTTTTAAAAGTAAGCGTACATTTACATTTTGCTAGAATGAAGTCACTGGTTGTTACTGAACTCACATTATTACCACACAACAGTAAGGAGGTTCCATTACAGAACAATGCACATTAGCCTTTCAGAATATCAAGTCACCAAGGTCAATGCCCTTCTGTTTAGATTTTTTGGTTTCGATTAGGATTCATCTTAGAATTGTTTCTCTTATCACTGCACTTTATTACTGTGTTTTTGGAACAGGGCAAATTGTCATTCATTTTCCAGCTAGTTGTAATTTTTTTTTTTTTTGCAGCATCTCAATAACATTTGCCTGCAACATGTTGCCTGTAGTTTTAGAAGGAAATGCGAGGAGGAGAATATTAGAACATTCCCATTGTTTTAAGCGATGCACAAGAAATTAACAGGGTCGTTTATATTAGAATGTTTTATTCCTTTTCTCCTAGCTTTTCGAAACGTCTTCCAAGTGATTGATTACAGTATTGTCATTTAAGTTACTATGAATTTAGGATTGTAAAATTGAGGAAAACTAAACAATAAAGATATCAAACTGATCAGTGTTTCATGTGTATTCTCTACAGACAAACTGGAACCGATTGTTAGTATTTTTGGGAACATGACATCAAGCCAACATGTTCAGGAGCAGCCATGAAATATAGCAGTGTTCAGAGCCGTGCCCTAATGATTACAACTTTACGGGTTCAGTCTTCCAGAAAAGATTAAAAAAATCACAGAGAGTAAAAAGCATTGGTAAAGTCAGCAGGTCTAGGTTTAATGTATTAACACGTGCGCCGCTGCTGCTGCACTGCCTTTATGCCTTATACAGTTAGTGTTGTTAATAAAAAAACTTACATTATATGGAAAGAATAAAGAGTCTCGACGACTCGTGCTCGTGACTGCCTGACTGGTGACTCTCTCTGACAGTCTGTGATCTGATCTGACTCCTTGTGTCGTGTCGCGTGTCGTCTCGTCTCGTCTCGTGTCTGTCGACTGTCGAGTCTCGTGTGGCACTGGCAGCAGGCAGCAGGCGCACTGGCGCGGTGACGTGGTGCGCCGACAGCGTAGGAATGGCCAATCACTACTGCAGGGCTTCACATTGCCGCAGTGTGATTGGCCATACGCGGCACCATGAGTCATCATGATGACCATGCTGCTGCTGCACTGCGCGCGCGGTGAAAGACTCAGCCAATCCTGCATTACCAGTGCCACTGCGCCAGCAGCGCCAGGATTGGCTTAAGAGCAGGGTTACTCCCTGCCCATAATGAGACCCGGGGGGCTGCGTCATGAGACGCACCCTCGGGTCCCAGCCGCCGCTGAAGTCGATGGGTGCTATAGATACAGCACACACACCGTGAGCGCATGTTCGGGCCAGGATTCATCAATAAAGCCCAAAACGTGACATGCGAAGTGAATTCAATCAATGTCTGCTGCGCTATTCCGACGTCAGCGGCAGCCCCGCCCCCACACACACCCACCCACAGACTGCGAGTGAGTGCGCGGCGCGCGCTCGCTTGTCACTTCAGTCACTACTAGTGCGCTGCGCTGCATTTATTGCAATTTGCAATTTATTGGGGAATTATAATTTATTATTTTGTGTGACTGTGCGTGGGGCAACGCCCCAACGCCCCCAATGGACGCACCGCCACTGCTATGACCACTGATTGGTTGGTGCGCGCTCTTAGTTATCACGCTTTTGATGAGCAGGGTGGACGGCGTTTTTGATGAGTAGGGTGGACGGTGTCCACTCTGTAAAATAAGTAGGGGTACGCCGTCCACCCGCGTGGTACCCTGACTCGTGCCCTGGCTATACCCTTATCTGACTGTGCCCCCCACTATCTGCTCCGTATGTGATCCCAGTTGGTACTATGACTGCCCTTAGCTAGTCACTCACATACCAGCGTTTGTCTCCTCCAGTATTTCAACAAATGCCACATGGGTGTCACTGGTGCACCGCTGCTTGCGCAATCCAGCGGACGAAGTGCATTAAAAAAGGTATGGTTGCAATGTTTGTTTTATTTATTGTGTCAGCTAGCCATAGGACATACTATATACTTATCAAAATATACACACTTCTGAGATTTAATAACATACTTCAATAATTAAAACGTACCATTCACAATCAAACATACTTATGTATAGCAGAGAGCTGAATAAAATACTAATACATTTTTAAAATTCATTAACTGGGGCTGTTGAGGTGCAGGATATGAACCATTGGCTTTCCTTTGATAAGGCCGAAGGTCGAATCCTGCCCCTCATGTTTTACGTCTCGAACTTGGCTTATTATCCTCATATACTTTATTCCTGGCAGCGGTTCTGAGGTGGGGTAATTCCCTCTCCTGGGGGGATGTGGGTACTCTTGGGTGTGCCTTGAGAATGGAAATCTTTGATAAGCGGAAAGAACAATCAACATTCTTTAGGTCCTTTGCACAAGCAAACGATTCATTTAGGCTTAGATGGAACACTGACGCCCCCATGCCAATGTCTGTATTGAAGTTGTTTATAAAGAAGTTTGTAATCTCTATCAGTCTGGTAAGAGATATCGCTTTAAGTCAGCCCAAGTCTCGTAATGAGGTGGTCTGTGGGAGCACACTGGGGAACAAACCACAGCCCTATTTAACTTGGAACCTACCTCATGGGATTAGAAGGTTGATACTCTTATTGAGAATCCACTTGTTGCCCCTAAGAGAAGTTACCAGCATTTGGGATAAAATACCGAAAGAGGAGAGAATTTGTGAAATGTGTCATTTACAAATTCAAGATTTTAACCATGTGCTATTTGTGGGCTCGGAGTCACAAAGGGCCAGGCACATGTTTTTAAGACCATTATTTATCAAATATAATATTCATTCTGCCCAAGAGGCCCGTTTATTTGTTTTGTACCCACCAAATGAAATGGTCTGTTATAGGATATATCAATTTTTAAAAACTTTTTGGGCTATTTATTAGGTAATTTTTAACTCTATTTTGTATGTTGTAATACTTTGATGGCTGGATATTTTTTTTTTAAAAACATCTTTTATTGTAATTTTACAGTACCACTCAGTCAGGGAGCTGACATAATCCACTCAAACACATCTTATCTGAACAGTAGCGACATTTAGGATATCAATGGGTACTGGTTGTATACAAAACATCAACAAAAACAAAACCAACTATGAACAGTACACAGACATCCCTGAACCCCCAACTAAGGCAGGCATATTTCAGAAAACACTTATGACCCAGAAGAGGGAACAACATATCGTACCAAGGGGGCTCACAGAGCATACATGAAACAATTCCTATGTGGGGATTGCGTGTAAAGAGGAGGGAGATCAATACCACTGTAAGGAGCCCACCGGGACCAAATCTTTCTATGCTTCAGGGGGCAGCCCCTTGCCTGAAACACTGCCTCCTCTGCACCCATACAGTTATCCAACTCTTTGTGCCACTTACCTATTGTTGGTGGCTATGTACCCTTCCACAACTGGGCTATATCCCTCTTAGCAATCGTAAGGGCAAGAAACAATAAATGCTGCTTATAGCGATTTCCGCCTATGTCCTCTGTACTATGTAGTAGGAATAATCGGGGGTCTAAGGGCAAGTCCCAGGACAGCACCTCGCTAAGGCATGACGAGCGACACCCCACCCCAGAACGGCTGCACACTGGGTGGAGGAATGTCCCCTCCTCCCTTTCACAATGTAGGCACACTGGAGAAGGCACAACCCCCATCTTCCATAGCCGGACGCAGGTATAATACACCCGATGTATATATTTGAACTGGATAAGACGGTATGTGGAGGCAACCGCCGCGCCCCGGGGCTAGTAATCGCCTCTGCCCGTCATCGTCGGTCAACTCCGGGATGTCTCTTGCCCCGACTTCCTTGTTTTATGCAATGTAGTGGTGGAGTATGGATGGCTGGATATTTGATTGTATACATGTTTAATATTTCTCCTCTTGTTCCATAGGAATGTTTTGACTTACTTATTTATTTATCTTTCTTGCACACTTCACAGTATGTTTGAAAAAAGTCTTGTTTAGGAGGCAGCCTTGAGCAAAGGAAGAATTATGTATTGTATGTAAAGTATTTCTTGTTTCATCTGTAGTGTGTATTTTTGTGGACCTACGTAGGATTTCCATATCAAAATTAACTAAACTTGACTTGACTCGGGGCTGACAAAAATTGTGGAGCTGCATAGGTAATTACATATCACCATATCAGGCAAATCGCTAATAAAGTGCTTTTCAAGATGGCCCAGTTACTATAAAAGTGCTAGTGCCTGGCCAATGACCAGCTCTGGAATGTTGGTGATTGTGAAGACACATTATTACATCCTGCCAGAAAGACATCAGTTGCTAGGCAGCATAGATGATTTTAGAGCAACCAAAACAGACTGGCTCACTATTAAAGTGAGACCCAAAGTGGCTCTGCAATATAAAAAGTGCTCATGCATAGCCATCAACCTGCTCTCAGATATTGATACCTATAAAAATAGGTTAATTACCTAGTCAAAAGGATATCTGGTTGGAAAATCACAAAAATATTTGAAAGAAATCATTCAAACTAGATTGCATCAATCAAATGACCCCCTCAGCATTCCACAACAAATATAGGTAGCTGTAAACAAATCAGCGATATGTGCAGGTAAAATCAGTAAGAAAAGACTCCTTAAATAACAGTGTTAATGCAGTTGTCTGGTTACTCTCCAAGCAACATATATGTATTGAGAGACTTGATTAATAATCTGATCACAGTTAGTTCACATACACAATGTCAAGGCATCCTTACAATTTCTCGTCGCATAAGCAATAAAAAGTGAGCAGAGATATTTTCCTCTAGCTTTTGATGTAAAGGTACAAAGCAACATAAGGTGCACTACAGACTCTGCAACCCCCCTCCCCCCAAATTCACATCCTCAAGTAGATTAATTGCTCCCACCCTTTTTCCATGAGCTGGTGTATTACTTCTTAGGCAGAGTACCAAGCCTAAAATTAATATACAATGATCTTTTGAAAGGGGGATTCAGTTTGCCCAAATATGGTTCAAAGATAGGAGAGGGTTTGAGTGTCTGGAGGTAGTCTAACTTCCACCCAACAGATTAACGAACATATATTGCCAAAACCTTTCCTTTCCGGTCTTTCTGGTATTCTTCGTAATTTTTTCAGGGTCAAACCGGCTATCAGCACATCCTATGGTTTGCAAAACATTAGCCACGTGACTAAACCAGGGTAATTTAGCTAAAGGTATGGGAACTGTGGTACGGTGTGCAATGGGGGCGAGGTGAGTGAACGTGGGGGCGGGGTTTAACGCATGGCTAAAAAAAAGAAACTATTCTGTGTGATTTTTTCGTTTTTTCACCTTCTGGTAACTACATATAAAATAACACAGCTTAAATGAAAAATAAATGCAAGTTAAGATAATCAGTGGGATATATGCTATCGTTCTTTATGAAGCATCTATTGGTTAAAGCACTGCAGAGGTCTGTGTCTGTAACCAGAAAGCCACAAAATTGAATCCTGGTTGTTGCAATGGAGAATAGTGACTTGTGTATGTTTAGTGCTAAGAGGTACCAGTCTGTGACAAAAAGCACTGTGAAAATGTCAGTCATTTTAGACTTGCATTACACACAGTATAAGATAGGGTGCCACAAAATGAGCAGAAAAGGTTTAAAAGAAAAAAGGGTTTCCAAAATGTAGATTTTAGTAATACTCAGACTGTACATAGTGCATTCTTTTTATAACTGCCCTTTAAAAACGCACTTTACAGCTCAGATGGTAACTCCCTTGCAATGCGAACCAAAAAGAATAAATCTGTCACCAGGACGCTTCAAGCGACTCCATCAATTAAAGCCAATACCGGCTTCTGAGCAGCCTTTACACTTGCAAATTGATCAGTTGTGCACATTTACATTTCTTGCAGGAGCCCTGGCAAGACGGCTTGTTTAGCTGTCTGCCCCTCCCTCGGTTGCACAGCCCAGGAGACTCCCTGCCGTACACTGCAGCCGAAGCATTTCAGCTCTTGGAATTAACCATCCACTAACCGCTCTGGGACGGTTATCGTTTCACAATAAGTAAGGGAACTGTTTTTCTCAAATTAAAAAGTATGGGTACATTGTGCCCTTCCAATCCCGCCCACTTCGACCACAGGCCTAATCTATTAAGGACCTCAGCATACGCCATAGTTTCCCCCCATGGGGCTTTATTACAAAGCCCACGTTCTAACTCCCCCCCCCCCCCCACCCCCCCGGTAATTTGAGCCGCGAAGTACCAATCTATGGGCATGGCCATAGCAAGAAGGCACACAGGGGCCCGGCTAGACCACTCTTGACCATGAACCTTCTAAAATAATTAGGCCCAAATTAACAATTTCTTCTCGCAACAGTGACAGTGCAAGTCACTTGTACTGCTCGCTACTTTTTATGTTCTATACGACAGACTTAGTACAGCAGCCTGGGGAGAGTGAAGGAGTGGCAGTAAGGGGAGAGTGAAGGGGTGGCAGTAAGGGGAGAGTGAAGGGGTGGCAGCAGGAGAGAGTGAAGGGGTGGCAGCAGGAGAGAGTGAAGGGGTGGCAGCAGGGGAGAGTGAAGGGGTGGCAGTAAGGGGAGAGTGAAGGGGTGGCAGCAGGAGAGAGTGAAGGGGTGGCAGCAGGGGAGAGTGAAGGCGTGGCAGTAAGGGGTGGCAGTAAGGGGAGAGTGAAGGGGTGGCAGTAGGGGAGAGTGAAGGTGTGGCAGCAGGGGAGAGTGAAAGAGTGGCAGTAAAGGGGGAGTGAAGGGGTGGCAGCAGGGGAGAGTGAAAGAGTGGCTGTAAGGGGAGAGTAAAGGGGTGGCAGCAGGGGAGGGTGAAGGGGTGGCAGTAAGGGGAGAGTGCAGGAGTGGCAGTAAGGGGAGAGTGAAGGCGTGGCAGCAGGGGAGAGTGAAGGGGTGGCAGTAAGGGGAGAGTGAAGGGGTGGCAGTAAGGGGAGAGTGAAGAAGTGGCAGTAAGGGGAGAGTGAAGGGTGGCAGCAGGGGAGAGTGAAGGGGTGGCAGCAGGGGGGAGTGAGCAGGGGAGAATGAAGAAGTGGCAGCAGGGGAGAGTGAAGGAGTGGCAGTAAAGGGAGAGTGAAGTCGTGGCAGCAGGGGAGAGTGAAGGGGTGGCAGTAAGGGGAGAGTGAAGGAGTGGCAGTAAGGGGTGAGTGAAGGCGTGGCAGCAGGGGAGAGTGAAGGGTGGCAGCAGGGGAGAGTGAAGGAGTGGCAGCAGGGAAGAGTGAAGGAGTGGCAGTAAGGGGAGAGTAAAGGCGTGGCAGCAGGGGAGAGTGAAGGGGTGGCAGTAAGGGGAGAGTGAAGAAGTGGCAGTGAGGGGAGAGTGAAGGGTGGCAGCAGGGGAGAGTGAAGGGGTGGCAGCAGGGGAGAGTGAAGGGTGGCAGCAGGGGAGAGTGAAGGGGTGCTGAAAGAATGGGAGCAAATGGCAAGCGATGTAAGGTGTAGGAATGAGGGCGGGGGAAGCTTAGAGGAGAGAGCAGGAAAAGAAGCGGGAGAGAGGAATGAGGGAGCATAAGGGAACAGGAACAAGGTGGGCAGGAGAAGAGCAGAATGGAAAGCAGATAGCAGCAAGTGGAGTTGTGAGTTAGAGCAGAATGGTGAGGGCTGAGGCCGTGGCAATCACACTCAAACTTCAGGTGGAGAACTAAAACTTCGACCAGTAGCGGTGGTGCAAATATCAGAGCCCAAGTCAAAAGTATTTGTGGGCATCTCTTCACTGTTCTGGTACACTGATTTACATGAGGTGCAATTTTTCTGGACAATATGTGCAGTACAAGATATTTTAGCAGAATAAATGACAAGTGTTGAATTCTAAGACACATTGAGTCTGCAGACCTAACAGGAAGTGGAATTTTAAGTTTTAGCTTCTGGGCCTAGAAGTGACAAATTATGTATTCTAGAACACACTGAAACAGCTGCATAGGCCACACCCTAATTGAGCTTATTAAAAACAAAGGGGCTTATTTAGAACCCCCTTGTGCCAGCGGTGCATCACTTTTTGTGACGCACCGGCGGTGCATTTTACTGCCCCATATTTACAAGGACAAGAAAAGCCACGATGCGTAACTGTTCCTATCCTTGTAAATATGGCAAAACCAAAGGGGATGATGGACGGAGTGTTGAGCATTGCAGGCACTCACCCCCAGTCAACTGATCTGGGTTTAATCCATCATCATTCTTTAGCTCACTCCACCACCCCAGTTCAGATATGGCCATATGCAAATCAGTCTGACCCTGTGCCTCATGGGAACAGTCCAGCCCGAACTGCCAAGCCATGTCTTCCCTGGACCTGAAACAAGCATCCTGGGACCAGTTTGGGGTTCATAACCCTCATCAGCCAGGCTATCTTGAATCCAGTGACAAAGTGAGAAAGGGACCCACGTCTGGGCATACTCTGCCAACTTATGGCGAACAAAGCAAAACCAAAGAGGATGATGGACGGAGTGTTGAGCATTGCAAGCACTCACCCCCAGTCAACTGATCTGGGTTTAATCCATCATCATTCTTTAGCTCACTCCACCACCCCAGTTCAGACATGGCCATATGCAAATCAGTCTGACCCTGTGCCTCATGGGAACAGTCCAGCCCGAACTGCCAAGCCATGTCTTCCCTGGACCAGAAACAAGCATCCTGGGACCAGTTTGGGGTTCATAACCCTCATAAGCCAGGCTATCTTGAATCCAGTGGCAAAGTGAGCAAGGGAACCACGTCTGGGCATACCCTGCCAACTTAGGGCAAACAAATCAAAGGGGATGATGAACGGAGTGTTGAGCATTGCAAGCACTCACCCCCAGTCAACTGATCTGGGTTTAATCCATCATCATTCTTTAGCTCACTCCACTACCCCAGTTAAGACATGGCCATTTGCAAATCAGTCTGACCCTGTGCCTCATGGGGTGCCTCATGGGAACAGTCCAGCCTGAACTGCCAAGCCATGTCTTCCCTGGACCGGAAACAAGCATCCTGGGACCGGTTTGGAGTTCATAACCCTCATCAGCCAGGCTATCTTGAATCCAGTGGCAAAGTGAGCAAGGGACTCACATCTGGGCATACCCTGCCATCTTAGGGCGAACAAAGCAAAACCAAAGAGGATGATGGACGGTGTGTTGAGCATTGCAAGCACTCACCCCCAGTCAACTGATCTGGGTTTAATCCATCATCATTCTTTAGCTCACTCCACCACCCCAGTTCAGACATGGCCATATAAATCAGTCTGACCCTGTGCCTCATGGGAACAGTCCAGCCCGAACTGCCAAGCCATGTCTTCCCTGGACCGGAAACAAGCATCCTGGGACCGGTTTGGGGTTCATAACCCTCATCAGCCAGGCTATCTTGAATCCAGTGGCAAAGTGAGCAAGGGACCCACGTCTGGGCATACCCTGTCAACTTAGGGTGAACAAAGCAAAACGAAAGGGTTGTAAATATGGCCCTTTTACACGCAGCACTTTGCGTGAAAGGGGCATTCCATGGGTGTTGCTGTGGTGGTTTCCATGCAACACCCATGGAACGAGTTTCCAGATTTACGAGAAGTCGTAAACCTGGAAATGTGTCTGAATGCTACGCCTCAACCGGGGCAGGCGTAGGGAGGCGAAACGAGGGGGAATATATTCATTTCCCCTTGTTTTTCTCTTTCTATGCGTGCTGCATTCTGCAGCACACATAGAATGAGGAAATCCCCTCTGGGGATTGTTTATGCACAGGAAGGTGTCCCTTCCTGCACATAAACAATCATTAAAAAATTGGTGTGCTAATGCACTACACACAGAAGTTGAAAAACGCAGTTTCAGATTGTTTATGTGCAAATAAACAATCATCCCCGTGACGCAGGCATCCTTGCACCATGTGCAAGGGTGCCTGCGTCAGCGCATGGCAGTCCATTGTGCACCAGCGCAGGGGAGAGCCCAGGAATGCTACATAATATTGTAAATATGATGCATCCCTGTGCTTTGAAAGTGCTGCAACGTGGCACAGCCAAAGGGATTGCAGTGCCGCGCTGCGGCACTTTCTTGTAAATGAGGCCCAAAGTTTTGAAGATATTCCGGTGTCCGTTCCACACACCAAGTTTTGGAAAAATGGTGATAAACGGTACTAGTTGATCACGTTTTTTTGGTTATTTTGTTCCTATTACATTTACAAGTACACAAAAACTTTAAGCATATACATGGTAGCTGGTAGCAGCAGAATACTAAAAAGTAGCATAATTTGTGAAAATATATGGCAACAGTGCATGAAATGTAACTATGCTATAATTAGAGTCTTGAATTTTTGAGGATGTATAATGAGTGAGGCAAAGTAATAGCATAGCAAAAACTCTTGCAGACAGAATGGTAAATCAAAAATCTGGCAACCAGCAGGAATGGTGGACCAAACAGAAACAACATTTTCTAAAGTTTTTGACAAACAGGAGTAATTACAAGAAAAATAGTTTGACATGCAACATTTTAGGGTCTTCTGTTTTGAAGGTGTCCAGAAGGAAAGCAAAACGTACAGCCCTGGAAATCTTAATTTGATTTTCAGAGGCAGAGTACTTGAGCGTCTGACTGGAAGTGGATACTCCAACAGAGCAATACCTGTGTTTAATAGTTTCAATTTCAGACATTGCACACCTATTAACTCTTAAACCATGGTTAAAGATCTGACATCTCTAAACATAAAGGTGTCTGTCCTCTAAGAATTCCCCTCTCAATCCTTCTCCATCTGCAGTTGTGAGAAGACAACTACAGCTAAATATCAGCAAGAGGCTCATGGGAGATTGGACCATAGACAATGTAGAGTAAATGGACAGTATGTTGCCACTAGAAGCTCTCTCTAGCCAGATCAAGTGTGTATTTTTTAGTTGGAAGTTTCATTAAGAGTTCCTGTATGGGTACCGTTCATGAGCAACAGGGCAAAAAGTCTACTCTGCTCCTGTTGTATCAGTTGGGTCCACTTACCTCTGTTGTCCTGGAGTCTTCCTTCTGTTGCATTGAAAACTGAACACCAAGTATATCCCTTTGGAACCTAACCCTGAGCATAGCTAGGTAAAGTGCTGCAAGGTTTTCTCAGAAAGGTGATAAGATCTAGATAATCAGAACGCAAGGATTCAAAATATCATTTATCAAATTAATGTTTGTCTGTGCTTTATCTTAGCAGCTGCAGCTCCTCCTAATGCCCCACAAAACCCAGAAATGTAAAATAAAATAATAATTCATTACCAATTTTATTTTTCATCACCTCGTCCTAAACCGAGTGTCAGGACGGTGTGGGGCCTGCTGAGTGGCAGCAGGGAGGAGTGATAGGCAGAGAGCTGCCTGGGCACTGTTTAACTCCTTTGCCGCGGCGCTAATTCCACCGCGGCGGGGGGGGTGCAGGGTGAACGCGGCGCCGCCTTGCTCGTGACGGAACCACGCCATCATGAGTCGCGGGCGAGCTGTGCTCATGACGGCGTGGTTCCGTCCCGACTCCGCCCACTCATTATTTCGCCCACACAGGCGGGGAATCAGTGCCACGTGGGCGGAGCGGCCACAGCATGACGGAACCACGCCGTCATGAGCACACGCCGCCTGTGGCTCATGACGGCGTGGTTCCTTCCGTCATGCGCATGGAAGGGGTTAAAGTGCGCATGGCTGTTTGGCCGGCTGTCTTGCGATGGCCAGCCAGACATGCTACTTTAAACCTTTCAACCCAGCTGCAAATGCAGGCCTCCAATGCGCTGGGGAGTGCTGAGAGAAGACTCTCCCTCAATCCAGGGCGCTGCTCTCATGCTGGTCAACAGCATGTGAACAGCCCCAGAATTGGTCAAGGGAGTTTGCTGGGGCCCGCTCTGCCTTCGACGGAAGAAGAGGTCTGAGGTCCGGAGCGGGGAGAATGTGTAAGGTAAGTGTTTTTTAATTTCTTTTTCATTTGCTCACCAACCCCTTCCCGTAGATGCCAGCCACCACTGTATCTTAACTAAAGAAAAACGAATCTCTTCTGCACATCAAAGCGTAATACTTTATAGGGAACTATGACAGTGCTAACCACTATCTTTAAATGTACAGGGAAATAACAAGCAATGTTTTACAATAGATTTACAATAACAAGGTGGTAAATGCCTCTTTTAATACCATTAACTGAGGGTGAGATATTTGCGCCTATGGTAAACATCTCCTATTCTGAATTTTTAACAGGAAAATGAGGCATGAAATGTCAAAGCGTTTAACACACCGGATTCTGCATATTTTTGTCTTTTGTTCAGGGCCTTTTCTCCCCAATGGATTTAATCAGGTTTGACCTGCCAAGATTTATTTGGGGAAAACCGCGAGGATGCTATAGTTATCGCACAGCTCATAATTCTGATCCATGTGCAAACGTAAAAAGAGACTAGCTTTTGAGGTCTTCTTAGTGATTAAATAAGTATCCACAATAGAGTAATGGGAAACTTCAAAGAAGTATTTATTTTTGAAAAATTCAATGAACATCATGGGCCAACAAGTGTTTCATGACAGTAGTCTCTTCATCAGGGCCAATATGCAGTAACAGCATATATTGTACATACCTTGCAAAGAAAAATGACAGAAAAGAGCGAAGAAAGAAAAGAAGGTAAAATAATAAAAGGAAAAATAAGACAACAAATTAACTATACATTGATTAATGGTTGTTCATAAAACATTCATCAGAGGGTAAATGCATATTTCAAGGATGAAAGAGACCTGACAAGGGAGAAAGAAAAGAAGCAAAACTTTTTTATTAAAAAAGGTGAAAATATGAACTCAAAAAGATTCTCAAGATGAGAACATCATTTGCTCACGAGGAATAAAGATAAAGCTTAAGGTGAATGTTACCCACCCGTGTATGAAAAAAGACAGTGAAAAGATTTGTAAAAACATTATTGTGTGTGATTCTCAAAGCAACAAGTGAAAAAATTATAGGCAAAATATGCAATGAAAGGAGGAAGAGCCAAACCCTAAACAGTTAAGACCTAGAGTACACCAGTGTGATAGACACAAATAGAACAAAAGATTACATTGTAGCCAAAAAGATGTGCAGCATAGTAACAAAATAATTATTCTTATACGGATGCAATATTCATGGTATGCACAAAAGATTGTGCTCTTTTTCAAATTGTATTTGTGAAATACAGTTCTTGGGTCCATAAGACATCTGAAATTACAATTTTAACAATTCCATACAAAGATAATTATTAAAGGTACAATAGATACATATGTTACATTAGTAATCCATGGGACATATGTTTACAATACTTACATAATAAGAAAACTTTCAAACAAGATCTGAAGTAAATCATACGTGAAGTATTTCAAGTAAACTGATGTGCAGCAAATCAATAATCACTGAAAAATATAAACCAATGTTTAAGCTAGAAGCAAGAGTTTTGTTAAAATCTGCAGATTTATGCAATGTATGGTGGATTTTGTGGCAGATCCATAATTATTCTGAAATGCTGTGGCGCAACAACATAATTCCAAATATATATGTACATATATATATATATGTTTGAGGGGGAGATCGTGACCGCCTCCTGAGACAAGCAGAATCAAAGTGGATCATTCTCAAAGGAACTGAACTGCCATGGGGCTTAAATGGAGATGCAGAGCTACATATTTTTTTATGAAGATCAGTAACAATCAATGAACACTAAATCAAAAAAGGAAAATCAATATATAATCTTGTCATACACTTCTGAGATATTAACCATTTAGGCTTGTCTATATCATGTTCTTATATGGACACAAAAAAAATTGCAATTTTTTTTTTGAAATTATGTTATTTTGGTGCAATTGGCAAACTGAATGCACCACCGTTACATTTATGTTTTTCGAAGAACATTTGAAATTGACTCATCATGCAAACATGATTACAATGAATATGATTCATATCTGAACTGGTGCAGTAGACTTTGGGTCTTTGCAAGCTCCCCGCACTCTTTCTCAAGACAGAACATAGCTTTTAAGCACACTTCATACAACCTTATGTATTGAGACATTACACAATGGTCTTAGCACAAATATTGGTACTTTACCACAATTAGACCATTTTGGATAATTATGTATTCCACGTACTATTTACCTTTGGATGACCAAATATTACTATACTCTACAGATAGAATCCAACATAGTTAGGACCACCAACCACTTTTGGATTACTAACAACTATTATACTTTATAGATAGAATTCAACATAGTCATTATAATGTCTCTGATACACTTTAGTTTTGCTAAACTGTGCTTAAAACTGACGTGATGTTTTATGTTTGCAATCTTAGTTTCATGAGATGCCTTCTCCTTTACCTTTCACTTTTTCTTCCTCTTTCCTTTTTCCATTGCAATGAAAAGTACAGATGCCACATAATGTAATCGGAACTGAGTACTTTACATGTTTATTTATGCATTTATGCCGCATCTCGAAAAATGTTTGTATTTCAAAACAATCACTTTGATTACTTTCCCCGTGGGATGCACCTTTTCTTTTAAAAGAATTTGGGGTTTTTTCGGTTAAACTGGGGGCGGGTCAAACCAACCCCTTTTTAAACACCC
The DNA here is from genome assembly GCF_964204655.1 of Triturus cristatus. Lineage (NCBI taxonomy): Eukaryota > Metazoa > Chordata > Amphibia > Caudata > Salamandridae > Triturus > Triturus cristatus. Next base: position 917,735,224 of record NC_140580.1, on the reverse strand, counting down.
CTCACTGTCTATCACATGACCCGGACGAAGGCCCTTGGCCGAAACGCGTAGGTCGCTTTTTTTTGTTACCTGATGCACCCTGCACTTTATTTTTTGTAATTAAGAAAAAGAAAGAAGGAAACAAAAATAAATGAATTGAGCAAACTACAAAACTGACCTGGATTTGCTGCTTTGGTGTGCTGCCTTTCTGTGACCCTCTGAAACTTGGTGGACACTCTTGGGGGTTGAACACAGGAAAATCTTTTCCTATAGTACATGGTGTCGGACCACGAAGGCTTTGCACCTGGACGTTGAGCGGCGTCTCTTTTTCTTCCGACATTTCAGCGGTGGATTTCTGGTAACGACGCCTGTCTCCAGAACCAGGGACCCAGTGAATAAGTAAGGTAATGTGTAACGGATTAATGGCGTTCGGGAAGGCGGGAGGCTCTTTGGTGGGGGCTGTGGGCTTTCAGCGACCGGCAGGTCTCTCCGACATTTAGGGGGGGTCTACGGCAGTTTTGCCTCTCAGTCCCCGCTCGGCGGCCGAGCGCCGGTACCGACATTCCAAGCCCGTTCGTATCAAACACCTTAGAAAAAACGCGAAAGGGTCTCTGGTCTCTGTAGTCCAGAATTAACGTGACTCACGAGGCGACATCGGAAGAAATATCCTTGTTGTCACCGGAGTGTGTGATTCCGTTTTCCGAAACAGCAGCCACAATGTTCATGCTTCTTTCGTTAATTACTTGTGCATCAGGGACAAAGTGTGCAATACTACGGGGAAACTAACACATGTTATCAAAACGCTTCGATTCTCTTGCAACGGATTGACTTCAACTTGAACATTTATGTTTTGACGAGATAAAAAATATAAAAATAAAAGCATTCTCATGATAACAAGATTAACAAAAACGAGTAAAGGAATCTTTGTAAAACAAAATTCCAGGAGTGGGAAATAAAGACATTGAATCAGCCAGTACATCCATAAGAACCCCTTTTGTCAATAAACAACAAGACATTGAATCCAAATTAGAATCTCCACCACTGTCTTCGCCTTAAAGAAAATCCAAAAAAATCTATAATAAAAAACAATGGCCGACCGCTGGACCAAACGAGAACAAGTTCTAAAAGATATGTTTGATGACGAAGGTGAACTAACAGTGTTACATAGTCAGCATAATGCCAAGTCAACAGAATCAAAAAGCTCACCAAAACAATTACTCATGGAACTAGAACAAGCGAGAACAGTAGAGATTAACAAGTGGTGGGAGAGTGTTACTCTTAAAAAATATATTGATTGCAAAAGAGTCCCTAGAGGTCTAAGGATTTTTGTCCTACCGACTCTAAGCGATTTGGACCAAGATCTGGTTCAAAAATGGCAATCAGATACAAATGAATGCTCTATGAAGTTAATTGACACTTTAATAACACATGCTGAAAGGAGATTATCACAAACTATGCAAATAATTAAAGCGTTAGAAAAAACACTGGAAGATTTCAAGAAGACATCTGAAGGCACCAAAGCGTTTGAGGATATGGAGAAGCGCTTGAACAAACACGAAGAAGAGATACAGAAAAAGAAAATTCGAAAATTTCAACGTGATAAAATCGATTACGCCATGGGAAGAGTTTACACCTTCGCAAGAAGATATGATGCGAACTATAAAAAACAATCAATGGATCGGGCCCTAGACCAGATAACAACACGAGAAGAAACTGTTAGAATATCAAGCGCAGAGAGCTCAGAAGTGAGCTCAGGCGAAGAAGGAACGTCAACGAACCGATTGGTGTGCTTTGGTGTGCTGCCTTTCTGTGACCCTCTGAAACTTGGTGGACACTCTTGGGGGTTGAACACAGGAAAAAATTTTCATATATATATATATATATATATATATATATATATATATATTTATTTTCAAAAGGCTGCTTCTCGCTTCCCGCAGGTATCTCCCAAGCAAAGCAGACGCGGACTCTCGATTTGTGCTTAAAGTTGCAGTTTAATGTCGGCCATTACGTGTTTTAGTCCGGAGCGGACCTTGATCACATGACAACGCTGTTGTGTGTTGATAGACCATTTAAAGTGCTACTTAGTGACACGTGATTGATGATGTGTCATAGACATAGAGAAAACATTCTTCACGTTTGTTACATTGGTCAAGTTCTTATTTTGTAGGACGCAAAAGGGAAAATCACCTTTGACAATGAAGTAATTAATAACTTATAGAAACATTCAAAATAAATAACCCAAAAAAATACATACTGATCATAATTGAATAATATATAAAATGTATAAATACATATTAAATATTAAAAAAGTTTCTAAAAAATACATTTGTTTAAAAATACATCATATATTATTTTTCTATGCCCAGAAAAATTATTTATTTATACTGGGATCAATCCCCAATTCAAATTTGATAGATTTTAAGCATAAATGCAGCTTTCTATCTTTTGAAATGTAACTGAACGTGTTTATTCTCTATTCTATGATGTTTCTAAATAAAGTGCCATGTGCTACCTAAAATGAGTGTAAACATTACCTAATAATTTTCACTTTGAAATGTCAAAAATATAAAAAACCTCAGTGCTTAACTTAAAAGTGCCTCTAAACATAGCTTTATTAAAAAAACATGATGTATCCTGGTTCTGGTGATTTAGCAGCCTCCTGAAGAAAGATAATATAATTCCCTTATGAATCTATTCCATTTTTACAGTACAGCTCTATTTAAGAAAAATTGAATAAATAGAATAAATATGGGATAATATTATAAATCATAAAAATTGATAGTTACTGGAAAAGGACGCGCGGTGATTAAGGATGGATAGGACATTTTTTATAAACAAGTATATAGGTCCTCTGTATTGTTTAACCCTCCTGGGGACTTTCTGTCCATATTGAGAATATAGCGTGTCTCTAACTTTCTAAGCTGATAGTCCCTGTCGCCACCTCTTTTAGTTTTTGGTATGGAATCAATGAAAAAGTATGAGAAGTCTTTTAGATTGTTATTGTGGACCTCACAAAAGTGCCTGGCGACAGGGTAAGTAGGGTCGCAGTTATTGATAGCCCTGATGTGCTGTAAAATTCTTTCGCTCACTGGTAGCTTTGTGCTTCCCACATATCTACGTTGGCATGTACATTCGAGCACGTAAATTGCATATTCTGTTTTGCAATGAAGAGGTTTGTTAATTGTAGCCTCCTTATCACAAAATGCAGTAACATAACTGTTTTTTGTTCGTGCCGTACTGACATGCCTTGCATGTCTTACATTTAGTAAATCTATTGGGGACAGTCAACGAGTTGGTAACATTAGATGATTCTGGACTGCTAGACACTAAACTATTGTACATTGAAGGAGATCTTTTATAAGTAATGTTGGGTTTGGATGAAAGCACATGACCTATAACGGGGTCACTTTTGACCATTGCCCAATTTCTTTGTATAATTTTCCTAATGGATTTTTCTTGGGCACTGTAAGTAATGATAAGTCTCGGCTCATCAGGGTTTTGATTTGTTTGTTGAGTTACTATTCTGTTCTTTTTGGGGATTAACAAATCATTCCTGACCAACGTCTGTGTTTTATTGATGGCTTCTTGTATAGTTTTAATAGGGTACCCTCTGGATAAAAATCTCATCTTGCTTTGCTGTTGGGCTTTCACTAAGTCTTCTGAATTACTCCAAATTCTTTTAAGACGTAGCATTTCCCCATAGGGAATGCTGCGTATAAGGTGTTGAGGGTGGAAACTAGAAAAGTGTAAAACGGCATTGCCGGCAGTTTCCTTTCTGTATATCCTGGTTTCTAGTTTGTTCCTATTAGGATATATTTCAACATCTAAGACATTAATGTTGGTGTTGCTAATGGTAGACGTGAAACTTAGGCTGACATCATTCTCATTGATATCTGAAACAAAATTAAGGGCTTGCTCTTTGGTTCCCTCCCATACAATGAATAGATCGTCAATATATCTATAGTATAGTTTAACATGATCGTCCATATGTCTTTTGTGCGTGTTTCTGAGAACCAGCTCCTCCCACCAGCCCATGAATAAACAGGCATAGCTGGGGGAGAAGCTGGCTCCCATTGCGACTCCTCGCATTTGTTGATAGTGTGTTTTATCAAACAAGAATATATTATTGTTGAGACAAAAGCTGATCATGCCCAATAACATAGCATTGTGTTGGGGCAAAGTTGCCTTGTTTTTGCTTAGATAAAATTCAACAGCACGCAAACCATCTTTGTGATTAATGCAGGTATAAAGGGAAGCAACGTCCAAAGTTAAAAGATAAAAATTACTATTCCATTTAAAATCTTTTAGTTTGGAAATAAAATCACATTAGTGATTTTATTTCCAAACTAAAATACTTATGTTGTCCTTGCACCCATTCTTGAAGGAAGAAGTCTATGTATTTGTACGCATTTTCCAATAGACTCGATCTAGCCGAAATTATGGGCCTGCCTGGAGGCTTGGAAGTATTTTTATGAATTTTTGGAATAAAATAGATATTCGGGACGGTTGGATCGTCATTTCTTATAAACTGGTACTCGTCCATTGTTAAGAGTCCCGCACTTTTCCAAGCCACCAGTTTAGTATAAAAATCGTTGGATGTCTCTTTTAAGGCCACTGAGTTACTGAGTCTATAACAAGATCTGTCATTTAACTGGGACATAGCTTCCTCCATATAGTCTTTTCTCGCCCATAGAACAACATTGCCACCTTTATCAGAATTTCTGCTAATAACATTTTTGTCTTTTTGTAGTTTGTTGATCAAAGAGTAATATTGTTTGTTTAGGTTGGTAGTTTTTTTCTTGGTGTTTAAAGTTTTGTGATTCAGTATTTTAATTTAACTAACCACATTTTCACTAAAAATATCAAGGCAATGGGGGTAAACTTAGATTTCTTTTTAAACGGTGGTGTACTCTTCCTAGATACTTCCCATGGGGCTGTGGTGTTCGGGGCTAGGGTGGGGGACAATTCTTCACCTTCGTGCTATGATTTTCCTGTTGGAATTCAGTTAGTACTTGCAACAGTGATTGGTCAGTTGAGGTATTGGGTTGTGAAGGTTCCTCTATCGCTATATCATTCAAGAAAATGGTATCCGTCCTGATTTTGATTTTGTTCAAAGCATTACATTTTTGCAGCTTTAACTTTCGCACAAATTTATAAATATCCATCCTCATATATGGTTAGTCAAAGTTTGATCTTCGCTCCTCCGCTAAAAAAATACTTTCTTCAGCGGTGGAATGTGCTACACGAGTTCTGCCAATCATTGGTCTGGTGGGCTCCCCATCGGTTTCACTTTCCATCGCCGAACTGATATCGGAGTTGGAAGTATCAGACGGTGTTTGTTTGTTAAATGGGGTGCTTGTTTGATGTGCATTGGCGGCAGCATATTTGGTGGATTTCATAGCCTCATAATTGCGCGAAAAAGTGAAGTTACGTCCGGTTTCATAATCCACCCGGTCCCGATGGAATTTGAATACTTTTTGTTCTTTCACTTTATCCTCTTCTTTTCGTAAACGAATAGTCATTTCTTGTTTTCATTTTGCTGTTTCATCAGTGAGACCCATAGCGGAAATTTCGTCATTCAATTTGTCAATGCGGAGCTGCAGCGCCGCTCTATCTATTTCCGCATATTTTACTAGTATCTCTACCAATCGCCTAGATGAGTATATATATTTTAGCATTTGAGGATGCAGCAGGACACAAAGAATTAAAGCTAAAATTACGTGGTGCACGACCATTCATTAAATGTACACATAAGTCAACTGGAATATGCACTAGAGATGCCATTTATAGAGAAACCAGTGCAGGATGTCAGAAAGTAAGTTATTGCTGGACATGATCACACAGGAGTTGACAGGTGCCATTGCGGTATTGGAAAGCGCGAAATTAAACTAGATTCCCACCTACAGGAGGAAACACACCAAAGTGCTTGTCAATTCCATTAATAGAATTACAAACGCCAATGAAACACAATAAGTAACAATTTGCTAATGCAAGCAAACTGCGTGAAGTCAACTGCTGAGAAAGATACATAGCAAAATGGGTGGAACATAGGACACAACGTGGACAGATAAACAGAACTACTTTTTTGGGCTAATCTACATTTTTCTGACTATAATTTCTACGATTTACCAATGGGATGGGGTTTCTAGATGGCAAGGGGCTTCGGTTGGGCTGTAGCTCTTGTGATTTCCTTATGAGGCATTAGAGATATGGGAGCCTAAGGATGTTATAGCATCAGTAAATATGTTGATGGGGTGTTCTTAGAATGTGGCAGTAACGGATAGCAAGGGCATTGAGTGTAGGGCTCTAATGAATGCATGTGGTGGGATTTGTGTTTCAATACGTATGAATTTGACCCTCTGATGTAGATGGTTTGAATGGGAGGACGTGTTGGCCTGGATGGACGTGCAGATTGGTACATAATGATAGAGCAATAATACAGCAGAGACGTAGCTGTAACATAGCAGGGCATTTTACAAAGAGTAATGAGGACAAGTAAATGTACAATAGACGAATGCCATCGACAAAAGTAGATGGGTGGCCAAGTAGGTCTTGGATAAGGTCAGAGTGCAACTTAGGCTGTGCTACCTGACAAGTGACCATTTAAATTGCTAAATGGGGTGAAGGACTGTGTGAGTGGGGTTTTCTGGATTCTAATACGAATGAGTGAGTAGCATTAAATGCAGAGTGCTGTAAATACGCATCCCTCATCCACATATTCTTACCGGCAGTTTTGGGCTGACCTCCCCTTTGCAACAATGACAGAAAAAGTGGTCCTGAGGTACCTTCATCCCCGCCGCTACAGCTGCCTCTGCCATGTTGTCCCTCCTGCGAGCCGACGACCTAAGGTTGATGACCCTGCTTGACATCACACCTCGAAAGGAAAGTCTACCAGACTCGTACAGACCGCTGCTCTGCCTGACTGTCTGATGTCAGATCTTCCTAATGATATATAGGAGGAAAGCGATTGGACAGAACTGTCTCAGCTCTCCATGGCTGTATTCCATGAAGCGTCTGGCTACACAAAACCATTTCTAAATCTACAGTGCGCATGGGCACTGCACTGCATTGTCCTGGCACTGGCCATAGTAAGATCTGGCTAAATAGTCACGCTTTTATGATGGACTCTACCATAACAGCCTTCCCGAGTTGCTTTTCGCCTGTCTTTCTTCAAAACAAGCATGACAATAGGCCCTGCCAACAATGGAATGTATAGAATCCCACTCCTGGAAACTTTTCAGAATTAATAGTTATTTAACAATCGTATAATCTAATAATATAACTATGACATAAAATGCAGGTTTGATTCGTTTTATTTGTATATTTACATACACACATTTGTTTCTGAGGAACGCTTGTTTTTTCGTAATCTTAAAGGAAAATGTATATTTTTTTCTAGTGTAAAATAAAGTTATCACAGTGAAGAACAATACTTGAGAGCTTCAAAGGTGGATGCTCTATTTGTCGCCAGCCAAACATTACAGTCGTAATTCATGGCTGGTGTGTTTGTGACAGTGGTTTAACTCTCCATTCCAAGTTTTAGCATGATGAGAGAGTTAATCTAGAGTGCCACAATTTCCTTCTGTGTCCGTTCTTCAGAGTGAATTTGGTTTACTTGGGTGAGAAGACCGCCTTTCTTCTGCAGTGGTATTCGTGCAGTAAACTGGGGAAAGTGTAAGTGTGAGTGGCTGTGAACCTCTCATCAAAGGACAGGAGTGGCGCACCATATGCAGGCTCTTTAAATTGAAATATTCCGAGCTGAGTCCAGTGTGGCACACTCGGACAGCAGATCATCTGTGGAGTGAAGAGATAGCTTGTGACTTGGCTCCGCCCAGAGTGTGTGGGGGACAGGGGTGTAGTAGGCGGCACTGAGAGCTTGGAAGTTCTGGAGTGTTAAATAAACAAGCACCTAAGGAACAGGGTTCGAGTCGCTGCGTCAGCTCTACAATGTGTACTACAAAAAAAAAAAGCAAACAATGGTGTTTTGAAACAAAATACGGAAGGAAACAAAAGTACAACTGCCTAAATGCCTATCCGGCAATGGTTGAACTTCCGTAGAATAAAGTGTACAGGTTAGGGTGAAGGAACGATCAGGTGAACGCTACTTGAAGAAAAGCCCACATTAAAAAACAAGCACACCAAATGGAGCGGTCGCACACAAGGCAAGAAGTAAACAAAACACAGACACTTAACACAAGCAGGGGCAGGCCAACCAAAAAAAGAGTGCTCTCAAAGTTTTCTAAATAACATGAAAAGTAAGAGCACATGTAACAAGGTCAGTCCTCATGGGTGGAGGCAAAAGTCCAAAAGGAGGGTCTACCAAGCATATTCACCAAATGAAAGCTGGTATTTACAAAGGACAGTTTGAGGAACCAATGAAAAAGATGGTCGGTGCTTGAAGCCTATATTGTAGCTGCAGCATGTCTCGAAGCGACAGTGCGCATGCGCTGCCTAGGTGAGACCTAAAAAGGCACATAGCACGTAAAGAGCAACACACTGCAAGTAAGTCAGCACGAGTAGTAAATGATGGAGTGTGTCATCACTAATAGGCCTAAAAATAAACAATAAACATTACGCGTGAAATGATAAATTAACAGCACAAGGCGCAAGAAGTACAGAAGAGTGTGTGCCAAAATATATTTTATGAGAATGCGGAGTGTGTAGGTAAGCACCCCGAATACTGACAAAAAGTGTGAAGACTGTTAACTAGGAGAAAAAGAGAGCACATACTAGCTATAATCAGAACATCGCAGTGGGTGATAGTGTGTAAATAACACAATGAGCCATGCTGTAAATTAAAGCAAACCGCAAACCACTGCAATAAATCCTGCTCGTCATTAACAAGGTTTACGTATTTACACATGTCATATTTCCGTACACTTTACAAGATTGCCATATTGTGAAGTATAAAGGACCACTAATCTCAAAAGTAAGTGCTTATAGAGTAAAAAGGTATTGAAGTTCTTCAAAACGCTGTGCGTTTATACAAAATTACAGTTTAAAGACTTAATGAAACCCACTGAGTTAAATGTCCTAAAGCGCCGGTGCATGATGAAACGTGCAGACTCAAACGCATTATTAAAAAAAATTGAAAAAACAATTATTATACTTAAAAAGTACAAAGGGGAAATTACCTGAACTAGATACAATGTACAGATAAAGGCTAAATAAGGGTTTATCCCACAGGCACCTTTAAGGTCAATGTGTTTAACCTTTGAAGAGCCTCTGTATCCCTCTACCTTTTTAGTGGCACATTTTTTACATTTGTAAACATGTTTGCACAGGGAATGACGCTAAGCCCTTAACACTTAATGAGGACCTTAGTGTCATTGTGCCTAATTTGCCTTACACCATCAGGTTAATGTGGGCTGGACGAGGGCGTTCCTAATCCAACAAGTGCTCAAGTCTCTGGGGTGCCTTTACTTTCACCAATGCACTGGATGTTGTCTTCCATGAGGTTTCTATGAATTTATTTAGTATGCCATTTGGTTATAGAGATTTTTATTTTTTGTATTTTATTGGGTTCTTATGTAGCACAGCTTAACCCAGAAGAGGGTGGCAGTGTGCTTCATTGAGTGCATAACAAACTAGAATTATACTACACAAGATCATATTAAAAACAGAGGCGAGACATACAGCAGAGATGCAGAAACAAATATATCACAGGAAAAACAGGCGATAAACAAAAATGAGGTGGTAAAGGGAAATGGCTATCCGGGAATGGTGAGGGCCTAAAGGTGTCAGGCTGAGAGGGATATGACTCTCGCTAGCATCTGTTAGAGGTTTCTTCAATTTATTTGTGAACAGTCGGAAAGAAGGGACAGAGTGAGGAATCGGAGGGAGTGCGCATTCCAGATTTTAGATGCATTATTAGAAAAAGCTTTTTTCATGGTGATCATTTTTTGATTCATTTGACATTGAAGTAAAGGGCTACTTGCCTGTCAAACAGATCGCTTCAATGGATAGAGTGAGTTTGCAGGCTGACCATGAAGGGGATTCTGAGTGCAAAGCCTTTAACATAATACACATTTTTGAAGGTGTTGCATGGCTCCTGGAGTTGCCAGTGTGGAGACCTCAGAATAGAAGAGATGTGGTCAAACCTCTTCTTTCCATCAATAGGACCGGCCACAAAGTGAAGGATTTATTTTAAAGAAGCAAGACTGTACTCATGAAAGCCCATGATAAGTGTGCAGCAATATTTGATTCCAGATATGACCAGTGCTTGAACCAGGGGTTTCAGGTCAGATCTGAGAAAGGAAAGCCTACTTTTTCTTAGAGTGCATAGATGAAAGGATGCAAATTTAGTAGCAGCTATCCAAGGATATGTGAAGGATGTAGAATGACTGCTTCAGATGTGGCTGTTAAGACATCTTTTGTGGTAAGACCTAGCGTGTCTAGTTTCTCAAGCCATACTGGTGATGATCTACTATTAAGTTCAGAGGAGAGGACGAGGGATTCTGTTTTCTGTGTATTAAGGTTCAGTTTCACATGAAACATGCAGTTTAAGAGCAGAACAAGTTTAGTACAGTGGCTTTCCATCCCATTCTTCAAGGACGGTTTGTAGATCCAGTTCAGTACGAGACCAGTTGTCATGCTGGCTCGAGAGTTTTTCATTTGCCTTTGGAGTGCAGTGATTTCTATTTTCATTGTGTGGTTCTCAGTTTTGATCCAAGGACCACGTGTCGATTACTTGGTTGTGGATCCACTGATGGGTTGGAATTTAGACAGGAGGAGATCCTCTGGAGCTGAAATTGTCACTAGTTTCATGGATCAAAAGCAATTGTTCCTTGTTTGGGCCGGTTCCAAGAAAGATAATGTGGTTTACATTGCAAAAAGTAAATAATCTGAGCCATAGATGTTGAGAGGGGTGACCATTCCACCAAGGAAAGTTATGTGATGGTTGATATTGAGAGTAGAAGCTTTTCACCCTCCAAGTCTGCAATGATAATGTCGAGTCCTTCCTCTACTGCATGTGAAGCAGGAATGGGATGAGTGCTGGACAAGATTATAGAGGTTTGCAAAGGTCTCTATTGTGATGAATAATTTGGATTTAAGATTGCCATAATTCATGTTGAAATCATGCATGAAAATTGTTTTTCCAACATGATCAAGCAGAGGGATGGGTACTCTATGACCCGGTCAATACATTTTGAGTTGCGATTTTGTGGGTGATAGCTAACATGTAGATAGACTGTGAAAGAAAGTGATAAGGCAAGCAAAACATTGACACATTCAAAAGTGGAAGGAAGTGCAGCTGAGGGACTCTTGAAATAGTGCTGATAACACCATCCTATTTCATTTGTCTTTCTGTGGCATAATCTTTGATATAGGAAATCAATGATGACTGGGAATATAAATTAAGCCAGGATTCCCTAATGACGGCTTTATGGTTGATTGACAAAGGCCAAGGGGCTGAAACGCGTTTGTCAGTTTTATGAATATTGCACGAAAATATAATCAAATAACTACTGAATCTAACAGCCCTGGAGTGCGCAGCATCACAGAAACTCTTCCAGCCCCGCAAAACAAGAACGAGCGGGGATCTGCTGGCGAGGACCTCTTAAAGAACATCCAATTAAAAATGGATCAGGAACACATCCAATTAAAGTGCAAGGTGCATACTTATTGGAAAGCACATCAAATTCCAAGGATTAGTCGGACATAGTTTCCGCCACTGACGCGTTTATATATGTAGCTATAGAGACATATAGAGATATATATATATGTGTATATATATATATTATGACGACAGCCTCACGATCTAATTAAATCAAGCACTTACCAAAGGTCCGTGTCAGCGAGTGTTTTTTGGAATTCTGGATGTCGACTACGTCTTCCATGCACCAGCAATTTTCTGATATATATATATATATATATATATATATTTATTTATTTAAAATTGCGTAATTGTCGTCATTATTGAACTTGTAGCTAACGTTGGCCAAATTTTGCATGGCTTTCTGGGATGCCTGCTTGCTTACATAGGTGAAGTTTAATGAGCAATAGCAAACTATTCACAGTTTGAAGGATACTTTTTTGCAGTTGAATTCTGAGCACTATTCATAGATGAGTTAATTCCACCCAGAGTTACCACTTTGGGTGGAATACTGCCACTCATAATAAAGGTATTAATGTCTGCCATTGATTTACTACCAAACTCCCCAAGGGTTCAAGGGTACAAAGGATGAACACAGGAATGGTTTGAGGATTATCGACATTACATGCCAAAATGGTTTTGCTTGTTGTGCTGCCCACCTTTCCTCGTACCCAGTAAAATACCCACATTCGCATCTTCCAGCGACTGTATGAAACACTGCACTGCCCACTGCTAGTGGTATAGTAAGGCAGCTGTAAATCAGCATAGGTGCTTTTCAGTAACACTCATTATACTAAACCCTTAATTCAGAGAGCTCGCCAGTACAACACAACATAACACCCAAATAGGTGCAGGGTTCAGGAAAAGTTAAAACATGTGTGTAGTGCTTCAAGTTATTTTTCAGTCGTTGCGATCTGTATCTTTTGTGACCTTATCTTTCATTTACTTTTTTGTTTTTTAGTAAGAAATATTTAATATCTTATGTGTTACACAGTGCTTCCTTCAGCTGGATTTGCAGCACTGTGATTGCCAAGTGCCCTTAGTCAAGTCAGTAAAGCCATGCTGGCAGCCACATAAGGAGTAACGGTTGTGATACCCCAAATAAGATTCAAACTGAAACCTGCAATTTACAGGTAAATCCCTGCAGAACGTGTATTAGTAATCCACATTCTGCAGGGATTTACCTATATAATATAGCCACAAATATATGGTAATGCCTACATATAGACACATGTTCATAATGTGCATTAAGTACCACGGATACAATGTTTGCCTAATGCTTTAATGATGTGGTCATTAGGTCCAAGTCTGAATCCAGCAAGGTACACTCAGCCACCCATGCTTCTCAGGTAGGGAAATTGAATATCACTGAATAACATCGATGGGAGATCAGCAGTTTTCATACCTATTTACAGACATGTATGAAACATTGTTAGTCTGAACGCAGGGGTAACACTTGGGATAGGGGTGGGGCATTAGCAATTTAAAAGTTAAATGCTGCAAAGTGAATAGGGCACTTATGTCTGCAAACGACCTCATTATGAACAGATCCGACTGACCAAATAGGCAAAGTAGGCACGGCCTATGGGCCCCTCTCCTTTTAGGGGCCCGCGACAACGGATCAAAATAATATTGATTTGATCTTTAAAGAAAATTACAATCAAGCTTTCCTAAATTGTTTCCAAAAGATAGAAATAGAATGAATCGACTCAATGAAACAAAAGCTTTACCTTAAAGACTCTAGAGAGAAAATACTGTATTCATGTAATGTACCCATTAACAACTTAAAGAACATAAACCAGAGATATCAGATTCGCATAACAGCTTGTCTCTTAAAAGCTCATCTTCTGACAGCTGTCAGTTTGTAAAGCAAGTCCGGTGCAAACTACGTAGGTGTAATGTACAGTAGTGATGTCATCTCCATCGAACGGCCGACGGGCACGCTACGTGGTTCAAAGTTATCCCACTAGAGCACGCGCACGAGAAACGTCCAGAAACAAAACATTCTGTGAGTTAGTGTGTCGCGAGGTCCCGCCAAATCGATAATTTGCAAGGGGAGCCCCGAAATTAGGGCTGGCTGGGGGCCTCCACAGGGTTTAATCCGGCACTGATTATGAATAAAGGAGCAGCAATAATTTAATTGAGCAATCGGGTCTGCAGCCCCAGCCCAGTCAGCCCGGCCCCAGACAGCTGATGGGGGCGGGTCGTGGGCGGTGTGGGGGACATTAGTTGGGGGAGGGGGGCTCAGCAGCCTTTTAGCCCAATGGGCATTGTGCGCCTGGGCCGAGGAATGGTTTAGGGAGACATGTGAATTAGAAAGAAGGGAAAGCAAGAGGAGGAGTAAGGAGGGCACTGCTCTGCCTGTGCACCTCAGCCCTGTCCAGCAGCACAGCAAACTCTGACAATCTTGCCCTGAAACTAACATAGAGTCCTCTCAAAGCACCTCAAAAGCCTGCCTTCTACTCCTGCTCTCTAACATAAATACCTTTAAGAGCGCACCCCGAACATGACCTGCAGCGCACCCTGTCTCTGAACACTGGGACCCACTCCCAGCCTTACCAGTGCACCTCAATCCTGACCTGAAGCACGCCCTACTGCTCCTGGTCTGAGATTCATATACAGCTCTGACAATTGACCTCAATCCATTCCTCCTGCTGCACTGTGACACACGCAGCTCTTCTAGTGCACCCCAACCACTGAAACAAGCTCTAGTGATCCTACCTGTGGCAAGCCCTGCTGCTCAAGACTGGGATACACACGCAGCTCTTCTGGTGCACCTCAACCACTACAACAAACTCTAGTGATCCTACCTGTGGCAAGCCCTGCTGCTCAAGACTGGGATCCACACGCAGCTCTACTAGTGCACCTCAACCACTACAACAAACTCTAGTGATCCTACCTGTGGCAAGCCCTGCTACTCAAGACTGGGATACACACGCAGCTCTTCTAGTGCACCTCAACCACTACAACAAACTCTAGTGATCCTAACTGTGGCAAGCCCTGCTACTCAAGACTGGGATACACACGCAGCTCTTCTAGTGCACCTCAACCACTACAACAAACTCTAGTGATCCTAACTGTGGCAAGCCCTGCTGCTCAAGACTGGGATCCACACGCAGCTCTTCTGGTGCACCTCAACCACTACAACAAACTCTAGTGATCCTACCTGTGGCAAGCCCTGCTGCTCAAGACTGGGATACACACGCAGCTCTTCTAGTGCACCTCAACCACTGAAACAAGCTCTAGTGATCCTACCTGTGGCAAGCCCTGCTGCTCAAGACTGGGATACACACGCAGCTCTACTAGTGCACCTCAACCACTACAACAAACTCTAGTGATCCTACCTGTGGCAAGCCCTGCTGCTCAAGACTGGTATCCACACGCAGCTCTTCTAGTGCACCTCAACCACTACAGCAAACTCTAGTGATCCTACCTGTGGCAAGCCCTGCTACACAAGACTGGGATCCACACGCAGCTCTTCTAGTGCACCTCAACCACTACAACAAACTCTAGTGATCCTAACTGTGGCAAGCCCTGCTGCTCAAGACTGGGATCCACACGCAGCTCTTCTAGTGCACCTCAACCACTACAACAAACTCTAGTGATCCTACCTGTGGCAAGCCCTGCTGCTCAAGACTGGGATCCACACGCAGCTCTTCTAGTGCACCTCAATCCTGACCTGAAGCACGCCCTACTGCTCCTGGTCTGAGATTCATATACAGCTCTGACAATTGACCTCAATCCACTCCTCCTGCTGCACTGTGACACACGCAGCTCTTCGAGTGCGCCTTGACTACTACAACAAACTCTAGTGATCCTACCTGTGGCAAGCCCTGCTGCTCAAGACTGGGATACACACGCAGCTCTTCTAGTGCACCTCAACCACTGAAACAAACTCTAGTGATCCTACCTGTGGCAAGCCCTGCTGCTCAAGACTGGGATACACACGCAGCTCTACTAGTGCACCTCAACCACTTCAACAAACTCTAGTGATCCTACCTGTGGAAAGCCCTTCTGCTCAAGACTGGGATACACACGCAGCTCTTCTAGTGCACCTCAACCACTACAACAAACTCTAGTGATACTGCCTGTGGCAAGCCCTGCTACTCAAGACTGGGATACACACACAGCTCTTCTAGTGCACCTCAACCACTGAAACAAGCTCTAGTGATCCTACCTGTGGCAAGCCCTGCTGCTCAAGACTGGGATACACACGCAGCTCTTCTGGTGCACCTCAACCACTACAACAAACTCTAGTGATCCTACCTGTGGCAAGCCCTGCTGCTCAAGACTGGGATACACACGCAGCTCTTCTAGTGCACCTCAACCACTACAACAAACTCTAGTGATCCTACCTGTGGCAAGCCCTGCTGCTCAAGACTGGGATCCACACGCAGCTCTACTAGTGCACCTCAACCACTACAACAAACTCTAGTGATCCTAACTGTGGCAAGCCCTGCTGCTCAAGACTGGGATCCACACGCAGCTCTTCTAGTGCACCTCAACCACTACAGCAAACTCTAGTGATCCTACCTGTGGCAAGCCCTGCTACACAAGACTGGGATCCACACGCAGCTCTTCTAGTGCACCTCAACCACTACAACAAACTCTAGTGATCCTAACTGTGGCAAGCCCTGCTGCTCAAGACTGGGATCCACACGCAGCTCTTCTGGTGCACCTCAACCACTACAACAAACTCTAGTGATCCTATCTGTGGCAAGCCCTTCTGCTCAAGACTGGGATACACACGCAGCTCTTCTAGTGCACCTCAACCACTGAAACAAGCTCTAGTGATCCTACCTGTGGCAAGCCCTGCTGCTCAAGACTGGGATACACACGCAGCTCTACTAGTGCACCTCAACCACTACAACAACTCTAGTGATCCTACCTGTGGCAAGCCCTGCTGCTCAAGACTGGGATCCACACGCAGCTCTTCTAGTGCACCTCAACCACTACAGCAAACTCCAGTGATCCTACCTGTGGCAAGCCCTGCTACACAAGACTGGGATCCACACGCAGCTCTTCTAGTGCACCTCAACCACTACAACAAACTCTAGTGATCCTAACTGTGGCAAGCCCTGCTGCTCAAGACTGGGATCCACACGCAGCTCTTCTAGTGCACCTCAACCACTACAACAAACTCTAGTGATCCTACCTGTGGCAAGCCCTGCTGCTCAAGACTGGGATCCACACACAGCTCTTCTAGTGCACCTCAACCACTTCAACAAACTCTAGTGATCCTACCTGTGGAAAGCCCTTCTGCTCAAGACTGGGATACACACGCAGCTCTTCTAGTGCACCTCAACCACTACAACAAACTCTAGTGATACTGCCTGTGACAAGCTCTGCTACTCAAGACTGGGATACACATGCAGCTCTTCTAATGCACCTCAACCACTGAAACAAGCTCTAGTGATCCTACCTGTGGCAAGCCCTGCTGCTCTAGACTGGGATACACACGCAACTCTTCTAGTGCACCTCAACCACTACAACAAACTCTAGTGATCCTACCTGTGGCAAGCCCTGCTGCTCAAGACTGGGATCCACACGCAGCTCTTCTAGTGCACCTCAACCACTACAGCAAACTCTAGTGATCCTACCTGTGGCAAGCCCTGCTACACAAGACTGGGATCCACACGCAGCTCTTCTAGTGCACCTCAACCACTACAACAAACTCTAGTGATCCTAACTGTGGCAAGCCCTGCTACACAAGACTGGGATCCACACGCAGCTCTTCTAGTGCACCTCAACCACTACAACAAACTCTAGTGATCCTAACTGTGGCAAGCCCTGCTGCTCAAGACTGGGATCCACACGCAGCTCTTCTAGTGCACCTCAACCACTACAACAAACTCTAGTGATCCTACCTGTGGCAAGCCCTGCTGCTCAAGACTGGGATCCACACGCAGCTCTTCTAGTGCACCTCAATCCTGACCTGAAGCACGCCCTACTGCTCCTGGTCTGAGATTCATATACAGCTCTGACAATTGACCTCAATCCACTCCTCCTGCTGCACTGTGACACACGCAGCTCTTCGAGTGCGCCTTGACTACTACAACAAACTCTAGTGATCCTACCTGTGGCAAGCCCTGCTGCTCAAGACTGGGATACACACGCAGCTCTTCTAGTGCACCTCAACCACTGAAACAAACTCTAGTGATCCTACCTGTGGCAAGCCCTGCTGCTCAAGACTGGGATACACACGCAGCTCTACTAGTGCACCTCAACCACTTCAACAAACTCTAGTGATCCTACCTGTGGAAAGCCCTTCTGCTCAAGACTGGGATACACACGCAGCTCTTCTAGTGCACCTCAACCACTACAACAAACTCTAGTGATACTGCCTGTGGCAAGCCCTGCTACTCAAGACTGGGATACACACACAGCTCTTCTAGTGCACCTCAACCACTGAAACAAGCTCTAGTGATCCTACCTGTGGCAAGCCCTGCTGCTCAAGACTGGGATACACACGCAGCTCTTCTGGTGCACCTCAACCACTACAACAAACTCTAGTGATCCTACCTGTGGCAAGCCCTGCTGCTCAAGACTGGGATACACACGCAGCTCTTCTAGTGCACCTCAACCACTACAACAAACTCTAGTGATCCTACCTGTGGCAAGCCCTGCTGCTCAAGACTGGGATCCACACGCAGCTCTACTAGTGCACCTCAACCACTACAACAAACTCTAGTGATCCTAACTGTGGCAAGCCCTGCTGCTCAAGACTGGGATCCACACGCAGCTCTTCTAGTGCACCTCAACCACTACAGCAAACTCTAGTGATCCTACCTGTGGCAAGCCCTGCTACACAAGACTGGGATCCACACGCAGCTCTTCTAGTGCACCTCAACCACTACAACAAACTCTAGTGATCCTAACTGTGGCAAGCCCTGCTGCTCAAGACTGGGATCCACACGCAGCTCTTCTGGTGCACCTCAACCACTACAACAAACTCTAGTGATCCTATCTGTGGCAAGCCCTTCTGCTCAAGACTGGGATACACACGCAGCTCTTCTAGTGCACCTCAACCACTGAAACAAGCTCTAGTGATCCTACCTGTGGCAAGCCCTGCTGCTCAAGACTGGGATACACACGCAGCTCTACTAGTGCACCTCAACCACTACAACAACTCTAGTGATCCTACCTGTGGCAAGCCCTGCTGCTCAAGACTGGGATCCACACGCAGCTCTTCTAGTGCACCTCAACCACTACAGCAAACTCCAGTGATCCTACCTGTGGCAAGCCCTGCTACACAAGACTGGGATCCACACGCAGCTCTTCTAGTGCACCTCAACCACTACAACAAACTCTAGTGATCCTAACTGTGGCAAGCCCTGCTGCTCAAGACTGGGATCCACACGCAGCTCTTCTAGTGCACCTCAACCACTACAACAAACTCTAGTGATCCTACCTGTGGCAAGCCCTGCTGCTCAAGACTGGGATCCACACACAGCTCTTCTAGTGCACCTCAACCACTTCAACAAACTCTAGTGATCCTACCTGTGGAAAGCCCTTCTGCTCAAGACTGGGATACACACGCAGCTCTTCTAGTGCACCTCAACCACTACAACAAACTCTAGTGATACTGCCTGTGACAAGCTCTGCTACTCAAGACTGGGATACACATGCAGCTCTTCTAATGCACCTCAACCACTGAAACAAGCTCTAGTGATCCTACCTGTGGCAAGCCCTGCTGCTCTAGACTGGGATACACACGCAACTCTTCTAGTGCACCTCAACCACTACAACAAACTCTAGTGATCCTACCTGTGGCAAGCCCTGCTGCTCAAGACTGGGATCCACACGCAGCTCTTCTAGTGCACCTCAACCACTACAGCAAACTCTAGTGATCCTACCTGTGGCAAGCCCTGCTACACAAGACTGGGATCCACACGCAGCTCTTCTAGTGCACCTCAACCACTACAACAAACTCTAGTGATCCTAACTGTGGCAAGCCCTGCTGCTCAAGACTGGGATCCACACGCAGCTCTTCTAGTGCACCTCAACCACTACAACAAACTCTAGTGATCCTACCTGTGGCAAGCCCTGCTGCTCAAGACTGGGATCCAGACACAGCTCTTCTAGTGCACCTCAACCACTTCCACAAACTCTAGTGAGCCTACCTGTGGAAAGCCCTTCTGCTCAAGACTGGGATACAAACGCAGCTCTTCTAGTGCACCTCGACCACTACAACAAACTCTAGTGATCCTACCTGTGGCAAGCCCTGCTGCTCAAGACTGGGATCCACACGCAGCTCTTCTAGTGCACCTCAACTCAGTCCAATGGCAAACTCTACTGATCCTACCTCTGGTAAGCCCTGCTGCTCAAGACTGGGATCCACACGCAGCTCTTCTAGTGCACCTCAACCACTACAACAAACTCTAGTGATCCTACCTGTGGCAAGCCCTGCTACTCAAGACGGATCCACACGCAGCTCTTCTAGTGCACCTCGACTACTACAACAAATTCTAATGAGCCTACCTGTGGCAAGCCCTGCTACTCAAGACTGGGATCCACATGCAGCTCTTCTGGTGCACCTCAACTCAGTCCTATGGCAATCTCTACTGATCCTACCACTGGTAAGCCCTGCTGCTCAAGACTGGGATACACACGCAGCTCTTCTGGTGCACCTCAACCACTGAAACAAGCTCTAGTGATCCTACCTGTGGCAAGTCCTGCTACTCAAGACTGGGATCCACACGCAGCTCTTCTACTTTTCTAGTGCACCTTAACTACTACAGCAAGCTCTAGTGATCCTACCTGTCAAACCCCTGCTGCTCAAGACAGGGATCCACACGCAGCTCTTCTAGTGCACCGCAACCACTACAACAAACTCTAGTGATCCTACCTGTGGCAAGCCCTGCTACTCAAGACTGGGATCCACACGCAGCTCTTCTAGTGCACCTTGACTACTACAACAAATTCTAGTGAGCCTACCTGTGGCAAGCCCTGCTACTCAAGACTGGGATCCACATGCAGCTCTTCTGCTGCACCTCAACTCAGTCCTATGGCAAACTCTACTGATCCTACCTCTGCTAAGCCCTGCTGCTCAAGACTGGGGTACACACGCAGCTCTTCTGGTGCACCTCAACCACTGAAACAAGCTCTAGTGATCCTACCTGTGGCAAGCCCTGTACTTAAGACTGGGATCCACACGCAGCTCTTCTAGTGCACCTCGACTACTACAACAAATTCTGGTGAGCCTACCTGTGGCAAGCCCTGCTGCTCAAGACTGGGATACACATGCAGCTCTTCTGGTGCACCTCAACCACTGAAACAAGCTCTAGTGATCCTTCCTGTGGCAAGCCCTGCTGCTCAAAACTGGGTTGCACACGCAGCTCTACTAGTTCACCTCAACTACAACAGAGAACTCTAGTGATCATACCTGTGGCTAGTCCTGCTACTGAAGACCGGGATACACATGCAGCTCTTCTAGTGCACCTCAACTCTGTCCTATGGCAAACTCTACTGAGCCTACCTCTGGTAAGCCCTGCTGGTCAGACTGGGAAACACACACAGCTCTTCTAGTGCACCTCAACCACTGAAAGAAACTCCAGTGAGCCTACCTGTGGCACGTACAGCTGCTCAAGACTGGGATACAAACGTAGCTCTTCTAGTGCACCTCGACTGCTATAGCAAACTGTTTTGATCCAACCTGTGGCACATCCTGCTACTCAAGACTGGGATCCACACGCAGGTCTTCTAGTGCACCTAGACTACTACAGCAGACTTCAGTGATCCCACCTGTGGCACATCCTGCTACCCAAAGCTTGAGAGTCACACGCAGCTCTTCACGTGCACCTGGACTACTACAGCAAACTCTAGTGATCCTACCTGTAGCAAATCCTGCTACTCAAGACTGGGATCCACAGGCAGCTCTTCTAGTGCTCCTCAACCACTACAACAAACTCTAGTGATCCTACCTGTGGCACGTCCAGCTACTTAAGACTGGGATCCACACGCAGCTCTACTAGTGCACCTCGACTACTACAACAAACTCTAGTGGTCCTACCTGTGGCAAATCCTGCTACTTAAGACTGGGATCCACATGCAGCTCTTCTAGTGCACCTCAACTACTACAGGAAACTCTAGTGATTCTACCTGTCAAAGCCCTGCTGCTCAAGACTGGGATCCACACGCAGCTCTTCTAGTGCACCTCAACCACTGAAACAAGCTCTAGTGATCCTACCTGTGGCAAGCCCTGCTGCTCAAGACTGGGATGCACACACAGTTCTTCTAGTGCACCTCAACTCAGTCCTACGGCAAACTCTAGTGGTCCTACCTGTGGCAAGCCCTGCTACTCAAGACTGGGATCCACACGCAGCTCTTCTAGTGCACCTCAACTACTACAGGAAACTCTAGTGATCCTGCCTGCGGCAAGCCCTGCTACTCAAGACTGGGATCCACACGCAGCTCTTCTAGTGCACCTCGACCACCACAGCAAACTCTAGTGATACTGCCTGCGGCAAGCCCTGCTGCTCAAGACTGGGATCCACATGCAGCTCATCTGGGAGTGGGGCCCATAAGCCTGTGCCTACTCTGCCTATTTGGAAATCTGAAACTGCAGCAGGCAGGGCCGGACTGGCCGCACGGGTAGGGGCCGGGTTTGGGCCCCTGGGGGCCGTTTTTGTTACACGGCTGGTTTTGCAGCATAACAAAATCTTTGCCCGGGCCGAAAACGGCCCGGGCAAAGAGCTCGGCGGCACCCCCACCGCCAGGGCCAGTTTTGGTACCCAGTCTGGCCCTGGCAGCAGGGACGTCCACATTAAGACCTGCTAGCGCACCGAAACTGGGACTTGTAGCACCTCTGCCAATCCCGAATGTTCCTACACTGAAGCAGCACTACAGCTCTACTGACAGCTCTTTTCTCCATGTCCAGCTGCAGAGACGATAAAGCCCTGGCTAAAGTCTGAATTCTGTTTGACTCTATCTAGGACCCTGTGAGGCTCACAACCTCGCAACCTTGCAATAATGAGCCATAACCACCCATTCACGCACAGAAAGGGAGCAATATAGAAATATCTGCTCAGATGATGGTAGCATGTTCCAACCGTAGGTTGTACCTAGCATGTGAGAACTGTACAGGAGTCGCATGTGCCTGTCCCTTGGCACATGGTGCTCTTTGCCTCTTCCCTTAGTTGCTTTAATGCTGCGCTCAGTCTCACTCCAATTTAAAACAAGATGACTGACAAAAGTTGTTTCAAACAGATGTTTCTATTTTTTTTTATGTTTAATTCATAGTTTACCTAGGACCCCCAAAATTGACGTCATTGGTCGGTCTAGTGTGTATACAAATACATAGAACATGCCCCAATTGCTAATAAACACAACGAAAACAAATTACAAACACGAGTATATTCAGAAAGGAGGAAAATTGTTGCTTCTGCAACAGACAACTTTTCAAGATGATTAAAAATCTCGATGATACAGGAAATAAGCAAATTTGTCTGTTTAAACTGTTGACGGCGTTTCGACCTACTACTTGATGTAGGGGTCTCATCAGGGCTGACAATGGTGGACCATCCTGTTGGTGCTTATAGGACAAAGCGTCAGTGCTGCTGTACGCTCCTATAAGAATGCAAGCCTGCACATCTTGTAGAGGCAATCATGCAAGCAGGAGACCTGGCCGCTATATGTGAAATCTGGTGCCGAAGCGGGGTGCTTGGAGGGCCGGGGAAGGAAGGCGCACTTCTCACTCGGGCGCTGAGGGCACGTGGGCTCTGCGCTGCATGGGCAAAGTGCAGGAATGTGAGGGGCCAGAGACATGGGCATATTATATGTAGTATATTTATGCACACTAGACCTACTACTGACATCAATTGGGATCCTAGGTTAACTATGAATTACACATAACAAAAAATAGAAAAATCACTTAAATCCTTTTGCGTCCTTTGTGATCATTTTTTATATTTTTTTGGTTTTCATATGTATGTGACTTGTCTGTAGCATTGTCATTCCATTTGGCGAGTGTCCTTTCACAAACCCCTTTTACCGTTTCTCACATCTTACAATCTCTATATGTATGCGATATGGTGTGGCTGCCTATGAGAACAACTGTAGCGCTTTAGAAGCAAGAACAAAAGAGACACTGCAAGCCAAGAAGGGGCACCAAAAGTAAGAAGCACTGAAAGAAAGAAGGAGGAAAGAAAGAAGAGAGCATTGTTTTTCTTTTTACTCCTTCTTTCTCACAAAGATGGGGATAAGTGAAAAAAGGGTAAATTAGAGAAATAAGGGGGAAAGAGAGGAATGAGGATTTACTGGGGGGATTGGTTGTGTTACTCCACAGGGTCTTCCTGTTTATAAATGAGCCTCAGTGTCCAACTCATAATGTAGAGTTTTCTCCCACCCCCTGGAGATATAAATGCACCCAATATTCATAACTTCTAGGCAGAGACTGCAGAATTAACCTGTCAAATCGGGACCCATTTCTCATCTGACCTATATTGAGCAAAGGCAAAACTGGACATGTATGTCTCAAGTAGCCTAGCACTTGACGTGTAAGAGACTGCATGTGTTTCGGGTGTGGAATATTAGAGGCCCCCAGGAAAAATTAAGGAATAAGTGAAGGAATTAAAAGAAAGATGCAACAAAGACTTGACTGATGACAGGGAGATAAATGAAAATAACGTCATGGTTAAGCTTACTGCCCCAATGTACCCACAGCTTAAAGAAACCCTTACTTATGATGATGAGACTTCTGAAGACATTGTAGATTTCCTTGCAGAGTTACCTACTCTTCCGCCATCCATTCTCTACACCAGACGTCTTCAAACTTTTTTAGGCCAAGCCCCCCCGGCAATGTTTTTTAGGAGTCAGGGCCCCCCATAACTAAAATATCTAAAAGTTGGGATTTAGTATCTTTGACAACCAGTTTAACCCTGTGGTGTTAGTTGACAACTCATTTTCGCAACAGGGAAACATTAGCAGGGTTTTTTTAAGTTAAGGTTTGTGAGCTGTAAATCTGGCCCGGAACCACTGAACTCAGGCAACTCATGATGGGAAACTTTCTTTTTGGGGAAAACCGCCACAAGGTCAGTGCATGAATAGATACCATAGACCCTGGTGGAGGCTACAAACATGGCCTCCTTGACTAGAGCTGGGATAGGAGTACTCAGCAACTATCAGGGTTTAATGGGCCGAATCTACATTAAGGCTGTGCAGGCAGCTTCTTGACAGCCCTATCACTAATGAACAGGAAGGGGTGCAAAACTGCAACAAATGGCCAGAAAACGCCTTGTTATTATGGAAAATACTGTGACAAATGTAATTTTGCCTCTGGCTCTGAAAATGCCTGCATCACAGCAGATTTGCAGAGTCCAAACTGCTGTTAGCTAAAACGCCATGACCCCAGAGATAAGACTCTCAACTGAGACCTCTTGACAACAAAGTGCAAGGAAACTAGGTCATAAGAATTTGCACGGCGCAGTTACGCCCTGTGTAAGACCTCATAGCACTCTATTTTATTTCAGTTTATTTTTATTTAATGGTTCCTTTTTGTCTGGTTATTAGGGTGTTCCTCTGCCTTTTAGAAAGATTCTCAATAAAGAAAGCATCACCCTGACCTTGAGAAGGTCGACAGAGGTGACCTCAGAAGTTTACCTTTTTATGCAAACCATAATTTGTAGAATCGAAGTGACTCAGTGGCTGCAATCTGAAAGGACCAGCGCAGGGTTAAGTTTCTGGATATTTCTTTGAGTCACTAATATTCCTTTCCCTTCTAGTGGCGTTTAAACCCACCCAAGTTTTGTGAACCTTTCCCTGTTTCAAATGCGTGAACAGTCCGGGGAACTGTCGCATGTTCTACATGTGTTTGTTTATGTGTAAAAGAATGTCGGCTTGTCTGACACTGTAAACGCCTGCTGAGTAAGAATGTTTGTACGAGTGTCCTGCTGTGAGGCAAAACTCAATTTATGTTTGCCAGTGGTAAATAAACAGAAGTAGAGCGAGGATGGGGGAATACTGAAAGTATCCTGCAGAAAAATGTACAAACATCCTACAAGTAGCTTCAATTGTCTAGACAGCAAGCAGTGTGATGAACCGATGTAAAAGGCACCAGCAATGAGGCCAAATGGCAGCAGCAAGAAAGGCGAAGTGCAGGGTGAAAATGCACCGCTCCCCCTGCAACACAGTATATGTTTTTAAGTTTCATTTTGTATGGAAGTGCATTTCGCTGCCATTTCCTACCTTTATGCTGCTGTATCTCGGATTAGAGGAAAGGCAGAGTTGACACTTCCACTTAGTTATTATTTAGTCTGACTGCTGCCTCTTATCAAAGAGTCCTGTTTTTATGGCCACGATTCTCGAGAATACACTGCAGTAAACGTGTTTCAGACGTCAGAATGAGTAATGTAAAGGGGAAATCTTTCTGTGGAGCTTGCGCCCCCCAGTGGTGTTCCCACGGCCCCCCTGGGGGGCGCGCCCCACAGTTTGAAGACCTCTGCTCTACACCCATACACACACTCAGGTAACCTCAGCACCCCAAAAGAGTCCTCCTACACCCCATCCATCCTACAAACCAGAGAAGCCGAGGATTAGTACGAGCACACCGGGTGCCGCCACTACAGAGTTCCCAGCTTCTCCCCAATGAGAGATGGTTTATAATTCACAATGTCAATGCCAATGTCTTGTCTCCATTTGCTGCTCACACTCCCAATCATGTGACACAAGAAGGGGATATTGTCCAGGTTCCAATAAGGCAATTACCCACTGCCAATGGTTCCTTGGTGACGCCCCATAACCTTAGGACCCCAAGGGACCTCAGGAATTTAGTTAGTTTCCCAATATAAGAGAACAACCCCAAAGTATCAGAGAGGAACTAGTGACCGTCTTTATCTGTTATGACAATCATGTCAATCATGTCTGACTTGCCCCCAGAGATGTGCCAAAGACTCCTGACTGAGGCCTCTTAGCCAGATAAGCCACCAGCTACCTCAGAAGGGCAACAAAAAGCAGGCACCAAATTAGTGTCTGCAGTAGCTAAGATTTCCTTGCACGCATACTGGGGAAGGATAAATAATTGTACATTTAATACAATAATTGATTTAAATCAACTTAGGGAGGTTTTTGAGAGGCACTTTGGGATAGCAGACCCATTTATGAAGCTGCTTTTGTTTAAGAGTTGCCATCTAAGTTTCAGGAACACTTGCATAGCAGTTGTGTAGGTTAACAGACTAAATGTAGTCGCTATTGCAAACCACTTTGTGAGTTACCACAGAAAAGACGGACATGACTGAAGAGTGGCTGATGTCAATGCAGATGCAACAAGTTATGGCCTACAAGAAGAGGAAGGGGTGGTGGAGGGCAGTGGAGGGGTTGGGAACGAGGAAGAGGCATGCGAAGAAGGAGTCAGCATTTGTGGGGCTGGTTTCACTGCTTTTATTGTTGGCGGGATGGGAACTGGAAGAATGAATGCCCTATCAGTCCTATGCCCGCATGTCTGAATGATATGATATGGTCCTTCTGTTTGCCCACCACAAATAGCAGCTTCCTTCTCCGCCACCGAATACCTCTCAGTACTAGGATAGCCTGCAGTAACTTTATCATAACACTACTGGTCTCAGTTAATCAGGATGAACCCTATTTCTCCTGCACAATAAATGGGAAGGTGACTGACTGCCTCGTAGACGCAGGTGCTACCTGCCTTGAAGGATTCCGATTTCCCTACTTTGAACCTCACTTATATCTTCACTAATGCGGTGGCGATAGCGAACAATGTGGTCTCTTACACAGTCTCCCATCCCCTCACCATTACCCTTGGTCCTATCTCTGACCAGCTCAGATTTCCCCCCAGCCAATGTTCTCCTATTAACTTACTTGGGAGAAATTTGCTTTGTAAGTTAGGGGGCACCATTCACTGTTCTACGGATTATGTTTTTCTCAATGTGCCTACCAAGAACGAATCTGCCACTATGGCTATGAGGTCCCTCACTGACTAGCCATTCCCCATCGTAAACAAAAGGAGATGATGGACGGAGCAGGGAAACTTTTTAGAAACTCGCCCCCAATCACAGATCTGAGTTGAATCCATCATCATTCTTTAGCTCACTTCGCCACCCCAGTTCAGACCCAGCCATATGCAAATCTGTCTTGAGCCAGTTCCTCATGGGAACAGTCCAGCCCGAACTGATAAATCAGGTCTTCCCTGGACTGTAAACAAGCATTGTGGCTTTCTGTTTTCAAGGAAGTTCTGTCAGAGGTTCTCTCATCGCTTAGGTCCACACATGCTATCGATGTAGGTCAGATTCAATCCACTCAGCCGTTGTGGATCTGGTTAAACCTCACAAAACCCCTATCCAAAATGCCACAAAACCTTCCCTGAAGCTGAGGATGGCATTTAGCCAGTATCAATCTTGTTGATCTTGCAAGGTATAGTAAGCCCTACATAGAGCCTGTGTAACACCCCAACCTGTGAAAAAGCCTGAGACGGACTGCTACAGATTTGTACAGGACAAATGTTGCTGGCCTCCGCTTTTTCTCCACTGACCCCAAACCAGCCACTATCCTTACATATATATCCCAGCGGCAGGAAACATTTTCATGGAAGATAGTTAATGCTCTGCATTTTCTCAATCACTATACACTTTCTATTTGCTGTCATGTTTCAGAATGTCCAGTACACCTTTACATGACTCCCCCAGGGGTTTACCAAGTCACCATCCCTGTTTTCCCAGATTTTGAAAAATGATTTAGATGAGGTTAAATTTACAACAGGGTCTGTGCTGTCACTGAATATGGATGGCCTCCCCTTGTCCTCACCATCCATAAAAGCTTGCAAGGAGGATTCGCTGATACTGTGTGCAGTGTTGGCTCCAAAAGAGCACAAAGCATCTCGAGAAGCTGTAACTTTGACACCCAAAAGTCCATTATTTGGGAGACAGTGTATTGGCTGGATATCAGCATCTGTCAGACTCTAGCATTAGTGGACAACTTATGCTTAGCTGCAGCACCATTGGGACAAAGTGTACTAAGTTAGAATAAGCATATATTACAAATCGGAGTGCTCCCCTGACCATATAACCTTATTCAAATTTTGTCCACACCAAGGGTCAGCACCCACATAATCATGTCGTTTGAATCTATCGCCAACATCACGGACAACACAATGGTATATACAGCCGACCAAGCTATAGAAATATACGCTCTTATCCAAGAAGTTAAAACTATGGACACTCACGGTGGCTCAATATCACAGCAATTGAAGCAATTGGAATATATAACACAGAGACAACTAAATCAACAACTACATGCATCAACCTTGGTACAGTATCATAGGGCAAAACGCATACCCAGAGGACTTCGACTCTCAATCAAACCAATGTTATTCCGATTTCATTTAAATCCGGTTTTCATGGATAAATGGTACTCCATCCTAAACAAATGCTCACTGGATCTAATCTTACTGATTATAGAGGAATTATCGAAATCAATCAGAGAATTGGAGGAGGAGATTATTACTCTAAAAGGAGAACTTCAGTTAAGAATGGAACACGACACATGGAAAATTAACTTGGAGGGACTCAACCAAAAATTGGACAAATATAGCAAAGAACTCCAAGAAGGAAAACTAAGGAAATATAGAAGAGACACAATAGACTACAAACTTAACGAAGTCTATACGTGGGCAGAAATGTATGCACGAAAAAGATTTGACCAACGCAAACCTGCCACTCATTCTTCTGAAGAAAGTTTAGTGACAGATAAAGATATTTCTACAACCAGAACACCAGTACAACCAGGAACATCAATTTCCAGCACATCACATACTACAGCAGAATCCATTGAACAGACAGAAACAACCAGGGTGGTGTCTTTTTTATCACAGGCCCCAGATCTAGGTCAACCACCGGCCATACAGAAGGGGATATCAAGCGTAAGAGACCGACCAGGAGAGGACAGGGCAGGCAAGTCGTTGCGCAGCGGGAAGAACATTCCTTAATTGTCAACATTTCCTCTGTAAACATCACATCACACCAAAAAAAAGTCTTGAATAAAGGACTTTCTTTTGTACCTACCAACTCTACAAACAGAATGGAAATTGATATAACTTTGTTTAAATTCATGCGCACACTACGGTTACGACATTTTTTCACCAACGTAGTTAATAAAGAATCAACTCAATCCAAGGAAACACTAGTGAAATTCAAACCTAGAAGCACCTTCCTGGCACCAGTTTCACATAAAATGTTAGACACTTTTGAGATAATGGTCCAAAAGGATTTAGAAGCTCTAAACCTTACTCAGAACAAACATCAAAATCTGACCAAACAAGAACGGCACACCATCAAAGCTATAAAACAGAACCCTAATATTACCATTCAACCAGCAGATAAGGGAGGAGCTATAGTGATTATGGACACTGCATTTTATCAACAACAAGTCAACGGCCACGTACTGGATCCTGATATATACTTACCATTATCCACTGATCCAACTATGGAATTACAAGGCATATTACATGAGATCTTACAAAATGCTTTAACATCTGACTGGATAGACGAACCAACAAAACAATTTTTAATTACTTCTAATCCACGAAGACCTCACCTGTACATGATTCCCAAGATCCACAAAGATTTGCAGAACCCACCATTCAGACCTATAGTATCTGGATGTGGTTCATTGTTTGATCCAATTGGAAGATATTTAGATCATTATCTCCAACAATTTGTACAGAACTGGATATCATATGTTAACCCCTTCGACGCGCATGACGGAACGGTTCCGTCATGCACGTCGGTTGCGCTGTGCGCATGACGGAACCGTTCCGTAATGGCCCCGCCCGCGCACGGAACCTTCAGCGTGGCGCGGAAATCCGCGCCGCGCTGAAGGGGTTAAAGATACTACTGATTTTCTCAATAAACTGGAGAGTATTCAATCAGACATTCATCCATCGTTGTTGCTCTGCACCATCGATGTGGTGGCATTGTACACATCAATACCCCACATGGCAGGAATTGAAGCAGTCGATATTACGATGCAATGACATTGATGTTGACAAGGTGTTCCTTCTACAATTATTGCATTTCTGCCTACACCACAGCTACTTTAAGTGGGATGACACGTACTACGCCCAACTCTCAGGAACCTCCATGGGGTTTTCGGGAGCTCCGGCGTATGCCAACATTTTCATGGCATTTTTTGAACATCAGTACATCATCAAAAACCTCCCATAGTGGTCAAACATCAAACTTTACTGTCGCTTCATAGATGACATCTTCTTAATCTGGAAGGATTCACAGGAAAACTTGGAACATATGATACAAATAATCAACTCATATAACCCTAGGATTCAAGTTACCCACAAAATCCATGATCACTCCATTGAATATCTTGATGTCACAATTTTCAAATCACTAGACGGCAATAGACTTGAAACTTCAATATATACAAAGCCCACGGATCGCAATAATGCTCTGGAACATTCCAGCTTCCATCCCAGAAGTCTTATCAGAAATCTTCCGTATTCCCAATTCATCAGAATCAAACGCATTTGTTCTAATTCACAAGTAACCAATGATAAAATAGAAGAATACAAACACAAGTATCGTCAAAGAGGCTACCCGGAAAATACTTTACAAGAATGTGTACATAGGGCATCTATGAAAGATCGAAGGGAACTTCTCAACACCGCCACGACGGTGAAAAAGAACAATGTAGTATTTGTATCCAAATATACCACAAGTTCACCAGCTATAAAGAAAATTATCAACAAAAGATGGGAACTCTTGGCCCATGAACCAGATTTCAATAACATCTTTCAAGAACTTCCATTACATGCATACACCAGAGGGAAAAACCTACGTGAACTTTTATCTACAACTAAAGATCATGTCACCCCAACATCCCCTAAGGGGACTTTAAAATGTTCTAACTGCTCTTACTGCAACAACGTCATTTTGGGACATGTCCTGACACACCCAACCACGGGTAAAAAGATTTTGTTGAGACATACTAGCAATTGCAATACAAGCAATGTCGTATATGGCATTAAATGTCCATGTGGCAAAATAGACATAGGCAAAACAGAACGGAAGATCAAAACTCATCTTAAAGAACATAAGAGTCGGATAAGAACCAAAGATCTAAACTCTTCTCTTGTCGTCCATTGGTTAGAAGCTAATCACACAATCTCACAACTAAGATTCCAGATTATTGAACACATACGGATTGAACCAGGAGTCAATAACCATCTTAAACTTTTACAAAGAGAAACATACTGGATAAAACACCCTGAAACAATGCTCGCCAAGGGCATGAATGACAAATTGGACATGTCATGTTACCTATGAGGTTAACATTTATATTAGGCATCTGGAAATCACACCATGACAATTTTTTACCCATCACACACTGGATCTCATCCAGATTAAACAGACACACACTTAATACAATGCAGCAGTATTAATAAATACTTTCTGGATAATTGTATAGGATCTTCTTGTAATATGAATTTATCTCAGCATTGAAGTTGTTTACATGTTGTTACTTCACATTGTCTATTGTGTTTATTAAGTCACTACACCACCTGGACTTCAATTCAAACTTACTTTTACTTGTTTGAATCACAAATGTGGTCAGATTTTACACATAACATTATAACATTTTTTTTTTTGGAGCTTTTTTTATTGACATCAAGCTTTACTCTTACATTCACTCGCATAGCGGTTTTTCTACACGCATTATTATATTGCGTTTAACCAAGCACTAAGTGTATATCTTACCAAATCTCAACACGTGTTTTTTCACTTCATCATGAACGTTTTAAACCACCTTCATTCGTGTTTTCTTTACATTAGTTATGCTTATTTTTAGAAGTATTTCATTCCTTTTCCTAAGATGGCATTTACCATACCGGTATTTAAATCGTAAGCTTCAGTTCACTTTTTTGTTTACGCTCAGCTGTGCGGAAGCAGATTTCTAACACGGGATACGTGTCACGTTATATTGTGTGACGTTCCTTTATCCTTAGTAATTGTTTTTCGTTACACTATCAGTAACGATAATACAACTTTTTTTAGTTCCTCTACTACACCAGTAGTGCTGACAACAGAACTAGTTCCCCTTTTAAGATGGCGCCTACATAACAGGTATTCAGATCAGGATGTAAGTCCGCTCTCTGTTTCCCGCATATCCTCGCGTTAGTTAATTTTAAATGTGCGTTCCGCGGTAATTTGCCATCTACTCCTCTGGCAGAAATCAGTTACTTTTCCTCATGCGTTACAGATTCGGTAAGCAGTTTATTATTTTCAGAGCATTAACAACGAGCATAATTAAGATCTTTACATCAATCGTTTACTATTCATTGTTTTTCGTTTTTTCAGACAAAACTTGAACCTCACTTCTTTGAGGTAAGATCTACTCGTTGACACATTAGTGCTTTGTTGTATTATCTTTAGGCTATCGTCATCACGACGATAGCATATTCTTGTTAAAAATATTTTTTCGCTTTTATACTCCAGGGCTTTCATAACTTTCAGTCTACTACATTACGAAGGTAAGCTCAGAATAAGCAACTACCCATCTTTTGTTCAGTCAGTGTGTGACCATATTAATACTCTCTTGTTTAACACACTATTCACTTCATAATTTTCTTTAGAGCGCAATGAATTGGCAAACTGACCTCTGACCACTCAGGTATGATTATTATCACTTTAAGGCAGCAAAAATGTCTTTAGTTAAACATTCACGATACGAGCCACCATTCACATCCAAACTGACATAAGTGTTTATTTTTATTCTTATTACAGATTGTCCCCTGAAGAAGGAACCGTCAGGTTCCGAAATGCATTGGCCATGAATATTATAGATGCATTTATGTGAATGATAAACATATTTGTATAGGACAAGAATTCATGTTAAACCAATGATTGATGTATTTTGAACCATTCAATTTGTAAAACTTTATTCAGTACCAGTGTTTGTTAATATCAATATTGAATGAACTGTTGAACAGTAAACTATTCATTTTTCATTTCATGAATCTAATGTTAAACTTGAGTCATTTGGCATAACAAGAGGTGTTAGCAAAAACACTAGTTGAACAGTGCACAGCTTCATACAAGCTCACAACTTGTAATTAACCACTAGACTCTAGGATTGAGCCATTCTTATTGTACCCTCACCCATCACAGTCTCCCAAAATGAGAACATTCCTTGGGTTGTCAGGTTATTGTCACCAGTGGGTTCCAGGATACACCTGGCTCATAAAGCCCCTTCAGATTCTCACTCACCATCATACATCTGCACCCTTAAACTGGAGAGAAGTGATAGAAAAGGGTTTCACTGCACTAAAACAAGCTCTCTTTTATGATTGCATATAGTGGGCAGCGAGCCTAAATGAACAGCACCTCCCCTTTGTCCCATGAGCTGTAAATTCGAAAAATGAAGGGCACACACTATAATCACCTACTGCTCAACGTTGTGTCATACAGTGGACAACATATACAAAACACTTATAGTGGTGCACCAACAAAAAGTAAAACTATAAAAGTTCAATCACAATGTCAACTGTTCCACATCTTCTTTATTTTGATTTCAAGACATATATATTTATATCTCTTTAAATGTAGAATCACATATCGATGACAATCAACTTATGGTCTTCTGGCTAAATAAAATGTGAATGCCCTGAAGAAGTTCACAGTGGTGAACGAAACGGGTTGCTTTGACTTTTGGCAGTAACTTTTGGAATTACGAAATCATATGACTGTCTTGAAATCAAAATAAAGAAGATATGAAGCACTCTTTCATTCTCCAGCTTTCAGTCTCTCATTTACCCTCTATTGTCATGAGAATTGTGGTTTTGGTTTAGGAGTACTGAGTAGGATACACAGTGACATGCACCACCCAGTAGCAAATGACAGCAAAGCCTTTGACCCCATAGTTGTTGGATTACCACCATACCTATGTGAGGTGACTGTGGCTGCCACCATGGTGGAACTCTCTGAGACCGTAGTCCTGGCGTTACCCTCACTATAGGCATCCCATACCAGTGTCACTTTTACTGACCTCCAAAACCCAACAGTTATCCAAAATGAGATCCCATTGTTATCTGCAGATCACATTACTTTAAATACTTGTCTGGTCCTGAGCCCTGCATCTCTCTTACCTGGCCCCCAGGAAGGTAAGCAGGATAATTGCCTCACCATCACAGCCTACTTGATGATGCCTTGCAGCAATCTCAAAGACATCCCGGCACACAATCCCGACCTGGTCCTTTATGTGGATGGCTGTTGTTTATGCCATGGCTATGGTTCTCTTGTAAATAGTTAAGCAATATGCACCCAGCATGTGGTCATAGAGTGCAACCACTGGCACACTGGCCACTCTGCTCAGGTGGATGAATTTCACTCTCTCACTAGAGCTTGTATTTTGGCCAAAGATACATTATAGTATTTCCAATAAGGAGCTATAGAGGGCAGAAATGTGCCAGAACACCCTCCACTCAACAACTATTTTAACAACAAAGATCTGGCACACATGGGCACTTATCTAAATTTATTTGTATACATACAGGACTGGAAAGAGGAAAGATAATTTTATCAAAAAACTCGGTCACCTATGTAATAGCTTAATATAACCCAATCCTGCGTGCCTCATAATCTATTAAAATAAAGAGAACAAAGAGGAAATGAGAAAGTGGTCAGTCAGTGCTCTAAAAAATTAATTGACACATACCACAAATTTCAAATGTATATGTGCAAAATATTGTGTAAGAAAGGAGAAAGTATCTCATGTGCGCACCACCAGAGGAGCTACTGGTAGGTTCTCACCAGCTTGCCCACGTTTATATCATCATTGATAACTTTCTCCCAGAAAGAGTGATGTGTCCAGTGGAGAAGAAAGTGAAAGTGAAAGAAACTTTTGTCCCCCGTGAAAGAAATGAGACGCAAGAAGTCTCAATTTAAAATGGACTAAACTCACAGACACTATTCTCCTTTATTCCGAACTGTGAGTCTGTACCAAGTTAAAAACACAGCATGTTGTAGACCACTTTAGTGACGGCCAACATGTTTCATTGCCATATCATTTATGGCAAATCCGTCAGGGCAAACAAGGTCAACAATCACCTCCCTGGACAAACAACATCAAAAAAAGGACTAGTAGGAGCTATGGGCCCACATACCAGCTCCCACCAAGTCAAGGGGATATGTATCAAGTACAATTTTCGTCCCTTTTAAAAGCACTTTCGTTGCTATGTGTTTGCATCGCTTTCCAATAACTTCGGGCGGTAACTCAACCCTCAAGATACATTAGCCAACATCTACACAGATTCTCATTGTGCCTTTAGAGCTGTACATAACTATGGACAGCTGTGGATGAAACTGCTGTCATAAAGTTTGCATCCCACCAATCTGTCATGATTAAGTTACTCGCGGAAATGCCCTGGCTGATTGGAAGCTGGAGCTGTGGCCCTTTTACCCCCCAGGCTAGTCTTATGTTTTCTCTCCACCCCTATTGTGAATCCTCACTGGCAACCTTGCAAGTGTTTGCGAAGCTACAAAATAACATATTAAAAACGAGAAACAGCAGTGGAGGAGGAAGGAACGAAGGTTACATTTGGGCCACTGATGGCGTTCCCAAAATGGCTTCTGGGTTGCACCTATTGGTAGTGTGCACCATGGAATTACACATGTTAGCAAAAGGGGAATGATTACTGCTGTGAAAAAAAGATTCGTTTGCCCCAAAATCCCCCACAGTAACACAGCAGTATTATTACACCTGTGCTATTTGTCCAGCTCACAGCGAAGGGAAAGCAGCCAAAACTACATAGGCTGCCCCACCCACCACCATAGTACCCATTTGTAAATGTACTTGTGAATTTCATTAACAGCCCTTAATGTCACAGTGATGAATATGTATGTGTGGTTGTAATTATTTTTATGTTTTTAGGGGGTGGTAGAAGCCTACCCAGTGCTAAAGCTGATTTAAATACAGTAATAGAAATACAGCTAAGAGTCTTTATTCCTCGGGTTGACTTTGTACGAACCATAAACAGTGATAATGGTACTCACTTTGCTGCCCAAATAATATATGAAATTTGCAAAGTCCTCCATACACAACACAGCGTTCACTGTGTCTATCGCTCCCAGTCAGCCAGGAACATTGAACAAAATAATGGGTTGTTTAAAAATGAACTTGCAAAGAACTCTGAAGAGGCTGATTTCAAATGGCGTGATGAATTGCTCATTGCTCTCATAAGCATGCGCGCTACTGCAAATAGAAAAACAAGCATTGGCAAATCCAATAGTTCACAGCCAGCCGAGAGCTATAGGCATGGGCAATGTTAATGCATTTGTGTCCGGCTCTGGGGCTGGTTTTCTTGATATACACAATGCATTAACATTGCCAATGCCTATACCTCTCAGATTGGTGAGACGTATTGGCTATGCTCTGCGACTGGGGAGCATACGCCTACCTGTTGTGAGCTGGATGGAACCTAAATGTATCTCTGTGGACGGTTTTAATTTCCCCTCAAGCTTTCATCCAATGGAAATGTCTCAGCAAGACTGCCTTGGTCATATCGTCTGCAATGAACTCAGCTGAAAGACTCAGTGGAATGTTAATAGAGCCAGGCTGCGCAGCTGAGAGGCTCCAGTCAGAGAATGAAAATGATTATAAGTTTGTCACTGGGATACCGTGCGCTCAGCTTCATCAACCCTGTGTGAAATCGTCCCCTTAAAAATCTTTCCTAGCATTGTGACCTGTGAAGGTATGGGTACAGGATTTCTAATTATCTGAATTTCCAGTTTGGAGTTCATATAAGGTTATGGTAATTTTAGAAACACAGAAAAAACATCCCCCAGCATCCACCTAGCTGTGCAGTCAATTATGCTTTGCAGGGGCCACATGTGGTAGCCACCAAGTGGACTCATGTCAGCGGCGGCACAGTTAGACGGTCCTGGGTGTTTAGATCTTGCATTCTGGGACTTGTAGTTCCACGTTTAGCAATTTTGTGATATGGTCAAAAACCAAACTATGAAAAGTGATGGTGGTTTAAAAGCTAGAACTTGCTCATGGTAGTACACCTGGCATGGGGCCATCAGACAGCTAGAGTGCATTATTCATGCTGTGGCATGGCTGAGAACTGTGTTAAGACTGAATCAGTAAATCTACCATTCATCCTTGGGTCTCTGGAGATGAACGACGGGTTACGATTGTATACATGAATTAACGCACGCCTAAAGTTTGAAAAAGATGCTAAATAGCCGTCAGCTCTGAGAAACTCAGATAGACTTATCGGCTGCAATCACCGTACTCACGACATACAGCTGAAGAACAGGTGGAAAATTACAAGTACTTTCACCTGGGTAAAAGGTGCATCAGAGTGACCAGTCGCCCCGGCTTTGCCGGGACAGTCCCGGTTTTATGTCCCGGTTTTTAGTGAGGGTCGCCTGCAAATGGTGGGAGGTATCTTTTTATGTTTTGCAAAGTAGGTATAGTTAGCAGTTGTTGTCAGAAAGCAATTTAATTAACAGGCAAGCTACTGGCTTTAAAAATGGCATTTTATTTTTGTTTTTAGTGCCTCTTCTGTAATTCTCTGGTAAAGAGCACTGTCATTCTGTTTTCTCGGTTGGAGTAAAACTGTAGTCCATCTTCTATTTTTGGGAAATGTCCCGGTTTTTGGCTTTAAAATTCTGGTCACTCTAGTCAAAGTTCACATAGATGTGTACACATGCTGCAGGAACACTGGGCTTAGTGCCAATATCGGCAACACTCACCATCCTCCCCCATACAGCAATCTCTCAGCGAAATAACCAGACAAGAAACCTTCTGTGTGGAGAAAATTGCTGCAGGTTTATTAGCATTACACAATGCCAAGATTGGTGGGTTAGCTTACGGGCGATCCCAAGGCAGGCAGCCCCTCGCCGCCTGCCACCTGATGAGCCAAATTACACCGTGGCCAATCCAATCGGTGTCAGTCAGATTTGGGGGAGGGGCGACCCCTCCCACCGGTGGACCGCCAGTCCACTCCCTTGCTCACACCCATAGAGGGGGGCTGAGCCTTCCAGGCAACCCCCGGTTGCGCAGGTCCACAACCGCCCGAAGGACTAACGGGGCGCCGTCACTCCTCCAGGGTCCAACGCGAGGACCTCCCTGTGGATATTTGGCTTTAGCATCCTTACTGTGCTCGTGCAGAGGGTACCCTTCTGTACCTTACAGCCTCTGGATCGCCCTGTAACTCCACCTGCAACACAAAAGAATACATTAGATAACCCCCCCAGCACCCTGCCTGAATGCCGGGTATGCGGTAGGGAGGGAAACGGCATCAGGGTAGAGGGCAAAGAGAGCACCCAGTGAATGGGGAGAGGTATATGTACCTCACACCCCCCACCCCCTCTACCCGGAAGTGACGCAGCACTCCAGACCCTTGAGGGTCCTAGCCACTGGGAGGCTGCCTCCTGTGCCTCTTGTGGCACTAAGGCGGCCGCCCTCTTAGCGGGTCTCCTTCGTGGACCCCGGGCAGCTGGCAAAAACGCGGCCCATGCCCTGACAGACAGTAACATTAATGCATTCAGTGTCCTACCAGTCAGCATCTTCTACTGGGTAATGTTTATCTTCTACACCCCCTCCATCCCATCCCAGCCCATAAAGTAAAGCCCTACCATGCTCTCTGCGCATGTGGTCTACTCAGTGCTCGAGCTGAAAGCTTTAGGGATGCCAGCAAACTCCTCACTGATCTAAAATACACACACTAAACTCCCATAAACTGACACCCTTCAGAGATAACACAGGCTATGGCAGAAGCACCGAAGTCTGGAATGGAGGTGGGGGTGGTATGCACGAGACTTAAACCCCCAAACTGAAAGTCCCGATACAGCTCGCTGAGCAACCATTAATAATTAATTAATATCAGCAATGCCAGCTGCCCTGATCAGTTGCTTCAGAGATGGTAGGATGTACTCCTTGTTCCCTAGACATTTCAAACAAACTTGAAGTTTTCAAATGATTGCGGCGTGCAGCCCCGAGGTGAGTTCCATCCATTTGCATAAAGTATATCACAATAGTAGTGGAACCTCGCCAGGTCCCAGAGCAGGGTGCACTGCAAGAAAACATTTCCCAATCTAATGCGTTCCAAAGATTTTTTTTTTTATCCATTTTATTTTTCAAGTCTCAATGCGTAATCAATTCATGTCCAATCGGAATTCAAGTTTTTAATTCCAAATTCAACGAATGCCTATCATTGCCTTTTATTAACAACACCTGAGGATTCACCGCTCCATATAGCATGACGTTAATTCAGTTGCAAAAACCCAATGCATTTCGGGCAGTATATGCCCTTCATCAGGGGTAACTGCAAGGAGACAGATGATACATAAATTACCAGTACCAGTTGATTAGGAAATGTTTTCTTGCAGTGCACCCTGCGCTAGGACCTGAAGAGGGGCCACTACTATTGTGATATACTTTGTGCGAATGGATGGAACGCACTTCGGGGCTGCACGCCGCAATAATTTGAAAACTTCAAGTTTGTTTGAAATGTCTTGGGAACAAGGAGTGCATCCTACCACCTCTGAAGCAACTACATATATTCTTTCCCTACAAGGCAGTTTGCACCCATTCAGCAAGAAGTACTAATATGAAAGCTTGGTTTAAAGAGTAATTCACTAAGGGTTGAAATAGCACGGGGCTAATCACAGTATTTTGTCCAGTTCTATGTGACGTGCGTCAGGTAATGTGGTTTTGCTACGCGACAGGATTTAAAACTATCAGCAGGGTTCACGTTCATCCAGTGAGCACATTCACTTGGTGCTTGATAAAGTTTCCATAAACTACAGCCTCCTAGAGAAGGTAAACTCCTCCGGGGCCTCAAGGGTGGAGAGGATACTCCTAGTGGTGATACGTCCTCCTGTGCTAATCATCTACCACAACAAGTACCCCACATGCTTCTAGGCGAAGTCTAAAAGCTCAATGAAAATGGGAAGAATGAAAGAGACCTTTCAACTATTTTCCACTATATTGTGGGAAAGGAAGCAATTCCTCGTGTTAATGTAACCCTCACACACTCTAGTAGTGTCATGCTTTATCATCTGGTTCACCCTGACTCCTAAAGGTCAGGGTGGGCGCGACCATATTTCAGGGAGCACTTAGGAAGAAATGGCCAGGGGGTATAAAGATTAAAAATCCTCCTGCAGACTCCGGTATCCCTTTATCATTGGAGCCGCAGGGGATATTAAAATAGAAAAAAATTATGTGGGTCGCAAGGAGTGTTATGGTCTTATGACCCTAATTCCAACATGTTTCAGTCCG
This sequence comes from Triturus cristatus, assembly GCF_964204655.1. Taxonomy (NCBI): domain Eukaryota; kingdom Metazoa; phylum Chordata; class Amphibia; order Caudata; family Salamandridae; genus Triturus; species Triturus cristatus. The sequence goes on along the minus strand of NC_140580.1, from coordinate 917,694,396 downwards.
AAAGATGGCCCAAAAAGGTCCCGGACTTTCTTCACAGCAAAATCGTCCTCCATGGTAAATATTACAAAAAAGGAAACTCCCTATCGCTATATATGTGTATGGGCAGTTAGCTGCTCCTTAGTGTGACACACCAGAAACAAAGATCACTTATCTTATGCCTTGGCAGGTGTGTCGTACTCCATCTGTTAGGAAGAAAAACAGGGAAAAGAACAACCTTCGAAAGAATTCGTACATTCCAAAATTTCCATCTGTGATGTGCTCTGTACACCCACCCATGCTAGTCAGATAGGGAGGGTGTGTAGGAGCCATCGTACGTCGTAGCGATTTGTTACGTGATCTTCAATCAATTTCTAACAGAGTCTACTGTTCTGTAACTTATTTAGTGAAGCGGCAATATGACTCGCATTCTGCCACTAGTCCAAGTGAATTGAATGAATATTCAGTAGAATTATTTGTTTCTTTCCCCACACCACACCCTTCTCACTCAAACCACACACTACATCTCACACACGTCATTACTCAATAAAATCATATTGCCCATATGTGTATAGCTCCCCTTACCCAATTCAGGACTGTTCGGGAATTGGACTAGTAGCAGAATGCGAGTCATATCGCCACTTCACTAAGGAGCAGATATCTGCCCTTACACATATATAGCAATAGGGAGTTTCCTTTTTTGTAATATTTACCAGGGAGGACGATTTTGCCCTGAAGAAAGTCTGTGACTTTTATGGGCCCTCGTTCGGACTGAAACATGTTGGCATTAGGGTCATAGGACCATAACACTCCATGCGACTCACATAATTTTTTGGTATTTTAATATCGCCTGCGGCTCCAATAAAAAAGGGATGCCGGAATCCGCAGAAGGATTTTTAATCTTTGCACCCCCTGGCCATTTCTTCCTAAGTGCTCCCTGAAATATGGTCAAGCCCACCCTGACCTTTAGGAGTCAGGGTGAACCCGATGATGAAGCATGACACTACTGGAGTGTGTGAGGGTTACATTAACAAAAGGAATTGCTTCCTTTCCCACAATCTAGTGGGTAAGAGTTGAAAGGCCTCTTTCATTCTTCCCATTTGCATTGAGCTTTTAGACCTCACCTAGAAGCTCGTGGGGTGCTTGATAAAGTTTGCCATGCACAAAGGTAAATTCAGTTTGCGTGATAATAGTAGGTTGGAGACACATTTTAAATTAGGCTGTTTGGAAATGATTTAGGAGGCTTTTATTCATTTACTTCGGGGAAGTTTTGTGTTGGGGCACGTTTCTTTTTAGCACAGGCATGTTTTACTTAGGGGCATATTTACGAGGGCTTTATCTCTGCTTTTTTGGCTTAGAAAGCCAAAAAAGGGGAGATAAAACCAGCGCCCTATTTACACGGGGCGTACCCCAGATGGACTACCTTGTAAATATCGCTTATGTTTACATCGCGATATTTACATGGCAGCCCACATGATTTTAGCACAAATTAGATTTTGGCGAAAACTGCAGTTTTAGCCAAAATCTAACGTCTGCTAAAATCCTGATTTAGCCATCTCTAACATAGGGGGTGGATTATGCTGATACGACCCTGTGGGTCGTGTCAGCAAGGTTATCGCCCTTTTGCAGGGAACATCGCTGGAAAACCAGCGATGTTCCCTGCAAAACGGCGATAACCTCGCTATCATTGGAATTTGTATCGCCCTGGAGCAACGCGTTGTTAATAACGCACTACCAGGGCGATAAATGTCGAAGATAGCCTGCGGTAATATAATTATCGCTAAGCACAGCCAGCGATGATTATCGCTGGCCGTTGTTAATATGCCCCTCAGTTCTTTAACAATTTATTTTGACACATTGGACGTAATTCACTCTTTGTATGTTTTCTGTTCATTTACGGGTTATTTGGAAATGTGGGTCAAATTGTAACCATCAAGTAAAGCATTTTGTAAAAACCCCATGATTACGAGTAGGATGAACTGGTAATGTACGTGTCATCTGTCTCCTTGCAGTTACCCCTGAGGAAAGGCCGGGATGCCCTCATCAGACAGATATTCTACAGCAACTGTTTCCCTGAGATGCCTCACACCTCTTTGTGAGTGATAACATGTTGAATGGGGAGTGAGAGGTTGGGCTGGGAAGTTGGGGGGAGGACGATGAGCCGGGGATGGCCACTGCTGAGCCTTTGTACCCGAGCCCACTACTGTTTGTTTTGTTTCACCAGGAGAGAGGGGCTGGAGGGGAGGGGGCGAGCAGGCGAGGGTCGGCCGACAACACAAGTGCTTGTGTTAACCTCTTCAGTGCCCATGACGAGATAGTCTCGTCATGGAGCACGGTTGCGCTGTGCCCATGACGAGACTATCTCGTCATGAACCCCACCCACTAGTGCAACGCCCGGCACAGGAGGGGGAAAGGGCGTGGCACTGAAGGGGTTAAGTAAGAAGTGCTGAAAACAAACAAAATGAAACATATGCCCACAGTGCCTGTCAAATGGCAGTAAGTTCTACATCACTTCAGGCTCCTGGTACAGGGGCTCTGCAGCTGAAGGGCAAAGAGGGAGTCACTGGAGCAGGCAGGCAGTGTGATGCCTGGCACAGCCTGCAGACAGAGACCGGGGTGTACAAATAATGCTGCACTGGTCTTTGAAAAAGCAGACACTGGATGCAGGGACAAAGCAGGGGTCTCCACCGAGACAAAGTTCATTGCAAGTGCATCAGAACACACGGGGTGTAGAGAAAGGGGGCAAGCACTGTGGGAAGTGAGGCAGTTCACGTGTTTTGGGTGGGTCAGGGTGCTGTAAATGGCCAGGTACCGAGTTCCTGGACTTTTCTCTAAAAGTGAAAGCAGCAGCACTTCTCAGTGGGGTACATTATTTTTCATAGGAGGGTATCAGCACTTTTTAATGACAACGGCTACAATGAAGTAGCAGGCGCCTACACTTATCCAGTTCCATTTTAAGTTCTGCTCGGTCCTGAGGCGGTGTCCACATGAGGAAGATGAGGGGTGGAGAGTTTAAGATACCTCACACGGGAACGGAGCATCCATGTGTGGCGTGGCATATCTGAGGGTCACGGAGGTAAAGAAAACAAAGGAAGGTGTGCCGACACATTCCATTTGGGAGGATGCATGGCAAAAGGAGGCAGTCAACACATGCCATTTGAAGGGAAAAAAGAGCTATGCTGGAAGAGGAACTAAGAAAAAAAAAAAATGAAACAATGCCCTAAAATTTCCACTGCATATGTTTAACAGTAGTTGGGCAGTGCGCTCAGGGAGGGCGAAACACCGAGAGAGGCTTAGACGTATGTATGCCCTTGACAAATGGAGAGAAAGCAAAATCGAGCGACAATGGTGCCAGAAAATAGGAAGCCTATGGCCGGGCTGTACGCCCAGGATGTAAATACAGCAGGTTCAGGTCTGAGACAGCGCATGCGCGGCGTCTAAGCCTGAGACCTAAAAAGCCTAAGTCCACATGAGCTCTTAATGAACAGACTGATGAGACTCCCTTTCTCGCACCCATGCCTGCATCAGATATACATTTGTCTTATTACATTGTCATGGATTACTGCTGTGTTTTAATCAGTTGTGTAAAGATCTTCTATTCACAGGAAAAGACCCTTCCTGATACTACTCACCGCCAATATAGCGGTCAAGTATTAAGGCCTTCCATCATGGATGAATACTTACAACTGTAAAAAGACTTGTTCTCTGGCTGAAAGGTGAAACAAATCTTAGGTTGCAAGTGCTAGAAACCTCTTTCTTGACAACTTGCCACTACATGCCGAAGAGAATTTGCCAGTATATGCCAAAGAAGGTTTGCCAAAGAAGATTTGCCACTACATGCCAGCTAGAATGTGCCACGACAAAATGAAAGTGCTGTGTGTCCCCACTTATACCACCTCCGACCGGGAAAACAATTGCCTGAGGTAGGACTAGCATGGTACTGGGCAGCATGGATGTTCTTTGCTACATCAGAAACAGCCTTGATCATACTGTGTGCTACCCTGAACAGCTCCTTCTCAGCCAGGCTTGCACCCAGAGTGAACCTCATTGACAAGTGTTGTGGACAGCTGAAAATAAGACTAAAATAGTAGCTACCTGAGAATTTGTACCCTCTGGATTTTGGGGATTTTGTATTAGGTATCTTCAACTCCGTCCAGAAGCCAAATTCATCTGTAGCTTGGAATGTTTCTGTACTAATAGATGAATGTTGCATTGTAAACAACTGGATGAAGAAAATGTGGGCACCGTATATATGTGCGAATAAGAATACTTCTATTAATTGTTCTATCGTTGTTTTACATGATAGTATCAGTTTCTCTATACGTAATGATCAGGTAAGTAGGTCAAGAATGAAAGTAGATTTTAAACATGTGGTGAATGCTGCAGCACTGGTACAGAGCATTCAACCCCAAATCACTTCATGCAGGTATCCCGAGAGGTGGGGAACAGAACGTTCCCTGGTCACACAATAGCTAATCATTAACTCTCCCAGGCTGGAGCAGCACGGAAACAATCATACTTGCTCTTCCATTAGAGACCCACCTTGCTTTGGCATCCTACCAATCTCCAAGCCCCACAAAATATTTTTTTCTGCCACAAATACAGCCAGGCACCGGGGGTGTAAAATGATATGCAGAGGTACATTTCACATTGCATCTATCATGCTGATTTGATAGACTGGGCACAAGGGAGACTGGAGGGGGCTCTAGAGAAAGTAAACACTACAAGCTGCCATTGAGTGCGAAGAAGAGTATTGGGAGATTTGAGAGGAGTTTTTGGAACTACACTTTAACTTGCTAACACCGTTACGGAGGATGAGGAAGTGATTATGTTATGTTATCCACCATTTGTAACGTGCACGGATACTCTGAAGTGTCCCGGCGCGGAAGCCAGTTCAGAGGGGAGCGGATGTGGAAGATGCGGCTAAAAGGCTAATCAAAGAGCAAGGTTTTTAGCTGCTTTTTGAACAGCCTGAGGTCATGGTTGTTCCTAAGCTCAAAAGGTAGGCTGTTCCAGGCCATAGCTGCCCTCACAGAGAGGGAGCTACCTCCCATTCTGGCGAGACGGTGACGTGGGATAGCCACAAGACATTGTCCCGTGGACCTGAGATGTCTAGATGGCACATAGAAATCGAAGCGCCTCCTGAGGTATAGAGCTCCTGATTTGTAGAGGGCACCGTGGGTGATGGTCAATGCCTTAAACAGTATGCGCTGGTCAACCTGGAAGCCAGTGCAAATCGCGAAGAAGATGCTTAATGCTGGAGCTACCCGAAATACCCAGGAGCATTCTAGCGGCTGCATTCTGAATAATCTGTAACTTATTTAGCTGTTAACGGGGTAGGCCGATGTAGAGAGAATTGGCATAGTCTAGCCGCGAGAGAATGAGAGCGCGGGTAACCATTTCTTTTGCAGCTTTAGGCAGTAGCGGCAGAAATTTCTTAAGGAGTTTTAATGTGCCGAAACACACTCCCGCCAATTTATTGATCTGTGTTAGGAATCTGAGGTCCTCGCAAAACCATACTCCCAAGTTTTTTACTGGGCTACCCATGGTTTTTGGCATAGGGTAGCCCACGGGCCACAGGTCATCCCTAAAATTCTGCGGCCTATCCTCATTACATTTAAGTTGGGCCCACGCTAACCATTTAAAAACTTCCATCAGGCAGTGTTTAGCTGAATCCAAGGATACCTCATCTTTTATCCATGTAAAAAGCAACTGGGTATCGTCAGCATACGCTATGATTTTGGCGCCCAGCCCTTCCGCCAGATTATTCAGTGGTGTCACATATACATTAAAGAGTAAAGGGCTCAATGCTGAGCCCTGTGGAACACCCGTGGTAATACTTCTCGGTGTGGACGAAAAAGACAGCATCCAGAATTGCTGTGTACTATTGGCCAAAAAGGATTCAATCCAGTCCCACAATTTGCCTGAGATTCCGATGTTGGCAAGGCGGGCAAGTAGCTGACGATGAGGTACCGTATCAAATGCGGCAGAGAGGTCCAGTAATACCAGAGCCGCTCTGCCGCCAGAATCACGGCATTCCCTAAGAGCCTCCGTCATCTCGACCAATGCCGTCTCTGTACTGTATGAAGCCCTAAAACCGGACTGGGCTGGGTGGAGGGTGCCAGACGTTTCGACAAACACAGACAGCTGTTTGAGACTGCCTTCTCAAATACCTTCGCCACAGCCAGGAGGAGTGATATTGGTCGGTAACTAGTCAGAATGTTGGGGTTAGATGAAGGTTTTTTTACCAGGGGAAGTAGTTTAGCCTGTTTCCATTCTTTAGGAACCATGGCGGATTGCAGGGACAGATTGATTATATTATAGCCTTCGGGGTTGACTATCTCCGCCACAGCTGCAGGCTGCCTGGCAAAACAAGGGTCTGCTGGGGACCCTGATTTAGGCGATTTAAGAATGGCCAGAGTATCAGGCAAAGGAATGGGCGTGAACACTGCCAGAGAAATGTGGGCAGGCTCAGACTCCCAGACTGTCTGAAGCGAATGTTCCGCCAGCTCGGGGCATGCCGGCCCAAAGCTATCCTGGATTGCTTGTATTTTATCTATAAAAAAATCCAAAAGCTGCTCGCACCAGGAATTAGAGGCAGGAGCGGCCTTGCGTTCCGCACACGGCTTCAAAAAACTCTGGACAATCGTAAAGATTTCCTTAGAGTTATTCTTAGATTGTGCAATGCGCTCCGCATAAAACAAACCCTTGGCACTCTTGACCGCAGCATAGTAGATATTCTGACATTTCCTGAGTGCTATTTTGTCCAGCGGGCAATAAGCTTGTCGCCAACGGCATTCAAGTTTTTTACACGCTTTTTCTGTTCTTTTAATTCGTTGGAGAACCAAGGTTTGGACGGGGTCATTCTTGCTCTCTTGTGGCCCAGAGGTGTGGACAATTGTTCAACTGCTCTCGAAATCCAACTATGAAAACCTCCTAATGCATTCGACAATCCCCCAGCAACTACTGAACGTGTTTCAGCCAGAGCACTGCCGAAAGCCACCAGCTCCAAGCGAGGGGGCAGTCTGCCTTCGCATGACCTCAGGGGCGGCTCAGAGGTTTTAATGGACCAGGAGAATTGAATTAAAAAGTGATCAGACCAATTGACCAGGAAGGGATCCTGAACCACTATAGGAAAGTTGGAACAGACCACGTATGGAATTTGCCCCCCGCAATGTGTAGGGGAATTAACCCATTGCATCAAATGGGCGAGGTCTAGAGAGTCGCTCAGTTCACTAGTGTCAGCAGTCTCCTTACAATCCAAATGGATATTAAGGTCACCGAGCAGCATAAAATTAGCATAGTGCAAGACTCTAGGTACAATGGCTTCATCCAGAGTTGATAAGAAGGAGCTCGTAGGGCCGGGAGGGCGATATATTAGTGTAGACCCTAAAAGAAAATGCAGAGAGATGGTAAGGGCGAAGTACAATGCTTCCCCATTCGTGATGTCATGGGATTCTAACTGCGTAAAAGTCCAGTTATCCCTGAATACAACAGGTCTAACTGACTATCATCCAGTAGCTCGAAGATGTCCTGCGCATGCTTAACCAGGGACCGAGCATTAATTAAAGCAACCTGAATGCGCAAGGAGTTCAGAGGGACAACCGGATCATAAATGGAGTGGGAAGTAACACCCAGGATGTGGTTAAATTGGTAGTTGCAAACCTGGCAAGTCCTTGCCATGCTGTCCAGGACCCTCCAATCTTGGCCACGCCCGCCCATGTGTTCCCCAATCGCCATAATTTAGGAGCGACTAGACACCAAGGGAATGAGCACAGGTTGGCAGAGGGAGAAATTTAGGGAGGGAAAGGGAGTTAGCAAGGTATGGAAAGTTGAATCTAATGTTGCTACATTTGTTGGAAGGAACTGATCAACTGCACTTACAGTTCAACTCACAAAAGGCAGACACCATCCTAGGGAGCATTAGAAGAACACCTAATACAACTGCACGCCTAGTAAGCTGTACTTTGGCCTTTAATACAGCATTCTCTCTTCTGCAAAGAACACTCTCTGAATTTATCAGCGTCCATGTGCCTTATGATCTGAGTGTGCATTCTGATGTAATAAAAAGGTTATCTGGGCTTCCGGTAGACACTTGGCTTGATTTAGTCCACTCACAAACCTTCAACCATCAATAGCCCTATTAGAAATAGACATGGAAGTACTGATGGGCAGCAAAAGTGGTCAATGGAGTTTGCTGGCTACAATGGCTTTGAGGCAGCTTCTGCTGGTGTCCCCATTGTACTTTGGAAATGGTATCCACCTGATCACTTCCACTTGTGCCACAACACTATTGTTCATATACTGCCTCCTTAATACCACAGAAGCTGTGGATGTGATGTTACTCCTGGAACAAGCTTCTTGTATCTGGAGGCCAACTACAACTTCCCTATAGGCATTGTGAAATTGCACATTCTGTGGAGATTTGTGTGTATACTGCCTGTTTTTTTCATTCTCAGGAGGAGTCGGCAGCTGATGTCCTCCATCGGTCAACACACTACCTCGGCCTGTCTCAATAAATGTGTGTTCTGGTATTACCTGAGTAAGATGTTTTTTTCCTTCAGCAAGAGCCTCTTTGCCTTCTCGATGATTTGGCTCTTTCTATTTTTCCATGAGGGCTAATTTTTTGGGAACTACTTTTTTCTTTTTCTAAAAGCACTCCATGAGAATGCATGTGTTTTCCATCTGTCTCCTTTGTGTGCTTATCTTCCCATCGCTTTACATTGTTTTCTCTGCCAGGTTCAGCTTTCCTCCCACTTGTCCTCATTGCCACTTATTTTTCCTACTACAACCCGCTCCCTGCTCTCCTTTAAAAAAAATGTAAGTGCTTGTTTGAAGGTTCTGCTCTTTAGGTGTAAGGTGTATTTTCCCAGTTGTGTGTTTTTTCACAGGGCTCGTTGACTGTCTTCCTACTGTTGCATTCCTGGGAAAGGAGGGAGTGGATGAACTTGAACAGACTCCCACTTACAAGGCATAGGATTGCAGGAAGGTTACATCTGCTCCAATCCCCCAATGCTCTTGGAGAGCCAGTCAAGCTCTGCCAGTGAAGTCCTGAGGTGTGCAAATTTTGTCCAGTTACTTCTCTTTTCGTCCCTTTGCTCCTTTTCTCCCATCTTATAACTATGCTTCTTCTCATGTTTCCTCACCACTTCTTCCCTTCTTTAAGGATGTATACACTTCTCCTCCATCACTTCATGTGAAACAGTGATAGACAATTTTCATGGAGGGTATGTATTTTAGAGGTAGAGAGCATGCCTTGTATGTATGAGGCCTTTGACATTTCTATCCAGGCTTTTTTCTATGAAGCTTTTACATCCTTAACATCATAAATCATATATAAAAACAAGCATTGAAAATGCAATAGGCCTCGCCTTTGATTAAGTTAAAGCCATTTGCTTTGCTAATGGTGTTGTATAGCAAAGCAAATGGCTTTAACTTAATGAAAGGCGAGACCTATTGCATTTCTAATGCTTGTTATACTATGCTGACTCGTCACCATATACTGTGTAGAGCGCCTAGTGTCCCCTTGCTCTTTTTATACTATACTGACTCGTCCCCATATACTGTGTATAGCGCTTTGTTGCTTTCTGACTAGATTCTCCCTGCAAAAGTTTCCACACATACATACATACATACTAGCCTAACATCCTTCTATCGCACACATCTTCCTCTGTGTCACCAAATATACAGCAGTCATGTACACACCAAGGTCTAGTTTATCTGTTGTATTCTTTGTGGAACTAAGAAGTCTTTTCCTTTTTGATAGGTTTTTTGCACCATTAGTTAGTTCATTATCAATATTATTTGTTCAATGTTTATCCTATACAATCAGCTTTATGTGTACTGTTTTTGTCCTAAACCCTTTAGTCTCATTCGTTCTTGTGCATGTTGTATATAAATTGTTTAATAATATAGTATGTATATTAACTCCTTGAATGTAACCACTTTTTTATATGTTATATATATATTTTGTTTCAGTGCCAGCGCAATAGACGGTTTTCCTGATGAAGGCTGTTATGCCGAAACGCGCGTAGTTCTCATCTACCGCATTGTGTCCTTTTCTACCGCATTGTGTCTATCTTTTTGTGCTGTTGTTTTGTGATGTATATATAGTGTGCATAATTCCTTTTATCATTTTGTATTAACTCTATCACAATTTGTTTATCGTCTGTATCTATTGTTATATATATTCTAGAACTGCACGCTATATCAAATCTATAATGAATATCACATAGAAAATATCATTACACAAAGAAATAAAAGTATTTTTCTAATTAAGGTTTGTGTCTATATGATTAGCACTGAAGTGGTTACATTGCATGAATTACATTGGATATATATTATTTTGGACATTCATTTACTTGTTATAGCACTTTACCTACCTGGTCTTCTTTTCCCTACGTATAGCAAGTTTATTATTTGTAGGGGGTCCCCTTCTTTCCAAAGAGCACACCAAGGTCTAGTGCCCTCCTTCGCGTCGCCCCAGGCACTAGAACCTAGCGCTCCAATCATAAGAGATGACTCAGTGAGCTCCTTTTGAAGTTAAGACGACAGAACCTAACCTTGTGCTTTCCAAACAGAACCAGGGCGTCCCTTCTGGTGTATCAGCTATTAGAACCATGGCTGACACGTGTTTTGCTCAAGCTTATAATAAGCTTTGGAGCTTTTTCAAGGCTATGGGTGAGGCATCCTCTCTGCATCTGCGGAAGGGTTAGGACAAAGGTTGGGAAGAGGCCCAAGCGAGTCAAATGGAAATCAGAGAGAATGTTTTAATTCTGAAGAAACCTTTATTCTGATGTGATGCAGCCACGGCCTAATTCTATGGATTTCTGTAGCCCTAGTTACAAATTTGAGGGTTCAAAACGCCTATGGTTCGAAACTGAGCACACAGTAATTGAATTCAAGGCTGCACGGTGTGGGGGATCTCAATGTACATATGATAGTAACTTCTTTTCCATTAGTTTCAATCTGAGAAAGCACCGCACCTTTATTGCTCGCATAGGTGGTGATAACCACCCTGAGAGACGGGTCAAACCCACTCAAAGGCACGACGTTGCTAATCAACCTTGAGGCTGTCAGCATCCAAATGTAATTTTCTGCTCCATTCAAAGCAGACATCCTTTCTTAAAAGCTGCGTGATATCTTTAAGTTCTTTCTTCAAAATTAGCTATAAACTTCCCATAATATTCTGCAAGATCCACAAAAACCTCACATCCTCCTTATGTGAGGCTTCAAGTTGGTTATAGCCTCTACTAACTCAAGTTTGGGCAATATACCCCTATTGCACACCATATGTCCTAAATAAGCAATGGACTCAGACTTTGGATAAAATAGTAAGATGCCGGTCAACACTATGTCAAACCGTCAAAGCTGTGTGAGGCAATATTCGCACTGTACAAGATGGGACCTCTAAAGTGAGACGCCTACCAGGGTTGCATTCCCAGATTCGAGCCCCTCGGCGGGTCAAGTCGGCAGGCTCCAAACAGCGCAACACCTCCAGCGCCAACTCCGGGTATGCGATGAAGCGGCGGAAGCCTTTACTGGCCTGTGTCCGCTCCTGCAGGTACTCCAGGTCAGGCACTTCTCGTTTCCACCGCGCCGCGGCCGCTGCCACAGCTGAGCCCCAGCGGAGGGGTAGGGTCGATATCCGAGGAAGGTGGCGCAAGAGCAGCGGAGACAGGAGCAGTCGTCCGCTCTGGAGTGTGCACATGACGACAAAGGCGGCCCTCGCGCACAGCCCTGCAGGGTGTGTATTTCCACCTGTGCCGACACTGGTCAGGACCCTACGCAACACTCTGGTGCCATTGCACGTGTGTGACCTTCTACATGGTGCAGGGACGCGGAGGGTGGCAAAGGCCGTCAAACCAAAGCGCACACGGGCTTTTACTTCCGCTTCCGGAGCACAGAGGAATGTAAACAGAACGCTCTAACAAAGCACTAGAGCGCTAATACTCAGCTTACGTTGTGCTAGCATCAAGCGAAAGGTGCGGATAAACCACATTTACAATGATTTCCCTTCGCTATGACACTGTCTGAATTTGTAAATGGCTCGGATTTTACATGTCCTAGCAATCTGCAGCAGCATTTGAGGCCGTAGAAACAGAATACATTCCCCAAAACGCCACTATCTCTCGGACAGTAAACGTGCTTGAACCGTTTGGTGTTTTCACTGTATTTTAATCCACAGACGCTCTTAGTGTAAAGAACCCAAATCAAGAATATATTGAATTGTCCCCTGACAGTCCGTTATTGGTGCTTTCGCGATGGACTTTCCCTGCAAGTACAGAAATTAGGGCAACATGGGAGGAGGAGCCATTGTGCGCTGTGCTGTGCCAGGAGTGTGAATGCCTTTCAATGGACAACACAAACAAGAAGACGGAGAGGGCGGAGCGAGTGAGTGGCCGGGACGTGCATTACCTGCAAGCAAGAATGGCGTGAAGGCAATGCATGAAAGGTTTTCTTGTCTTTATGGGGCCATGTGTTTGAAACACATGGCCCCATAAAGATAAGAAAACCTTTTACCACAGACGTAAAGGAACCGAGCCAGTCCAACTGGGACAGCTCTAAAAGAGAAAAGTGTACATCACTCGACGCTCTTTTCCAATGGCTGGCCACCGTTTAGCATAAACGGTGACGCCAGCCAATGGAAAAGAGGGGTGGGGCTTAAAGCCCACTAGAGAAATCTCCTCAAATCATTAAATCTCGCCAGCGAGACTGTGCATGTCTGCGCAGTCTTACCCCAGGCGAGACCTAATGAAGCATTTTATTTGGTTTGTAAGCCCAACTTGGTAAGGACAATTCTCCTTTTCATGCATTCTTAAGAAACATTATACATTGTCAAAGCTTGATCAACCAAACATTTAGTAAGAAAGACAAAACATTCTTATATTGTTTTAAATAATTCTACTACTGTACACCTTCGTTATAGGGTCTTTTTTCGTAATATAATGTATTTATGTATGTGTTTTATTTTACGTCATGTTTTATAGTCCTACCTTGTGGCCACTTCACAATAATTTAGGACTGCTCCAAATATAGTTTATTTTTCTTGGTTTGCATATACAGATGCCAAATAAGATTTCTTAGTTCCAGCCTACCAGTCAGCAGAAGCTGTTTGTTAGCAAAACACCCACAGTCACTTTTAATAGGCTTAAAGCCCACCCATTGCTTACCATTGGTTGGCTTTAAGGTCAATCTAATTTGCTTGCTTCCTATTTGATGTCCTGTTGGGCTCTCGTCCGTGTGCTTCTACCTTCACCTTTGTGTTTATTCGCTTGTGTGCTTTGCCCCTACTCCCTCCGTTTTGCTTCATCCTCTTGTGCTGCATTTCCCTCCCCTAAAAAGCTCCTCCCTTGACACACACCGCCACAGTCCTATATTTTTGAATACTATATTTTTTAAAAGAGCCGTTGCGCTACTTTTAAAGTTTACCGTTCCATCTCGGATCTACACTATTAAAATTAAAAAGGTGCTAGCATCATCTCATAGACGCACGCCTGCGTGGCAATGCATGCGCGTGCTTCTGTCATCATGGTAGTGTGTTGCTACAAAATAAGTCACGAGCAGCCACGTCTTTATTTTTCTTATCTGCATGTGGTACCATATCAATGCACATGCTGTATAATATGAACAAAAGGAACTGGTAGGACCGATAGATCTCGAAGGTGAGGCCGTTTGGCTTTGCCAATGCTTGTCTAGATTTTTTTTTTTTAAAGAGTTTTATATAGTGCAAACTCGACCCGAAGGTATCAGGTATCAGAGTGCTTTACCTGAGCACCAGTTTCATTACAGATGGACACAGAGCATGTATACCTGGGCGTAATACATAGTGCATTCTGTATGGAATGCGAGGCATGAATAATTTGTAACATTCTGCAATTAAAAGCAATAAAAATATTTTTTATTAAATTGAGTGAATTCATTCGATCTGTTTCCTAATAACTTTACGATGACTACTTCATTTTGTACAAATTATAATTTACAGTATGCATAAAAGAGCAATGTACTTAGGAAAATATAACATATTTCTTATTATAAAAATTAAAGGAGAGTACTTTTCGTTGATTACTCCTTAGAGGAGTAAATATTAAAATAGCAAATCCATGTTTCCCATATACTATTATTTGATCGGATTTGTGAAAGTTTGAAACGAAAGGGATGGTGATTAATGGTGATTTATTTCCACCAGATAAAACTCCACCCTGTAATTGAGCCTCTATAAGCAGGATAGAATTTCCCAATCTTAAAAGTGTTTTGAGTCTACAGAAGCTAGGCAATAACTTTGAATATCAATATGGGGCCTGCAAGGGAGCATGGCTTGTAGAAGCTCCAACTCCAAGTCATTACGGACACTGTCTCCAGACCTGACCGTTTCAGTCTCATTAATGGATGAAAATTGACTACAACACCCAGAATGTATTGGGTTATTCCACAAACGTACAAGACTGAAATGAAGGGACATGGTCACCCTAACGTGATTTGACCAAAGGCCACTGACTTTGATTTCCTGCCACAGAACCCACTGCATGGACCCTGAACCGGAAATTAATGCGCCTGGAAGGGATGTCGGTCAAGGTCGTTAACCCAGTAGTGACTCTGCCTTTCGATGCTGCATTTATGGTGGTTGGCTTGTCAGAGGTTTTTTGTGGTCAGCACCAAAAACCCTTCCGAAGCCTTTCTATGGTTTCCAATCCAAGAGGAACCTTGTAATCAGAAAAAACAAGTATTGGCAAAGCAAACAGGTCTCAGCATCCACAAACTATTGGCGTTGTCAATGTCTAGTCTTTTAGCCATGTGTTATGGAGTGGAAGTATGTGGTGTGGAGTGGAATTATGTGGGTTGGACCGGAATTGTTTGTTGTGGAATTGTGTTGCATTGAATTGTGTGGTGTTGAATGGAGTTATGTGTAGTGGCATGGTGTGCAGTGCTATTATGTGGTATTGAGTTTATTGGAATTAGGTAGAGTAGAAGTGTGTGTCATGTCGTGGAGTGGCATGTAGTGGAGTGGTGGATGTGGTGTTGAATTTTGTGGTATGATGTGAAAATCTGTGATGTGGATTGAATGAATGTGGTGTGAAGTGGAATTGAGTTGTGGAGTGCAATTATGTAGTCACTTGTGGTCTATGCGACAATAATTGCATACAAGACAGCTGCAGGATGGGCGAAAGGCAGAATTTTGCAGATGCCTGTGGCTATTACACACATTTTGGGTAACGAGAAAAACCAAGGCAGAATCCCCACTCAGTTGAACAATCATGTAACAGCTGAGTCCATGACGAGAAGGAATCTTGTGGCCAGCTTAACACGTGATCTGTACAAACCCAAACAACTCCCAGGGGGAGCATGGATAGGTGCAGGGTCAGGAGGTTACAGCTGCTTTGGGCCCAACAATGCGGATCAACGGCTACAAATTAGAACAGTTATGAGTTAAAATGGAAACTCCCCAAGGGTGTTGGATAAGTGAGACAGTAGATGGAATTAAAGTCACGTGGAGATATTTGTAGCATTGATATGGTAGGCCCCTTCCAACAGTACCAGACCCTGCTGCTGCATCCAGGAGGGTGTAAATAAAATCACATGGAAGCCTTATTTGTTCCCTGTGTTCATACGACGCTCCAGGTAGGACGAGTGAAAGTGCCTTTTTTTGTTCTAAACTGAATGAAAACAGCCGCCACCACACCAGTCACTTCAGGAAATGAGCTCAAAGCCTCACTTTTTTTATTTAAACAAAAGGTGCACCCACTGAGGGCAGGGTCACCCTAGCCAATCAGGAACTGAGGTACCCACTGACAGTGGCGGCTCCTCCGCTATTGCGGAGGAGCGTCGCCCCACAAGAAAAATAAAATGATAATAACCCTAGGTTTATTAATACACAACCTGGTGAGGAACATGCCCAGTCACCCATTCTCCGTCCCAGCGCTGAGTCATGGTGCTCAGACCAATCACAACGCTGCATTGCAGTATGGTGATTGGCTTAGGGGAGGAGGCCTGGGTGCTTCCTGTTCCTACATCTACAAGAAGGATGGAGGAGATGCGGACGCCGGTAAGGTAAGGTTTTTTTTTCGTTGTTCGTTTTTCTGTTTCTCTCTCTTTTTTTTTAAACCCTTCCTGCCCACCAACATTAGTTTGGTTTTTGAAGAACCCGTTCTAATACTGCCTTCTCCCCACTACTATAATTTTGTTAATAATGATTTTGACATTTTTTTTATGCCTTGACTTACCAACTTCAGATTCAAGATACGCGAGATACATATCGGCCACTACAAAACACTGCTGAGTGCATCACTTCGATAGAAGAAGGATGTTCCATTTTCAGACACTAGAGAGACCCACCACACTGTAAAACAAAGCTCAAATTGAAATGTATAATGCTACTTTAGGCACGTATTGCGTTTTTTTGTTGTTTTTGTTTTGCAAAACACGGACGATATTGATAAAATAGCGATGATCCTTTTACTTCTTTTGGATATAGTGAAATCCAGACATTGTTTAAGAAAAAACACAAAATAAAAAAGGAAAACAGGAGCAGTTTAAAAAGAAGCCCTGGTGGGAAGAGACAGAGATTGTAAAACACGAGCACTGGTGTGGCAGGCTGAACCACAAAGAATAAAGTAGCTCCTTGTTGGAAAACGAGGCAGCATCTATGAGGCCTGCACAAATAACATGACTACATTTGTCCTTCACTGGGAACCAAACACCCAATTGTAGCGCCTGACTCTCAGAGGGTAGCATTGCAGAGCAGTCTGAGGCTTACTCAAGGGAGGTGGTGTGGGCTAGTAATCGCCATTTGCAGGTGCACAAAAATAACACTCAATAATTGATTGTCCAGTCTGTACTTTGCTTTATAAAAGTAAGAGTACATTTATTAAACACACACACCATTCAATACTATGCACCAATATACAAATATACATAAGCTGTTGGAATTACTTTGTGACATTGCATAACATCTCCACCCCTCCCGCAGGGGGGGGGGGGGGGGTCTAGTACCACCACTCCCATGTATGCACATCAACTTGCCCCCAATGCAGTTAGTTGAACATAACCTGGAGCGAGGGCCCTGCGCACTGGCATCATCCCAGTGGCGACCCATCCCATTACCTCAACAAGCATTAACAAGCATTTGCAATGCAATAGGTCTCGCAATTACGGAGTTTGAGCTATTGGCACTGTAAATGACAATGCCTTTTTTTGTTTTGCTTATTAAAACATAAATAAAAGGCATTGTCATTTACAATGCAACAGCTTAAACTCGCGTAACTGCGCGACCTATTGCATTGCAATGCAAATGCTTGTTCTTCTACTTGCCCACTGTGTAGACACTAAGGTATATTAATGGTTTATCTACGGAATTGATTTGGGGACCCCAAAGACCATATGGGCTGCAGGAGATGGATGGAAAGGTGCCTGCCCATTTAGCAGCACTAGGAATTTGAATATCGTTTGATAGTGTTGCACCAAGGCTGGGAAGTGTAATGATTCTATAAACTTTTTTCGTCTTACATGCTCACGATTTCGGGTACATTATTATAATGTACACAAGTCTCATATAGAAACCTGTTTTGTAACGGCGGTTGCCCTAGCTGCTAGACTGCCTTCGAAATTGATAAAAACAGCACAGGTGATGCAAGGCAAGAACGCATCCGGTGGGCATTTTGTTTTTGTGCCCAGGAATACGCCCAAAAGTGTAAACAAAAGAAGGGAAGCGCCATGACAGTGCATCTTGACCACTTGTGTGTAAAGCTGCATTTATTGTGTAAAGTTGCTAAATGATGAAAACACAGGCAATTGTTTTTTCTTACAAATTACCCACTTAAAAAGCAACTGTAGCTACGTGCTTAAAGCTACACACAAATAAAAGTAGTACCGTTAAAAATAAATAATGGTTTTCTTTGTAATACGCTTTAAACTTTCTTTTAAAATATATTTGCTTACACGTTGGTTTCGTAAGTGTATTCATATATTGTAATGTACTGGCATTTGTTTAGGAAAAAAAGGAGACTGCAAGTCTGCTATAGTGTGAAACATTAGCACGTTTCGCCACTTGCGAAAGGAAACCAGGACAAGCTAATTCAGTTCCAATAAGCCTTGTAGTAAAGATCGTAATCTTTTGTTCTGCAGCATCTGTGAGATGCAAATCAGCACACAGCAGGATACTAAGCTTGTAAAACAAACTGTAGGTCACTGCTGAAGTAAGGGGTAAAAGGAAAATAAATAAATAGTTAAGGATAACTAAACAAAAGTCTCGTAAGTTTAACATATATCCTGTCATCGAAGTTGGGTCATTGTCAACCAAAAGATAATAACGTGAATCATTTTAGTTCTGTTAAATAATTCAAAAATATTATCTTGTGTTTAATGATGACGCCATACACATTCACATAGCTCTTGTGAGCTTATCCCTCACCATGATGCAGGTTCGCGCCAGGCACAAACATCTGTTTTGCATTAGGAGAATGTCCTGTAATCTCCTCGACTATACAGATAAAGACCCCTTTACATTCTATATAGTCTGCCTGTCTTGAAGGCCTTACAATGTTTTGTGGAATAAAAGGAGCGCATCTTTTGTTTGTTTCCTGACGTTTGACTGACTCTGCCATGTGGTGGACTATCATTACAGCCTGTGCTGACAATTAAGTGCTGGCGCTGAACAACAGAAACCACCTACTCAAATTAAGCACTGGATCAAAGCTGACCAAGCTCTGCAGCTTCCATATGCATACTATATAACGACTGAGGCGTCCGAATGTCAGCAGACTCCTTCCCAGGGCGCCCGTTTTCATTGGCCTCGAAGCCCGGAGCCCGAATTTCCAGTTTTACCCCCGTGTGATGCTTTCCCAGGCACTTGATACAAGTGCCTGCCCTGTTTACGCTCTGTGTGCCTGGCGGACCTGCTATTACAAAAACCTGCACAGAAAAAGGCAGACCTTTTCGTTTGGTTGTTTTCGTTTCTGCCTTGTTTTTGAAGAGAGGCGCTTTAGCTTCCTGGGTGAGACTAAGCTTAGTGTCCTTGTATTTTAAAGGAGTAGATTGTCAAACTGAAAGGGGCTGGTTGTGTCCTGAAATTGGTTTCAAGAACACGAAATTGGTTTCAAGAACTTGCAGGCAGCTGGGCCTCGCTTTAAGCCCCGGGCCATGGAAGGCGACCAGCAGTCCTCCTCTGCCCTGCCATTAACTCGGATGTACCATTTTGTTTTCTTGCTGCCTCGCAGAAACGTGACATTTCGAGTCCCACAGCAGTGCATTCGCCGGTCAGAATAATTTACCGTAGTTAAATGAAAGGAATTCGCATTGTGTCATGTATTCCATTTTCAAGTGTTCCCGATGTTTTTTGCAATAACAGCGCTGCAAATGAACCTCAGATGTTCGCGGTTTGTAGGATTCGAGTTACATGGAGGGCAGGAGCACGTGTGGAATGGTAAGACCCAAGTTAGCTTGCATTTGGAACGGAGCAACGCGACCAGAAGTTGCAGTGCCAAGTAAACAAGCATTGGCCGCACGCGCGCCTCGAGCTTAAAGTTAAAAAAACCCAAACTGAAGCTGACGGAGTGGGAGGGGGAGTGGGGGCGGGCACGCAGGCTGCCAAATGGTGCGATGAATCACGGCTAAAGTGAAAGCAAACAAGTGGTTGCAGGCCTCCAAATGGTGCGCGCGCCCGGACGGGTCACATGCACTGTAGTTGGAGGCCTGCAAAGCCACTGTTTGCACTTCCAAAACGCGCTTACTATAAGTCTCGCCAGAGCCAGCGCTAAAGCGCTGGTCAGGCGAGACCTAAAAAGGGGTAAACCTGCCTTGGTGAAAAATGACCCTGACTGAGCATCTTCTACTGACCATAAAGTATGCACCTCTATATCTTAAGGGCTCGCAGTCTGGGGTCTTCACCTAAGTGCAGCAGCAAGAATCCATGTTTACGCACACTTTAGAATGACAGTACTCATCACCTTGGTTGATCATTTGAATGCATTGCAATTACAGCCCCTAAGGGCATCACAGATGAAATCACAGGATTGCGCATATACAGCCAGACACCCTAGCAGGACTGTCTGGCAACATAGCCCCACTTGGCTTATGACATCTCCTTACACATGTGACTTACAGTCCCTTCAAAAGAAGTACTCCTGGCGACTACACTTCTCCTGCAGTGCGCCTCTTCACTTTAAAAGGAATCACAGGTAAAAGCATGGGATTACGTCAATACAGCCAGACCCCCTAGCAGGAAGGTCCAGCAACATAACTCCATTTAGCTTAACATCACCTTACACATGTGACTTACAGTCCCTTCAAAAGAAGTACTCCTGGCAACTACACTTCTCCTGCAGCGCGCCTCTTCACTTTAAAAGGAATCACAGGTAAAAGCATGGGATTACGTAAATACAGCCAGACCCCCTAGCAGGAAGGTCCAGCAACATAACTCCATTTAGCTTAACATCACCTTACACAGGTACTTCACTTTACACATGTGACTTTCAGTCCACCTAAAAAGAAATAACCAATAGTAAATGCATTTCGTGCAATTACACCACTTCACCTCCAGGGGATGCCCTTCTCCAGACATCCCCAACTCAGCCCTTCACTCCATGATGCACTTCATAGTACACCCTCAGCTGTAGAACATAAGTTCCAGCCTAGAAGGTGTTAAAGGATGGCTGAGCCCTTGAGGGGTTATTCTTTCAGATGCCCCGTGAAACTTATGGGTGGACTGTTCTTTATGCTGGGGGAGGCTGTGGTGCTCCTGCAGCCCCCCTGCACCCCTTTCACATATGAGGGTGACCCCCTCCTCTGGGGGCCCCAAAGCACCAAAACGGCAGATTTCGAAATGCCTGGCGAAGCATTATGGGGCGCTTCATGCTCCTCTTTACCAGCCCCAGCCACTGGGAACACTCTCTTCTGGCTCTCAGAGAGGGTAGATTCAGCAGTGTGCTGTCTTCACTGGCTCCCTGCGCCAGCCTTTCGTTAGGCTCTCCTTCTGGGCCTCTCTCCCTGCGCAGAGGCCCCTGCTTCTGTGCACCAGTCCTGGGCTCTTCTTCTGGTGCTGTTAGGTCCTGGGGGCAGTCAGGGGATCTTCCAACTGCCCATTGCGCCAGACTCCAGCACCTTCACCCTCAGCAGACCACACCCCAGAGAGAGCTTTTCTTCCTGTGCAAGCACTTTTTAAAAGTTGAGTAGGGGGCTGGCAGGAAGTCCCTGTTGGTCCTATCAAACAGCGACATATCACTTTCCTGCCCCTGCTCCCTCCTTCTTGTCCAGCCTCTGGGTTTGTTCAAAATGGCTTCGTCCAGTATCTCTGGCCACATGGCCTCTGAAACCCAACTTCTTCCACGCGCTGCCTTCCCTCCTTGGTGCAGCCTGGTGCCTGGCACCCAGTGACAGGTGCTAATTGATGAGCCTGTAGCCCCTCCCATCTTCTCTTCGTGGAGAGGAGGCCCTAGCTTGTGGAAGAAAGGTTATCAATCCCTCCAGCTGAGGTCAGCCCTCAGCTTGGGTCTGGTCATGGCTGGCTCAGAGAAATATGACAGTTCTGGATGACCCAAAAGCAGTACAAATATGACTTTGGACTCTGCAGAATACTTCTTTTCACATTTGCTACATTGGACTTAAGTGCGTGTCTGGAATCTGTAGGCCTAATTTAATCTAGCCCCTGGCTCCACATTCCCATAGGGGAATAAGGAAGTGAAAACACAGTAAAACACACTGACTTTCCCTGGCATGTCTCTTCCATCCTGAGTTCACTGTGGGTGAGTCCCAACTTATGAGGCTCCCCCACAGTAAAAGCTCAACAATAATGTGCTCAAAAAGCGAAAAATCTGGGCGGCCCATAGTGTCAGAACCACCATCTAACACTCCTAGAACACACGTACTTGGTCCATGCTCTTGGGGAGAGCTAAATACAAGAGAAGGCACGACGCAGGCATGCCATGGAGAAATGGGGACAAAGAATATGAGACTGACGATGGAGTGAGCAAATGGCAAGCCTATGGGTGGACGGAACCCCACAGATTAAACACACCTCTCTTCAAGACAGTGCATGCCGAACCAAAAAATTGTTGACTGCAGAAAGAGAAAAAACAGAATTAGCCTGGCAGCATCTAGTGGTGGGGCTACAACATCCACTCTGTGATCTAACAGGTCAGACATGTTTTTTATTATTTAAATGTATTTTGTAATAGGAGCATGGGCCCCAGAAAAGTTCAGGTCCTGGGTCAAACAGCCTCTGCGCCCTCCTCTTCTGATAGGTATAGCTAGCAGCAGGGTCACTGCTGTTATTCTATTAGATCTGTCAACGGCATTTGACACATGGTAATCAGGCCATTTCCCCTCTCCTGTTTGACCTGTATTTATCCCCAGGGGCTCCTCTGCTGCAGAACAATCAATGTAATGGATATATGTATGGGGCAAAATCCTTCTGTTCTTCTGTATGCACTAAACGCCATCTGGCATTGTACATGGGAAAGATCCTTGCATCTTTTTAATCCTGTAACAGATATTTCATTTGGGTCACCATCTTTAGAACTAGCCCCAGCTGTTTAATGCAGCAAGAAACTTAGTGATCATAGCTGAGTGTAAACTGATTCTTGATCATCATATTGCTGCTGTTGCGACATCCTAACACGTCCACCTGAGGGTAATGCGCCACATTTTCCAGTTTCAATTGTTTCCTCAAAGGATCTATGTTGCTAATGCTCTGAACCAATCCCCTATCGACTATGGCTGCTTGCCTGTCACATGGCCTGCAGTCCGCATTGTAGCCCCCAAGTGCGTTTTACATGCCCTGTCTGTAGAGAACATGCATTTTGTTTAGATTACACTGTCCTATTGGCCTAAGAAAGATTTTTCTTGTGCACTGCAAGCAGCTTCAGCCATAGCTTTGCATTGGGCTCTGAAAGGAGAGGCTGCTTAATTGCAGCCTGATTGGGGGTTTGAAGGCCATTGACATCAGTCCCTGCGTGCCATCAGGGGAAACACAGATTCACTTTTATTAAACATAACAGGGTTTGAATTACATATTTAGAGATATCTAGGCACTTCAATTCTAACCATAGTATATAATTGACACCTATCTATCTAGGTACATACAAAAAATATCCTTGGGTATGCCTACGACGCCGAACCAAGGTGGCGCAGCCGTTGTGAGCTCCAGGCAGTGAGGGCATCAGCCGGCAATAACCCTGGATCCCTTATCCCATGTGCTTTGGGTTGCAGCTGAAACTCATTGCATTGCACCAATGCCAGCTACAATAACCAGCTCCCATGCACCTCGCGTCCCATACCAATAGGCGTTCCTGCAGCACTCACTGCGAGATGCACTGGAGGCCATGAACTGCACTGTTGTGTGAACTGTTGTAACTTGTGATGTGTACGTCATGGTAACTAAGCTGAGCCAATGCAAGTATCTGTATGACACTTCATGCTTCAAAGCCTGGATTGCGGTGAGGAACATGGCGGCTGGCTGACGCCCGTCGCGGAGGCTCCAGGAGCGGCAGAGGGTGCCTGATGGATTTGTGACTCGCCAGATGCAGTCAGGCATGAATATGCCTCGGCAAGGAAAGGGGGGTTAGCGGAGCTGATCTCCCCACCTTGTGTGGTTTTTACGCTTGTTTCTCCCTTCTTTCTCTATTTTTGCGGACCGGAGGTTTCTTCAGCGAAAAAAAAAAAAGCGTTCGAGCGAAGGATCCTCTGGGGCGTTCCTGCCGCCGGAAAGGTATCCCAGCTGAACTGTGTATGGGTCCGGAGGCGTACCGCGGCTTTGGCGGTCGGCGGACTTGGATCTGCGTTCAGGTCAGGGCGGCGGTGGCGAGGGTGAGCTACCGACAAGTGAGCTGCAGGCTTGGTTGGTCTTGTTGGCCAACGCGACAGAACTGTTTTGTTCCTGGGGGCGACCCGGTAAGATGGTTGCCAGTTCATGTTGGGGGAGGATGATTCGGCAGGGACTGTACTATCCCTGAATCTACTTCTGAATCTACCCCATGCAGTTCTGACGCTGGAGGATTTAGTGGGCTGCTGGACTTCTCTGGAAGATTGAGTGTGGGGGGAGAGAGTACTAGATCGTGTTCCCCCTACGTTTCAGGGAGGGCTGGGCCCTCCTTTCATGAATCCGGTAAAGAATAGGTACCAGTTGCGCTCCCAGGTTGTGTCCAAGATTAAGAGGGACCTGGATGTCACAGAGCCCACGGCGGGTGGGGTGCTCCCCAAGACTCTGTGAAAAAAGAAGCCCATTAAGCCTGATACAAAGAAGTTAAGGGAGCCTAAAATCTCCCGCTCCTCTCTAAAACCCACTCCCTCGCTTAGATCCTATTTTAGGATTATGGAGCAGACCCCGAAGCCCACGGGGCCAGTTTCGGCCCCATTGTTGAGCGCTCCTCTTATCTCTCTCGAAAATCGCTTTCTGCCCCTCACTGAAATTTCTGAAGCAGGGGAAGATACCGGTGCTCTAATGGAATCTCATTTGGAGTCTCCCCTCTGTGCCAAACCAATCCTGTGCCTCTCTTACTGCTCCTGCCAATGCCGATACGGGTGTTGCAATACTTCACACATCTCCCACGACTTGCCCTACTCCTCCCCCACCTGTATCTGTAGCCTTGCCAGTTTTGCCTGCATCCCTATGCGCCTCGGCAGCCAGTGAGGAGGCGAATGAAGGTTTGACAGCGCGGGCCACAATTGCTGGTCAGCTACAGCTTGAGGTCTTACTCCAGTCCCTGAAGGGCGACCTGATGGCTAAGTTTGAAATATCGGAGGCGAATCAGAAGGGGATCCACGATAAGTGTAATGCCCTAGAGCTGAAATTGGACGACATCTGTGAGCGAACTGGGACTCTTGAGCTGGAGGTCAAATCTCTCTCTGACTCTGTAAAGGAGAACACAAAGGACATAGAGGCCCTAAAAACCTTAAATAGATTCCTACAGATGGACATGGAGAGGATGGAAATGCATGCACGGAGAAACAATCTTAGGATCCTCAAAATCCCGGAAGGGGCTGAGAAAGGGACATAAAAGCATTTGTATGTAAACTTCTGAGGGAGGGTCTGCTGAAAGACAGGGCTGATATCGACTTAGAGTCAGAGATTCAGAGAGTGCATAGGGACCCCTTTAAGCTCCACCCGGATAGGAAAGCCCCCAGGAAAATTTTAGTTTTCTTCCAGACCTATACGGTCAAGGATTTGTTCCTGGGGAGGGCATTGACTGGGGCGGTCCTTCACTATGAGTCTGGGGTATATCAAATTCGTTCTGATTTAGGAAAAAGAGCAGCACAAAGACAGTGGGAGCTCGGGTCTAGAATGCCTGAACTTAGAAGTCTGGGTGCGCAGGTTCAGATGAAATATCCCGCATTGCTGAAAGTAATGTGGAAAAATAGAATGTATAACTTTAATTCTCCCGAAGAGGTAGATGTGTTTCTAACACAGATGAAGGGGTAGGTGTCCGGTCTATGGATGAGGAAGGTGGGAAGAGAAGAAAGAAGTGGAAAGGGGGGAAAAGAGAAAAGGAAAGAAAGAGAGAGAGAAGAAGGGAGGGGAAGAGGGAGAAAGGAGAGGAGGGAAAGAGGGAGAAAATAAAAAGAAGAAGAAGAATTGAAATAAAAGAGGGGGGAAAAGGGGAAAGGGAAAAGGGAAAACTAAAACAAAAAAATACAAATAAGCATTGAGAATGGAAGGGTCAAGAAGAGATAAGGAGGAAAGAAGAAGGGGAAGACGAAGGGAAGAGGAAGGAAGGGGAAAGAAGGGGAAATAGAAAGGGGAGATAGAGAAGGGAAAAAGTAAGACGACTCCTTTGCCCCTTTTTCTTTTGTCTTTCTTTTTGAATGGGAGCCACATTTGTTGGTATTTTCTTTTTTTAAGGAAGGTGATGCCCTTGCCGCTCCATGGGGGCCCCAAAGGCGGTTTCTCTTACCGCCAAGGGACGAGAGGGGGGTTCCTCAAGGGTGGGCTAAAGGGGTGTGCACAGGGTGGGGGAGGGTGGGGTGGAAGGGGTAGGAAATTGGAAAAACTTGTCCTCGTACTAACTAAAGTAGACTACGTCGGTCTCAGGTGGGGAGTATATTGGTATAAACATGAATAGGTCAAATAAAATTAAATTCCTAACCTGGAATGTTAATGGCTTGAGGAACAGTAGGAAGATGGCTCGGATCTGTGAATTTCTAAAGAATAGTGAGGCCCACATTCTACTGTTACAGGAAACCCATTTGGAAGCCTTTGAATACCAACAGGGATTTAGCAAGCTTAGCTGGGTCCAGGATGTCCTATGTTCTAAACAGAGGGGTTGCACTAGAGGTGTAGCACTAATTATAAGATGCAATGCCGGGATTAAAGTTGGAAAATGGGATACAGACCAGTCAGGGAGATGGCTGGCGGCCACTATAACAATTTGTAGCTCCCCAATAGTTTACACCGCCTACCAGGGGCCCAATGAAGATAACCCAGGGTTCCTCCTAAAACTAGAGGCTAGTTTGTTGAATTCGTCTGCTCCAATTATAATTGGAGGCGACTTTAATTTGGTATTTGATCCACAGTTAGATCGTACCTCAAAAGCTAAATACAATACTCCTTCTAGAACTCTCTCAGTGCTAAAAAATATTACTAAGGAGTTGAATTTGATCGACATGTGGAGGGTAATAAATGCTATTGTAAGGGAAGTTTCCTTCTATAGCAAGAAATATAAACACTATTCAAGAATAGATTACTTTCTGGTCGATCAAAGTCTGTTTTCGGAGTGTGAAGCTTTGACGTAAATTCCAGCGATCCTATCCGATCATTCAGCTGTCGAGCTGGTATTTAATCCTAAGTGCAAAGAGCAACAGAGGAGATGGACTCTCGATAGGACACTCCTATCAGGGGAGGGGGTATGGCCTGAGCTGGCGGAAAAAATAGGGGAATTTCTCAGGCTCAATATGGGCACCGCTAGCGACCAGATAGTATGGGAAACTTTAAAGCTTATTTGAGGGGGTTACTAAGCTCTGATATGATCAAGAAAAGAAAAGTTGAGAAAGAGGCTGAGGCAGACAGACTTAATAAAATCAAGGCGAAGGAGGCCAAGTTACAACAGGCAGCCTTGGCCGCCCGGAATCTTATGCCATCACTTGAAAGGGAATTGGCGTTCCTTCAAGCCGATTTTCAGTCCAATATTGATAAGATTCTTAAAGATAGATGGGATGCGAGCAAATTACAACACTTCGCCTATGGTGAAAAATGCAGCTCCCTTTTTGCATGGAAGGCAAGGGTAGACAGGGGCAGAAATCATATAAAGAGTCTGTTGCAAAGAGGGTCAGGAACTTTGATATACGATGACGATCGGATTAGGAAAGAGGCAAGATCATTCTTGCTCAATTTATATGAAGAAGATATTGACTCTAGGCCAGAGGAGGTTGGCAGATGGTTAGATTCCAGGGGTCTCCCACAGTTGTCGGAGACAGATAGGCAGTTCCTGCGTTCTAATATCACGGAGGGTGAAATTAGGGAACAACTTAAAAGAATGAGCAGGGGTAAGGCTGCGGGTCCAGATGGGCTTCCAATAGAAGTATACCTTGGGATAGTAGATCAGGTGTTGCCAGTCCTAAGGTCCCTGTTCAATAAAATATATCTGAAGGGTGAAGGCTCCCCCCAGTCCTGGTCCGCAGCCACCGTGTCTTTGATTCTTAAACAGAATAAAGACCCTCAGAATATTGATGCTTATAGACCAATCTCTCTGTTAAATTCGGACCATAAGATCTTTGCTGTGGTATTAGCGGCAAGGCTGGCAAAAGTTATTAAGAGCATCGTTCATCCTGATCAGAGAGGGTTTATACCGGGGGAGACAGCTCAACGAGCTTACTTTTCAAGCCATTGGGGCAATAGATATTGCAAGAGATAAAAAGCTGCCGCTCGCTTTGGTTGCAATAGATGCCGCCAAAGCGTTCGATCAGATGAACTGGTTTTACCTTTGGGAGGTGTTGCAAAAATTCGGTTTGCCTCTAAATTTTATTGGGGCCGTTAAATCCCTTTATTCTGAACCCGAGCAAAAGTTCTAGTCAATGGTACCCTGACAGATTGGTTTAGTATTACAAGAGGCACTAGGCAGGGGGGCCCTTTGTCACCGCTCCTGTTTGATCTTTATATTGAACCCTTTATCTGTGCCCTTAGAGCTGATCACCTTATTAGGTCATTTAAAATAGGGGAGTTGGAGCTCAAGTTTGCGTTGTATGCCGATGACCTCCTTATGTATAGTTCTAATCCCACAGTTGCCATACCTAGGCTGTTTGAACTGGCCAATGAATTTGGCAAAGTCTCGGGCTATAAAATTAATAAAGAAAAAACCGAGATAATGGGGTGGAACTGTCCAACTGAAATTCAGGGGGCCCAAAGTCATATGAGATACCTCGGCATATACCTGGCCCAGAAGTTGGTAGATATATCTAAAATTAGTTGGAAGAAAGTATCTAAGGAGGTGGGATGTTTGTTGGCACGCTGGGCTAATCTTCCCTTGAACATTTACGGGCGGGTCAATCTTATTAAAATGATAATACTGCCCAAGCTAACTTTCCTGTTCAATTCAATCCCTCTATCTTTTAATACCAAGGATATTGCTATACTTCAGGGTAAAATCGGGTCCTTTATCTGGACCACAAAAACCCTGAGAATCGCTTGGAAAAAGCTTAGGAGAGGGCTGAAGTTGGAGGGACTAGCCCTACCAGACCTGTTATCTTACTGCCATGCCTTCCATTTTAGGAATTTTAGAATTCTGGCTAATAAAACGGATTCCTCTTCTTTTGGCGTATTATTTCAGGCCATGTTACATGATATCCCACAGGGGCAGGAGGTTTTTTTTATACATTTGGGGATCCCAAGTTTTACAAGAAGGTTAGACTTAAGACTCTGCAAGCTGCTTTAAATAACTGGATGTTTTTCAGAAGAGCTCTAAAAATCCCGTATTATTCTTTATATGCTCCAATTTGGGGTTCTCCCGGCACCCCAGAATGCCTTCAGGACCAACTCAGCCAACCACTCAGACTAGCGGGTATTAGATTCTGGGAAGATTTGTGGCAGGACTCACAATTGATCAGTTGGGAGTCGATCTCAAGGTTAACCTGTGGGGCACTGTCCAGATTTAAGTTTGTCCAGTTGTCTGCCTGGTGGGCAACGCAGTCGTGGGGGATTGGTGAAGATAATCTGTTGCTCGATTCAGTTTCCAGAACAGGAATATGGAAACGAGAAGTGTCTTTTAGGTACTCAGCCCTTATAGATGCTGGGGATCGGGGGAACATATAGGTGGGTAAACTCTGGGGCAGTAACCTTGTAGGGGATGCGGAGCAAACATGGAAGCTTTGGTGCAATTCTTTTACTGTGTTGCAGGCAGTGGTGAAACCAGCTTCACTGAGGAGAAATCATCTCTACACAGCATATAGGGTCTATTAGACTCCTGGGAAACTGTCAAAGGTAACCGGAAGGGTGTATCATTGTCCCAGATGTAAGCTCCCGGCTTCTGATGACCTGCACATTTTCTTGGACTGCCCCGGAATTGAGCTCTTTTGGAGGGAGGTACGTGGTTTTCTTGAGGATGTGCTACTTCAGCAGATTTAGGTCAATCTGAGTCTAATCTTATTTGGTCTCATGTCTAACTATCATGTTAATGCCCTAGCAGTGGGATTTGTGTTTTATGTAATAATTATTGCAAGAAGGGAAATTTGTAGAGCTTGGAAATCAGAAATCCCCCCTCTCGTTTGCAGACTGCTTAAAACAAATCATTTCTATTAGCCAATCAGACATGGCTTGTGATGAGTCTAGTATTTGCAAGACATGGGCGCCGCTGGTGGCCTGGAGAGAGAGGTAAAATGGGTCCTATGATTATGCCAGAGGACTGTTGGCCCGGTCCTCCCCAGTAACCAATGGCTTTCTGGATGTGGCGAACGGGAGTCGGACAAGGGTATTGTCTTATCTCTGGGACGACTCTTCTTCTTCCCCCTCAGGCATTATGAAGGGTCGCCATTGAATTTGCCGGTTGGAGGATAGGGAGGAATCCCATCTAGAGTGTTCTTGGCGGCATGTATGAGGACTAAAAAAAATAAAAAAGCCATTGAAGAAAGTTGAACAAAATCAGGGGTCCTTCAGGCTGACTATGCTTGTGAAAGGCTTTATTGTGATAACAGCTCTTCGATACATAGTGCTACTCTCACCAGCCAGCAGCAACTGCCACTCCACTGAGTTCTTAGAGTAGCACCATGACAACAAAATAATCTACAACAACATTCCATTGAATACTACCAAGGTAATAATTAAAGCAAACCAAGATCACAACAGTGCCCTCTTAACACATTATCACCTTGTTACCTGGTATGGTGGCCACACCTAGCTCAATGGTGACCCTAGCATAAGCTGTCCCTTTGGCATATTATGGATGCGCTAGGCGTTATTGTGGCCATACCCAGAAAAATTGTGACTTTCTATAAAGTGACTCTGCTTTGCGTCTTGCACATATCCTAGGGTTTATGGTCACCATACCTGAAATAATGATGGGCCTAGCATAAAATGACCTCCTTGGGATACCGTGGACACCCTAGGCATTATGATGGCCACACCTAGCATGATTGTGGCCTTGCTATAAGATGACCCTTCTTGTGGCCTTGCTATAAGATGACCTTTCTTAATAATTAGGGGCATCATTGTCTTTAAGGTGTGCATATCTAGCAAAATTGGTGTTGCAAGCTAAACGAGGATTTCTGGTGACCAGTAGCGGAATAAAACAGAACATCTTCTCATGTTGTGGATATCTTTATTATTGCTGCCATTACCATCTAAGAGGTAGCTAGCCCTGGTGTTTTGGTAACCATGGCAATTGGTGATCATCCACAGCTTCTCATGGCCACATCTAGAGTACTGTGGGCATCCATGACACTTAAGGGCAACCACTAACATATGATGGGCATCCCTGGAGTGTGATATATAGGCAAATGAGGGTGGTTTTGTACGTATGAACAATAGTATGTGTACCTGTTAACATTGGCAAGCTGATTTTTTGGCACAACATTTGCAATTTACTAGTTTACTAAAAATAAAAAGATGCTAATTAGGCACAAAAAACATATTTTCAGGAAACGATAAGCTTTTATTTTGGGCTACTGAACATGAACCATTATAAAAAGCTGGTACATGGGAGCTAAAGTGTATTTTCTGGGAGCTTGTGTTTGATAATAAATGACTGCATTTTCACAATACATATAAAGCTGCTATTTCAGGGCTAACAGAGCTGTCGTAGAAGTTGATGGACTCTCCCTCTCACATTTGTGCAGTACCACCGTAGGTGGAGGGTGAAGAGGGACCAGAGTTGGTGTGAGGGTACCTGCATGCAAAGAGTCACTGAATTAGATTTTTTTGGTGATAATAAAGTCACATGTCTGAACATCACCCTGGGTGTATGCCTGTTCTCTAAAGTATGTCTGTCAGAAGTTGGGCCATCTATGGTATTTCTCTGAAGGAAAAACTGGGGCTTCGTTTCAATCGAAAACGGGGGTGTGGATGGGAGATGTGGGGTAATTTTTCCAATGCCTATCTGTTACCTTCGTTCATGTCACTTAGAGTTACCAGATAACTCGACAATGAGTGTGCGGTGCTACAATCTTGAGTTTTCATTTAACAACAGAGCATATTCTGGGAGCTGCATTGGATAGTCACTCCAGTTGGTCTGGGGCCGAGGATGAGGAAGTCCTCATCCTCCTCATCCTCGGCTCCACCCCCTCGGCTTGGGACGACTCCTGGTGTCCGACCGCACTAGGAGCAGCACTGACACCCACCGACCACGCACGCAACCTAGGTTTCATCCTCGACTCAACACTCTCCATGACCAAGCAAGTCAACGCCGTCTCGTCCTCCTGCTTCAACACCCTACGCATGCTCTGCAAGATCTACAGGTGGATCCCCACCGAAACAAGAAGAACGGTCACCCATGCCCTCGTCAGCAGCAGGTTAGACTCCGGAAATGCCCTCTACGCAGGAGCCTCGGCCAAACTCCTGAAACGACTACAATGCATACAGAACACCTCTGCATGCTTGATCCTCGACATCCCCCGCCGCAGCCACATCATACCCCACCTGAGAGACCTGCACTGGCTTCCCGTCAACAAGAGGATCACCTTCAAGCTCCCCACCCACGCACACAAAGCACTCCACAACACCGGACTGGCATACCTCAACAGACAACTCACCTTCTACACCCCGAACCACCAGCTCTGCTCCGCCGACCTCGCCCTCGCCACCGTCCCCCGCATCCGAAGAACGGCCACCAGCGGCTGATCATTCTCCCACCTTGCCGCCAAAACCTGGAACACCCTCCCCATCCTCCTACGGCAAACCCAGGACCTACTTACCTTCAAGAGGCTTCTCAAGACCTGGCTATTCGAGCAGTAGCAGCACCCCTCCCCCCAGCACCTTGAGACCCTCACGGGTGAGTAGTGCGCTTTACAAATGTTTTGATTGATTGATTGATTGATTGATTTGAACAAACACACCAAAAAACAATGGCCTTATTGACCTGGACCAGTCAGGGTTTATCCCTGAGAGGAACTGCAGTGACGGAACTAAGAAACTATGCCCAAGTGCCAGCCTTACTCCTGTCAGTGGATGCTGAAAAAGCTTTTGATCTGGTACATTGGCCCTACCTACAGATGGTTTTGGCTAGATTCAGAATTGGGGAGAGGTTCCAACAATGTGACTACTCTCAGATATATGTTATGCCTTTCTCATCGCACCCCTACATCAGGCTAAATGATCGGCGCAGCGCAGATAGGAGAATGAATGTGAGCACAAGTTCTCCACTAAGGACTGGCAGGATATCATACACAGAGCAAAGGCATCCTCATGTAGCACAGCAGGGAAGGAATTGTTCCTTAAAATCGCGTATTATTGGTACTATACCCCAGTGAGAATTGCACACTGGTCGGCTGGAGGAGACACACAATGCTGGAGACATTGCAGTCAGGAAGGTACTCTAATGCACCTACTGTGGAGTTGCCCCAAGATTCAACAGTTTTGGTCCACTGTCTTATCAGACATTCACACTATATATTAAACGGAGATATCTAGATTTCCAAGATAAACATCACTGGGCTTACCTAATGCTTTGACCTTCCCTCTGTGATCCTGCCATGGGAGAGCTATCGCTCTGGCCCAGGGAGCAGACAAACAGACCCTACTATCCCAATGGGGCACTGAGGTAATCCCGACTCATTTGGATTGGCTCCATAAAATGTGGGAGCTTGTGTGTATGGAAAAAATTGGCGACAGGAGTTACGGGTACATTAACTCGCTTTGATAAAACATGGGGGACCACCATCCAATTTTTGCCGGGTGAATTCACTGAACTGACATGCCCAATCTACCTGCGCCTGCATCGCCTAACTCAGACGATACAAGAAGAGGGGGGACTCACTGGGTTAGGTTTTGTGGGGCAACATAACAATAAGGCAGTTAAGGGCTTCTTTCTCTCCCCTCTACTCTAGTATCTGACTCCTAACCCTTCCTCCCTACTTCTCCACTACATTTAAAATAACTTATTTTCCACCGGCCTGCGGATGTAGGTGGTTGCTGTTGTACTTTGTTTTTGATAAAACCATAAAGAGATTTAAACCATAACATTACATCACCAGGCCACCATCCCTGTGATGGCATCCTGTTTTAGTGAATGAATATTAATGAGATAGGTTGGATTGCGAGCCTCCATGATTCAGAATTTTGGGAACCTACATATCCGTACGTAGGTGAGTGCCCGAAATTCATGTCCATTCGCAAAAAGTCACTATGCAGTTTGTGGCAACGTTTTACGAATGGAAATTTCATACATCAGGTCCAATCTTCCTTCCCCTTAAATGTGCAGATGAGGGTACTGTGCAGCCATCTCTAGTGGGGCCTTTGTCATATGGTCATTGAGTTCTGTTAACCTGCTACACCCCTCATACTGTTGTATGATATTGCCTTACAGCTAAACATCTTCCTGATTCTCACCATCTCGGCCAATTCTAATGCACAGTTTTATATGGAGCACCTGTGTTCCTACTTGCCTACTCTTATAATGCCTACCGCTTCAATATGTGCACCCTTGTTTGTTCCTCTTGCATAGACATCCCTTCCCCCCAAAGACTTTTTGATTAAAGTCTGCGATGCTTGCACATCATTCTCTTTAGACTCCCCTGGTCCCTCAACAACCTTCTATTGTGGTTTACACACACACTCATAACTGTTTCCCTGTTTACCTTAACCAGGCCAGATCGACCACAACATATCTTCTCTTTGAGACTGGATTTTATAAAGGTGTTTACAATTCAGTTCTTGCTCAACCCTTGGTTAATTTTTTGCAGTTTTACGTAGCGAGAACTTAGCCCAAGGGCATTGGGGCACGTTTGAGAACCAGATTGCGCCACACATAGTTTTTAGGCACAGGGCGGTTAGGTGTTTTACCCAGAATCATAGTATGGTGAGCCAAGGCCGGGATTCGAACTTGGGGGCATATTATCAAGAAACTGCGTTAAAATTATCGCCGCTTTAGCAGCAGAAAACTGCCGCTAAAGCGGCGATAATGGGCTTGATAATATGCCCTTGAGAATACCCATAGAAGCCTATGTTCTGGTGTCAACATGGGCTTCTATTGGAATTCTCTGCGGCATATTATCTAGCCCATTATCGCCGCTTTAGCAGCAGTTTTCTGCCGCTAAAGCGGCGATAATTTTAACGCCGTCCTTGATGATATACCCCTAAGTTCCTCAGTTTCAAAGTCAGTGTCACTAGAGGCTGTGCCACTGCTCCTTGGAATGTGCAGAGTTCAACCCCTGCTCTCACACGTGTGCAGTGGTGCATGTGAATCTTCTTAGGAAGAGAGAGCAGTCACGTAAAAGTGCGTGGTTTTTGTACTCATCACCCTTATTATAAGTCTCCTTCTTCCTGCTTCTTAGATGAGCCATTAATACATTGTTCTGTTCCCTTCCCAAATCCTGGCACTCTGGGTCCTTAACCCTTTATTCCTTGACTTGTGACCAAGAACCATATAAGCATGCCCTCTCGTCTCACTGTGGAAGCAATCATCCATTACCTTATTTTTGTCGTTAATGGTTCATTCTGACTCTAAGGGTGTCAACAATGAGACATTTAGCACTTCCACAATGTCGTTCAGCACGATCCGGTCAGAGACTCTTTGATCTTTCCCTCTGGTTGGGATATTCGTTTTGAAGGAAATCGGATTGTTTGGGTAGAAAGATCACCGTTTTGATGTGAACCGTTAATGACGTCCCACAAGGACAACAAATTAAGTGGTCCATGTATGAACCCTTGCTCACCCTTGGTAGCTTGGCACAAGCTGCAACCTTTTCTTTAGAGAGGTGATGTGCAACATTTCACCAAAACAAAATATAGCTAAGAAATAAAGTGTAAAAGCCGATTTAGATGAAAAATAAATACAAAGTGAAGAAAATGGTAACAATTATGTAAATCTAACGTAGCGAACAAAAGATATAACATTTAATTGCAATGGCAATATAAAGTCAGGTTAGAGAACCACGATCAAAGATGTTAATTTCCGTCTGACCAGTTGGTGGCAGCAGTGCATTATTTTGGAAAATCAAAAGAAGCACTGGCTTCTCCAGATAAGAGGTCTTTGAATTTGAAAGAGAACTAATTCTGTGAGTTCTGTACGCTTGCAGCAGTACAGTGCAACTTCACTGGGACATTTCTACATAGTAAGGTAGCTGGAACTCGTTTGAATGACATGGGCATGAATTTCAGGATGTGTAGCTGATGTAGCGCTTAACGTCAAATTCTCCTTTTTGGCACAGATCAACTATCTCGTCATTCAATTCACTCACATACATTCATTGGGGGGGCCCATAACACCAATATACTTACACTCAGTTGACCTGTTTTCTGAGGGAAAATACGTTTCTCAACGCTGACATGAGAAGAATACCTTTACTTTACCCTAAAACACATTGACATTAAACCTAAGATATCCCTCCCATACGGAGATAGATCATTTAGTTGAATTGGTGATTGATGATTAACTCGTCTACCTTTGCTCTACCTCTTTTCTTTTATTCTTCTTCTTCAAATAATCAACACAACACATTTGTCAATTAGTCAATTATTCTTTATCGAAGAAATATTGCAAGAAATGTTAGAAATCATCCTCAGCATTTCAGCGCATCATATTTACCTATTCTGGCTAAAGTCGAACTCTAAGTCAGTCAGTCAAAGAGAATTTATTCAGCAAAGTTAGGCCGCAATTCAGTCTCTCATAGATTCAGGATAACAGCTGTCCAGCAATGTCACCGTCCTCTCCGTCAGCATAACATCAGGAAATCGAGTTCGTCAAAGAAGAGCGAGCGTAGATAGTTCAATTCCCTACCTACTTTTATAATGAAAATAATAACAAAATGTATCAAAATCGGGATTTAGAGAGTTCTTATTGGTCAACTTTGACTTGCAGGGTACAGTTCTCAGGGAGTCGGATAATAAAGTCATCCAACTTGCTTATTCCGGCTTTTAAATCAAGCATTGTCCTTTCTTTTGGATGGGTTCCCGGAACAACCTTGGAGGGTACATGTTCTCCCGGGGTCAGGTCCAGACCACTGTTGCTGGCGGTGACGCATGCTCACTTCACCCAGAACCTCGTGTTGTCAGGGCAGTCACGTTTAACGTCTCGTTCAGCCATCTTGTTTAGGCCGAAATGGTCAACTTAAGCGAAAGAAACACAAAAACGTAATTAAAACATAGAAATAGCTAATAAAATGTTATCCCCTTGCTAATACCCATATGTGTGTGTATTTATCTAGCAGAAGCAACACTCAGAGTGGTTTATACTCACTGAATAAAGCACAAATCACAAGTACATCACTTAAAGCAACATATAACATATAATATTCTAATGTTCTACTATTAATATGCGTACACTAGTTAATTCGCAATTAATATGGCCATGCAAAGTGCAATTCCCACGTGTAATTCTCTTCTTAATATAGTTGGTGAGTTATCACTTCAAACCGATTAATAATATTATAATTCATTGTTTATTCGGATTAATATAAACATGCAGAATGGGGGGGTATACAAAATGTTGTACTACCCGCTCCATCAATCCCCCCTTTGGTGATTATATCACCACACTAATATAAAATTTTGTAACCCTTTTATGGAAATTTTGAATTGATTTCTTGTTTCATTCATATTTCAGTTTCCCCTGTTTCTTCTCTTTTTGCTGTTTTATACATGGAAAAACTTGTCCTCGTACTAACTAAAGTAGGCTACGTCGGTCTCAGGTGGGGAGTATATTGGTATAAACATGAATAGGTCAAATAAAATTAAATTCCTAACCTGGAATGTTAATGGCTTGAGGAACAGTAGGAAGATGGCTCGGCTCTATGAATTTCTAAAGAATAGTGAGGCCCACATTCTACTGTTACAGGAAACCCATTTGGAAGCCTTTGAATACCAACAGGGATTTAGCAAGCTTAGCTGGGTCCAGGATGTCCTATGTTCTAAACAGAGGGGTTGCACTAGAGGTGTAGCACTAATTATAAGATGCAATGCCGGGATTAAAGTTGGAAAATGGGATACAGACCAGTCAGGGAGATGGCTGGCGGCCACTATAACAATTTGTAGCTCCCCAATAGTTTACGCCGCCTACTAGGGGCCCAATGAAGATAACCCAGGGTTCCTCCTAAAACTAGAGGCTAGTTTGTTGAATTCGTCTGCTCCAATTATAATTGGAGGCGACTTTAATTTGGTATTTGATCCACAGTTAGATCGTACCTCAAAAGCTAAATACAATACTCCTTCTAGAACTCTCTCAGTGCTAAAAAATATTACTAAGGAGTTGAATTTGATCGACATGTGGAGGGTAATAAATGCTATTGTAAGGGAAGTTTCCTTCTATAGCAAGAAATATAAACACTATTCAAGAATAGATTACTTTCTGGTCGATCAAAGTCTGTTTTCGGAGTGTGAAGCTTTGACGTATATTCCAGCGATCCTATCCGATCATTCAGCTGTCGAGCTGGTATTTAATCCTAAGTGCAAAGAGCAACAGAGGAGATGGACTCTCGATAGGACACTCCTATCAGGGGAGGGGGTGTGGCCTGAGCTGGCGGAAAAAATAGGGGAATTTCTCAGGCTCAATATGGGCACCGCTAGCGACCAGATAGTATGGGAAACTTTAAAGCTTATTTGAGGGGGTTACTAAGCTCTGATATGATCAAGAAAAGAAAAGTTGAGAAAGAGGCTGAGGCAGACAGACTTAATAAAATCAAGGCGAAGGAGGCCAAGTTACAACAGGCAGCCTTGGCCGCCCGGAATCTTATGCCATCACTTGAAAGGGAATTGGCGTTCCTTCAAGCCGATTTTCAGTCCAATATTGATAAGATTCTTAAAGATAGATGGGATGCGAGCAAATTACAACACTTCGCCTATGGTGAAAAATGCAGCTCCCTTTTTGCATGGAAGGCAAGGGTAGACAGGGGCAGAAATCATATAAAGAGTCTGTTGCAAAGAGGGTCAGGAACTTTGATATACGATGACGATAGGATTAGGAAAGAGGCAAGATCATTCTTGCTCAATTTATATGAAGAAGATATTGACTCTAGGCCAGAGGAGGTTGGCAGATGGTTAGATTCCAGGGGTCTCCCACAGTTGTCGGAGACAGATAGGCAGTTCCTGCGTTCTAATATCACGGAGGGTGAAATTAGGGAACAACTTAAAAGAATGAGCAGGGGTAAGGCTGCGGGTCCAGATGGGCTTCCAATAGAAGTATACCTTGGGATAGTAGATCAGGTGTTGCCAGTCCTAAGGTCCCTGTTCAATAAAATATATCTGAAGGGTGAAGGCTCCCCCCAGTCCTGGTCCGCAGCCACCGTGTCTTTGATTCTTAAACAGAATAAAGACCCTGAGAATATTGATGCTTATAGACCAATCTCTCTGTTAAATTCGGACCATAAGATCTTTGCTGTGGTATTAGCGGCAAGGCTGGCAAAAGTTATTAAGAGCATCGTTCATCCTGATCAGAGAGGGTTTATACCGGGGAGACAGCTCAACAAGCTTACTTTTCAAGCCATAGGGGCAATAGATATTGCAAGAGATAAAAAGCTGCCGCTCGCTTTGGTTGCAATAGATGCCGCCAAAGCGTTCGATCAGATGAACTGGTTTTACCTTTGGGAGGTGTTGCAAAAATTCAGTTTGCCTCTAAATTTTATTGGGGCCGTTAAATCCCTTTATTCTGAACCCGAGCAAAAGTTCTAGTCAATGGTACCCTGACAGATTGGTTTAGTATTACAAGAGGCACTAGGCAGGGGGGCCCTTTGTCACCGCTCCTGTTTGATCTTTATATTGAACCCTTTATCTGTGCCCTTAGAGCGATCACCTTATTAGGTCATTTAAAATAGGGGAGTTGGAGCTCAAGTTTGCGTTGTATGCCGATGACCTCCTTATGTATAGTTCTAATCCCACAGTTGCCATACCTAGGCTGTTTGAACTGGCCAATGAATTTGGCAAAGTCTCGGGCTATAAAATTAATAAAGAAAAAACCGAGATAATGGGGTGGAACTGTCCAACTGAAATTCAGGGGGCCCAAAGTCATATGAGATACCTCGGCATATACCTGGCCCAGAAGTTGGTAGATATATCTAAAATTAGTTGGAAGAAAGTATCTAAGGAGGTGGGATGTTTGTTGGCACGCTGGGCTAATCTTCCCTTGAACATTTACGGGCGGGTCAATCTTATTAAAATGATAATACTGCCCAAGCTAACTTTCCTGTTCAATTCAATCCCTCTATCTTTTAATACCAAGGATATTGCTATACTTCAGGGTAAAATCGGGTCCTTTATCTGGACCACAAAAACCCTGAGAATCGCTTGGAAAAAGCTTAGGAGAGGGCTGAAGTTGGAGGGACTAGCCCTACCCGACCTGTTATCTTACTGCCATGCCTTCCATTTTAGGAATTTTAGAATTCTGGCTAATAAAACGGATTCCTCTTCTTTTGGCGTATTATTTCAGGCCATGTTACATGATATCCCGCAGGGGCAGGAGTTTTTTTTTATAAATTTGGGGATCCCAAGTTTTACAAGAAGGTTAGACTTAAGACTCTGCAAGCTGCTTTAAATAACTGGATGTTTTTCAGAAGAGCTCTAAAAATCCCGTATTATTCTTTATATGCTCCAATTTGGGGCTCTCCCGGCACCCCAGAATGCCTTCAGGACCAACTCAGCCAACCACTCAGACTAGCGGGTATTAGATTCTGGGGAGATTTGTGGCAGGACTCACAATTGATCAGTTGGGAGTCGATCTCAAGGTTAACCTGTGGGGCACTGTCCAGATTTAAGTTTGTCCAGTTGTCTGCCTGGTGGGCAACGCAGTCGTGGGGGATTGGTGAAGATAATCTGTTGCTCGATTCAGTTTCCAGAACAGGAATATGGAAACGAGAAGTGTCTTTTAGGTACTCGGCCCTTATAGATGCTGGGGATCGGGGGAACATATAGGTGGGTAAACTCTGGGGCAGTAACCTTGTAGGGGATGGAGGAGCAAACATGGAAGCTTTGGTGCAATTCTTTTACTGTGTTGCAGGCAGTGGTGAAACCAGCTTCACTGAGGAGAAATCATCTCTACACAGCATATAGGGTCTATTAGACTCCTGGGAAACTGTCAAAGGTAACCGGAAGGGTTTATCATTGTCCCAGATGTAAGCTCCCGGCTTCTGATGACCTGCACATTTTCTTGGACTGCCCCGGAATTGAGCTCTTTTGGAGGGAGGTACGTGGTTTTCTTGAGGATGTGCTACTTCAGCAGATTTAGGTCAATATGAGTCTAATCTTATTTGGTCTCATGTCTAACTATCATGTTAATGCCCTAGCAGTGAGATTTGTGTTTTATGTAATAATTATTGCAAGAAGGGAAATTTGTAGAGCTTGGAAATCAGAAATCCCCCCTCTTGTTTGCAGACTGCTTAAAACAAATCATTTCTATTAGCCAATCAGACATGGCTTGTGATGAGTCTAGTATTTGCAAGACATGGGCGCCGCTGGTGGCCTGGAGAGAGAGGTAAAATGGGTCCTATGATTATGCCAGAGGACTGTTGGCCCGGTCCTCCCCAGTAACCAATGGCTTTCTGGATGTGGCGAACGGGAGTCGGACAAGGGTATTGTCTTATCTCTGGGACGACTCTTCTTCTTCCCCCTCAGGCATTATGAAGGGTCGCCATTGAATTTGCCGGTTGGAGGATAGGGAGGAATCCCATCTAGAGTGTTCTTGGCGGCATGTATAAGGACTAAAAAAAAATAAAAAAGCCATTGAAGAAAGTTGAACAAAATCAGGGGTCCTTCAGGCTGACTATGCTTGTGAAAGGCTTTATTGTGATAACAGCTCTTCAATACATAGTGCTACTCTCACCAGCCAGCAGCAACTGCCACTACACTGAGTTCTTAGAGTAGCACCATGACAACAAAATAATCTACAACAACATTCCATTGAATACTACCAAGGTAATAATTAAAGCAAACCAAGATCACAACAGTGCCCTCTTAACACATTATCACCTTGTTACCTGGTATGGTGGCCACACCTAGCTCAATGGTGACCCTAGCATAAGCTGTCCCTTTGGCATATTATGGATGCGCTAGGCGTTATTGTGGCCATACCCAGAAAAATTGTGACTTTCTATAAAGTGACTCTGCTTGGCGTCTTGCACATATCCTAGGGTTTATGGTCACCATACCTGAAATAATGATGGGCCTAGCATAAAATGACCTCCTTGGGATACCGTGGACACCCTAGGCATTATGATGGCCACACCTAGCATGATTGTGGCCTTGCTATAAGATGACCCTTCTTGTGGCCTTGCTATAAGATGACCTTTCTTAATAATTAGGGGCATCATTGTCTTTAAGGTGTGCATATCTAGCAAAATTGTGTGTCCTTGGTTTAACGTGGCCCCTCCACCCCCGTTGGTGTTGCAAGCTAAACGAGGATTTCTGGTGACCAGTAGCGGAATAAAACAGAACATCTTCTCATGTTGTGGATATCTTTATTATTGCTGCCATTACCATCTAAGAGGTAGCTAGCCCTGGTGTTTTGGTAACCATGGCAATTGGTGATCATCCACAGCTTCTCATGGCCACATCTAGAGTACTGTGGGCATCCATGACACTTAAGGGCAACCACTAACATATGATGGGCATCCCTGGAGTGTGATATATAGGCAAATGAGGGTGGTTTTGTACGTATGAACAATAGTATGTGTACCTGTTAACATTGGCAAGCTGATTTTTTGGCACAACATTTGCAATTTACTAGTTTACTAAAAATAAAAAGATGCTAATTAGGCACAAAAAACATATTTTCAGGAAACGATAAGCTTTTATTTTGGGCTACTGAAAATGAACCATTATAAAAAGCTGGTACATGGGAGCTAAAGTGTATTTTCTGGGAGCTTGTGTTTGATAATAAATGACTGCATTTTCACAATACATATAAAGCTGCTATTTCAGGGCTAACAGAGCTGTCGTAGAAGTTGATGGACTCTCCCTCTCACATTTGTGCAGTACCACCGTAGGTGGAGGGTGAAGAGGGACCAGAGTTGGTGTGAGGGTACCTGCATGCAGAGAGTCACTGAATTTGATTTTTTTGGTGATAATAAAGTCACATGTCTGAACATCACCCTGGGTGTATGCCTGTTCTCTAAAGTATGTCTGTCAGAAGTTGGGCCATCTATGGTATTTCTCTGAAGGAAAAACTGGGGCTTCGTTTCAATTGAAAACAGGGGTGTGGATGGGAGATGTGGGGTAATTTTTCCAATGCCTATCTGTTACCTTCGTTCATGTCACTTAGAGTTACCAGATAACTCGACAATGAGTGTGCGGTGCTACAATCTTGAGTTTTCATTTAACAACAGAGCATATTCTGGGAGCTGCATTGGATAGTCACTCCAGTTGGTCTGGGGCCGAGGATGAGGAAGTCCTCATCCTCCTCATCCTCGGCTCCACCCCCTCGGCTTGGGACGACTCCTGGTGTCCGACCGCACTAGGAGCAGCACTGACACCCACCGACCACGCACGCAACCTAGGTTTCATCCTCGACTCAACACTCTCCATGACCAAGCAAGTCAACGCCGTCTCGTCCTCCTGCTTCAACACCCTACGCATGCTCTGCAAGATCTACAGGTGGATCCCCACCGAAACAAGAAGAACGGTCACCCATGCCCTCGTCAGCAGCAGGTTAGACTCCGGAAATGCCCTCTACGCAGGAGCCTCGGCCAAACTCCTGAAACGACTACAATGCATACAGAACACCTCTGCATGCTTGATCCTCGACATCCCCCGCCGCAGCCACATCATACCCCACCTGAGAGACCTGCACTGGCTTCCCGTCAACAAGAGGATCACCTTCAAGCTCCCCACCCACGCACACAAAGCACTCCACAACACCGGACTGGCATACCTCAACAGACAACTCACCTTCTACACCCCGAACCACCAGCTCTGCTCCGCCGACCTCGCCCTCGCCACCGTCCCCCGCATCCGAAGAACGGCCACCAGCGGCTGATCATTCTCCCACCTTGCCGCCAAAACCTGGAACACCCTCCCCATCCTCCTACGGCAAACCCAGGACCTACTTACCTTCAAGAGGCTTCTCAAGACCTGGCTATTCGAGCAGTAGCAGCACCCCTCCCCCCAGCACCTTGAGACCCTCACGGGTGAGTAGTGCGCTTTACAAATGTTTTGATTGATTGATTGATTGATTTGAACAAACACACCAAAAAACAATGGCCTTATTGACCTGGACCAGTCAGGCTTTATCCCTGAGAGGAACTGCAGTGACGGAACTAAGAAACTCTGCCCAAGTGCCAGCCTTACTCCTGTCAGTGGATGCTGAAAAAGCTTTTGATCTGGTACATTGGCCCTACCTACAGATGGTTTTGGCTAGATTCAGAATTGGGGAGAGGTTCCAACAATGTGTTGTCTGCAATTATGCCCATCCAGAAGCTAGAGTCAGAGTTAACTGAATCTTCTCCAACCCTTTTCGAATAATCTCGTGGAACCCATCAGAGGTGTCCCTTATCCCCATTATTGTTTGCACTCAACATGGAACCATTCACATAGCACATCTGCCAATGCGCTGGTATTACTGGGATACGTATGGGAGCCAGGGAACATGAAATATCAAGCTACGTGGATGAAGTGTTATTCATTTTGACACAACCATTTACATCCCTGCCCCTCCTAATGCAGGAAATAACAGCCTGTGCTTGGGTGTCAGGCTTTAAGGTCAACATGCAGAAAACGCA
Source organism: Triturus cristatus (assembly GCF_964204655.1). Lineage (NCBI taxonomy): Eukaryota > Metazoa > Chordata > Amphibia > Caudata > Salamandridae > Triturus > Triturus cristatus. Next base: position 917,650,155 of record NC_140580.1, on the reverse strand, counting down.
AGCTCAAAGCCTGACTATCCCCTGAACAGACAGGCTGCGACTGGCGGAGCTGTTCTCTTTCGAGTGGGCCCCTGACGGAGTGACATACTTAGGACTCAGAATCTTCCCCACTCAAGAACGTACAGCCCAAGAAAATTATGCTACCCTCCTTGCCCTGACGAGATCGGGAACTCATGAAATGACCTTACTCCCCTGAATCTTATATGTCATGCAAGCGCGTTGCCCTTGCAAACCTCCCACCTCTGCGATATCCAAATTGCAACATCTCATAAATGAGTTCATATCGGGTGGGACGAAAGCCTGCGTTGCTCGTAGCCAAACGTATCTCAAACTAACGGATGGGGGGCTGGGTGTCCCTCACCTAGAAAGATATTACCAGGCGACATTATAGAATGGTATAGAAGGGGTTCGGTCATAGGAATACACGGAAGAGGAAATTTTCACCTCCCAGAGTATATACATCAACCATAACTAGGGCAACAGTGGGGACATAAGAGAAAGTGCAGGAAAAAAGACACCTCTCTATATCGATATCCCCCTTGACCCCCTTCATTGGTCATCCGGAGTTTCCTCCAGTGTGACCGGAGACAGTTACCTTAAATGGCAAGAGGCCTACTGTAAGAGATCTCTTTGATGAAAAGGGAGTGATGGACTTTAAAGTGCTTTGCTCCGGTTATGGACTGCACCTGATTGCCCAATGCCAATATCTTGTCCTGAGACACTGGGTATCACAACCCCACATACGCGTCGTCATTGACAAGATTTGAAAAGTGGTTTGTCACCAGTCATTCCGATAAGTGACTACTCTCAGATATATGTTATGCCTTTCTCATCGCACCCCTACATCAGGCTAAATGATCGGCGCAGCGCAGATAGGAGAATGAATGTGAGCACAAGTTCTCCACTAAGGACTGGCAGGATATCATACACAGAGCAAAGGCATCCTCATGTAGCACAGCAGGGAAGGAATTGTTCCTTAAAATCGCGTATTATTGGTACTATACCCCAGTGAGAATTGCACACTGGTCGGCTGGAGGAGACACACAATGCTGGAGACATTGCAGTCAGGAAGGTACTCTAATGCACCTACTGTGGAGTTGCCCCAAGATTCAACAGTTTTGGTCCACTGTCTTATCAGACATTCACACTATATATTAAACGGAGATATCTAGATTTCCAAGATAAACATCACTGGGCTTACCTAATGCTTTGACCTTCCCTCTGTGATCCTGCCATGGGAGAGCTATCGCTCTGGCCCAGGGAGCAGACAAACAGACCCTACTATCCCAATGGGGCACTGAGGTAATCCCGACTCATTTGGATTGGCTCCATAAAATGTGGGAGCTTGTGTGTATGGAAAAAATTGGCGACAGGAGTTACGGGTACATTAACTCGCTTTGATAAAACATGGGGGACCACCATCCAATTTTTGCCGGGTGAATTCACTGAACTGACATGCCCAATCTACCTGCGCCTGCATCGCCTAACTCAGACGATACAAGAAGAGGGGGGACTCACTGGGTTAGGTTTTGTGGGGCAACATAACAATAAGGCAGTTAAGGGCTTCTTTCTCTCCCCTCTACTCTAGTATCTGACTCCTAACCCTTCCTCCCTACTTCTCCACTACATTTAAAATAACTTATTTTCCACCGGCCTGCGGATGTAGGTGGTTGCTGTTGTACTTTGTTTTTGATAAAACCATAAAGAGATTTAAACCATAACATTACATCACCAGGCCACCATCCCTGTGATGGCATCCTGTTTTAGTGAATGAATATTAATGAGATAGGTTGGATTGCGAGCCTCCATGATTCAGAATTTTGGGAACCTACATATCCGTACGTAGGTGAGTGCCCAAAATTCATGTCCATTCGCAAAAAGTCACTATGCAGTTTGTGGCAACGTTTTACGAATGGAAATTTCATACATCAGGTCCAATCTCTCTTCCCCTTTAATGTGCAGATGAGGGTACTGTGCAGCCATCTCTAGTGGGGCCTTTGTCATATGGTCATTGAGTTCTGTTAACCTACTACACCCCTCATACTGTTGTATGATATTGCCTTACAGCTAAACATCTTCCTGATTCTCACCATCTCGGCCAATTCTAATGCACAGTTTTATATGGAGCACCTGTGTTCCTACTTGCCTACTCTTATAATGCCTACCGCTTCAATATGTGCACCCTTGTTTGTTCCTCTTGCATAGACATCCCTTCCCCCCAAAGACTTTTTGATTAAGTCTGCGATGCTTGCACATCATTCTCTTTAGACTCCCCTGGTCCCTCAACAACCTTCTGTTGTGGTTTACACACACACTCATAACTGTTTCCCTGTTTACCTTAACCAAGCCAGATCGACCACAACATATCTTCTCTTTGAGACTGGATTTTATAAAGGTGTTTTCAATTCAGTTCTTGCTCAACCCTTGGTTAATTTTTTGCAGTTTTACGTAGCGAGAACTTAGCCCAAGGGCATTGGGGCACGTTTGAGAACCAGATTGCGCCACACATAGTTTTTAGGCACAGGGCGGTTAGGTGTTTTACCCAGAATCATAGGATGGTGAGCCAAGGCCGGGATTCGAACTTGGGGGCATATTATCAAGAAACTGCGTTAAAATTATCGCCGCTTTAGCAGCAGAAAACTGCCGCTAAAGCGGCGATAATGGGCTTGATAATATGCCCTTGAGAATACCCATAGAAGCCTATGTTCTGGTGTCAACATGGGCTTCTATTGGAATTCTCTGCGGCATATTATCAAGCCCATTATCGCCGCTTTAGCAGCAGTTTTCTGCCGCTAAAGCGGCGATAATTTTAACGCCGTCCTTGATGATATACCCCTAAGTTCCTCAGTTTCAAAGTCAGTGTCACTAGAGGCTGTGCCACTGCTCCTTGGAATGTGCAGAGTTCAACCCCTGCTCTCACACGTGTGCAGTGGTGCATGTGAATCTTCTTAGGAAGAGAGAGCAGTCACGTAAAAGTGCGTGGTTTTTGTACTCATCACCCTTATTATAAGTCTCCTTCTTCCTGCTTCTTAGATGAGCCATTAATACATTGTTCTGTTCCCTTCCCAGATCCTGGCACTCTGGGTCCTTAACCCTTTATTCCTTGACTTGTGACCAAGAACCATATAAGCATGCCCTCTCGTCTCACTGTGGAAGCAATCATCCATTACCTTATTTTTGTCGTTAATGGTTCATTCTGACTCTAAGGGTGTCAACAATGAGACATTTAGCACTTCCACAATGTCGTTCAGCACGATCCGGTCAGAGACTCTTTGATCTTTCCCTCTGGTTGGGATATTCGTTTTGAAGGAAATCGGATTGTTTGGGTAGAAAGATCACCGTTTTGATGTGAACAGTTAATGACGTCCCACAAGGACAACAAATTAAGTGGTCCATGTATGAACCCTTGCTCACCCTTGGTAGACTGGCACAAGCTGCAACCTTTTCTTTAGAGAGGTGATGTGCAACATTTCACCAAAACAAAATATAGCTAAGAAATAAAGCGTAAAAGCCGATTTAGATGAAAAATAAATACAAAGTGAAGAAAATGGCAACAATTATGTAAATATAACGTAGCGAACAAATGATATAACATTTAATTGCAATGGCAATATAAAGTCAGGTTAGAGAACCACGATCAAAGATGTTAATTTCCGTCTGACCAGTTGGTGGCAGCAGTGCATTATTTTGGAAAATCAAAAGAAGCACTGGCTTCTCCAGATAAGAGGTCTTTGAATTTGAAAGAGAACTAATTCTGTGAGTTCTGTACGCTTGCAGCAGTACAGTGCAACTTCACTGGGACATTTCTACATAGTAAGGTAGCTGGAACTCGTTTGAATGACATGGGCATGAATTTCAGGATGTGTAGCTGATGCAGCGCTTAACGTCAAATTCCCCTTTTTGGCACAGATCAACTATCTCGTCATTCAATTCACTCACATACATTCATTGGTGGGGCCCATAACACCAATATACTTACACTCGGTTGACCTGTTTTCTGAGGGAAAATACGTTTCTCAACGCTGACATGAGAAGAATACCTTTACTTTACCCTAAAACACATTGACATTAAACCTAAGATATCCCTCCCATACGGAGATAGATCATTTAGTTGAATTGTTGATTGATGATTAACTCGTCTACCTTTGCTCTACCTCTTTTCTTTTATTCTTCTTCTTCAAATAATCGACACAACACATTTGTCAATTAGTCAATTATTCTTTATCGAAGAAATATTGCAAGAAATGTTAGAAATCATCATCAGCATTTCAGCGCATCATATTTACCTATTCTGGCTAAAGTCGAACTCTAAGTCAGTCAGTCAAAGAGAATTTATTCAGCAAAGTTAGGCCGCAATTCAGTCTCTCATAGATTCAGGATAACAGCTGTCCAGCAATGTCACCGTCCTCTCCGTCAGCATAACCTCAGGAAATCGAGTTCGTCAAAGAAGAGCGAGCGTAGATAGTTCAATTCCCTACCTACTTTTATAATGAAAATAATAACAAAATGTATCAAAATCGGGGTTTAGAGAGTTCTTATTGGTCAACTTTGACTTGCAGGGTACAGTTCTCAGGGAGTCGGATAATAAAGTCATCCAACTTGCTTATTCCGGCTTTTAAATCAAGCATTGTCCTTTCTTTTGGATGGGTTCCCGGAACAACCTTGGAGGGTACATGTTCTCCTGGGGTCAGGTCCAGGCCACTGTTGCTGGCGGTGACGCATGCTCACTTCACCCAGAACCTCGTGTTGTCAGGGCAGTCACGTTTAACGTCTCGTTCAGCCATCTTGTTTAGGCCGAAATGGTCAACTTAAGCGAAAGAAACACAAAAACGTAATTAAAACATAGAAATAGCTAATAAAATGTTATCCCCTTGCTAATACCCATATGTGTGTGTATTTATCTAGCAGAAGCAACACTCAGAGTGGTTTATACTCACTGAATAAAGCACAAATCACAAGTACATCACTTAAAGCAACATATAACATATAATATTCTAATGTTCTACTATTAATATGCATACACTACTTAATTCTCAATTAATATGGCCATGCAAAGTGCAATTCCCACGTGTAATTCTCTTGTTAATATAGTTGGTGAGTTATCACTTCAAACCGATTAATAATATTATAATTCATTGTTTATTCTGATTAATATAAACATGCAGAATGGGGGGTATACAAAATGTTGTACTACCCGCTCCATCAATCCCCCCTTTGGTGATTATATCACCACACTAATATAAAATTTTGTAACCCTTTTATGGAAATTTTGAATTGATTTCTTGTTTCATTCATATTTCAGTTTCCCCTGTTTCTTCTCTTTTTGCTGTTTTATACATGCTATCCTTTAACTCTTCAAGTTCTATTTCCTCAAATTCCCTTTCTTGTTTCTTATCCCTTCTCCTTAAGTTTTCTCTTTTTATTCTTTTCTGGTTTTTATTCTTTCTACAACAAATACAACCTAGTCTAATTATTAGTACTAAGGAAATCACACAAGTTAATGGAAATAATATCTTACCTATAAATGTACTACCTAGTTTTACTATGAAGTCTTTAATAGCTAATATTTTCTTACCAGGTCTGGAGGAGTGTGGCTCAATGGTTAGAGTGGCAGACCCTGAAGCAGAGTTCTGGCCAGGGACCAGGGTTCGATTCCCGCCTCGGCAGGGCTCGGGCTCAATTTCCTCGGACCTGTCTATTCTTGCCTCAGTGCCTATTCTAATCACGGGCCCCACACTGCAACTCTGGGCAATAGCTTGCTTAGCCTCCACACCGGCCCCAACAGCGCTAAGGATGCCTGGCTTCACCCTGGGGGTGCCCAGGAGTGGACACTTCACAGGGAAAGCCAGGAGGGGTTCCACAGTGGTATGAGTATCAGTGCCAGGAAACCGCAAAGGTGACACCGCAAGGTGGCCGTCTGGTGACAGTGCGCTCTATAAGTACCTTGACATTTACATTTACCAATCTTCTCCCAAACACCTTCAACCTCCAGTGGTACAATTTCGTTATGCAATTCTGTAATATTCTTAATATAAATTTTCAAATCTTTACTTTCGTCAGGAATGTAAGTACAACAATGTTGAACTTTCAGCATTCCACAGACTCCACCCTCTTTTGCCAATAAAATATCAAGGGCAAGTCGATTTTGCATTACCATAGCACGCATGGCAACCATTTCAGTATTTACCAATAAGAATCCTCCAGCGGTGCTTGTTGACAAGCGATCCACTACTGTTGAAAGTTTTCTAATTTTGTTCGCATTCAGAGATATTCCCACTGCGGGTATCAGTGCTCCAAAAATGTCACCCACAATTTCAGTCCAAGATTCTCTCTTACTACATGCTAAATAACTACCTAAACTATGTACACCATCTACTCCTCTATCCATGTGAAAAATCTTTGGAGAAACCAGGCCAACATAACATGTGCCATACCAATGGTCTGGCAAACGATAATATGCCCTGTTCCCTCAAATGAAATACAGTCCTGGAAAGACTGGATCTCTTCCACCTTTAAATCCCCATCCTCCCATGATTCGGTATGTATCATGGCACTCACTATTTCCTAGAAAATAATTGTCATACGCCGTCTGATTCCTTCTTATACACAATTTCCCTTTCTGAGGCCAATCTAAAGCCATAGTTGGTCTCGTTTCTCCTCTTAAATGTTTCTCCATTTCTACATCCCAAACCGTTTTCTCCACTTTCCCTTCGGAAACCTTCCTTTGCATTTTCAATCTCCTTTCTTCAACCATATCCAAAAATGTCTTCTCCTCTTTCTTTAAACTGCAAGTCAAGTTATTTCTAAATATATATTCTAAGGTTAGTTCATTTGTCTCTAAGAAGAATTCACCTAATACCTTTGCAGATTTTACCTTGTTTAGTTTGTTAATTGCTGGTAATTGTGAAAATATAGTATCTACATCTGAAAAATAATACTCTAATTTACCTGTTTAATAAAATAAACTAGCTATTACACTACATGTTATTCCATATGTTACAGGAAGGTGATGATAAGTCACTCCTTCAGATACAGATGCAGGTAATTGCATACATACGTAGCAATCCCTTACGTCCATTGTTTTTACATATTCATACAACAACTTTGAAAACACATTGTTAGAAAAATCTGTTATTGACCTGTCTTTATGTAAATAGTTTTAAAATATTCTAGTTGGAACTACCTTTTGAACTTTCCCTATATCAGTTATGTTATCACTATGTCCTTCTAATGTTTCAACAGTAACTTTAAATGAAATTAGTAGAGCAAGAATACTCCAAAGAAGCATTAATAATCCTGTACATTCTGCACCATCTTCTAAGGAAGGTACATCTACTTTTGCTACTTTCTATGTTTGCCATCTTTTCTAAATGAGCCGTGTCTTTTGACTTAGCCTCTTCTACTTCACAACTAGTTTCTAACCCTAGGCTTCTTAAGCACCTACGTGGTTCTACCAGTTTTGTCTTTTTCAGTATTTTATTGTTTTTCCATCAGTAATTTTTCTTGTCTTATTCAGTTTGGCATCTCATCATCTTTCACCTTCCCTTCGTTTTCAACATACAGGTTGTCCTGAACATCCGCTTCTTCTCCAATATCGGACAAGATAACTCTCAGGATTTCCGATTCTTCATCTTCCTCAACCACTTCCGGCACAACCACCTCTGGATCTCCTTAGCTATCCGCCTCTTCCTTCACTTCAGGCAGGGCCACATATGTCCATTCCGGTGATTTATACTTCTGGTTAGGTTTTCTTGTTCTTTTGCTTTCTTTGACTACTGTCTGTTCTTCTTCTTTCGATTTTTCCTGACTCGTTACTTCATTCACCTGTTTGGCTCTTGGCGAATTTACACGTGTCAGCCGATATCTCAGTATCTTTATCTTGTTTGGCCACACCTCGTCTTTGGCCGCTCTTTTCAATTTACTCCCTTTATCATTCTTTTCAGTTCTCCAAGCTCTCTTTCTCAGAACTCGGCCTTCTGGTATTTCATCTTCGCTTTCCTCAGATTCTGTTTCAACTTGCTTTTTACCTTCAACGAGTTCTTTTTCCACCTCTTTTATTTTCCCTACTTCTGTCCCTCCTCGAATCTCCGTCACGCAATCTTCCTGCTGACTACTTTTCCCTGCTTCTAACTGGATGTTGGAGTTCCCTACACCTCCCCGGGGGTCTTCCGCAATAATCTTTCCCTCTCTCTCTGTATCTGGCACCTGTCCATCTAAAGGTGTTGTTTCAGGTGGAATTTCTCTCAATCTTTCATCTGGTACTTCCTTCTCACAGATTTCCTTTATTGTCTCTCCACTGTCCTTTTCTTTGTTCTTCCTTTGTTCTTTCTTGGATGAATGGGCTCTTTGTTCTGTCTCTGAGTCTGAACTGGATTCAGAAATCTGCAATCTTTTCCTCAGGGAGTTACTTCTGGGGACCAAAGTTAACCTTGGCTCTGTCTCCCCCTTTCAGAGTTTTCTCCTTCTTTATCCTTTGGCTCTCCGTCATCTGACTCAGTACTGGATTCTGATTCATCAAAATACTCTTTCTCTTTGCAATCCACTGGATTTGGAATTCTCAAAATATGACTTGCATGGATCCAGTTCTTCAGTCCAGCACACTTCACAGCTGTTGTTGTAGTCAAGATGACTTGCCTTGGTTTTCCCCACCTGGGAACCAAACAGTTTCTTCTTCTGTGTACTTTTATCCTTACAGAGTCCCCTGGGCTTAGATCATGAGCTGGCTTCTTTTCAAGAGTGGTGGCATCCGCTCCAACCTGATGAAACACAGAATGAACTGCGTCAGCCAGACTTTTACAGTATTCCAATACCATGTCATCAGTTATTGTCATCAGCTTGTTAACTGGTATAAATACATGTCTCATTGCGTGTCCCATGAGGATCTCATGAGGACTCAAACCAGTAGTTCTGTCTGGTATTGATCTAATAGTCATGAGTACTAGAGGCAAGACATCGGGCCATTTCATACCTGTGGCTAAACACATTTTCCCTATTCTGTTTTTGATGGTACAATTCATTTGTTCTACTACACCAGAAGCCTCTAGTCTGTAGGCACAATGCAGTTTTTGTCGTACATTCAATGCTTCAAAAATCAGTTTTATAATCTCATTATGAAAATGTCCTCCTCTGTCTGATTCAATTGTTACTGGGAACCCAAACCTAGGTATAAATTCCCTCAACAATAATTTTGACACCGTCACTCCATCATTTCTTCTTGTTGGGAATGCCTCTACCCACCTGGAGAATAGGCACACCATCACCAAAACATACCTCAATCTGTTACAAGGAGGCATTTCAATGAAATCTACTTGCATTCTGGTGAAAGGCACTCCCTCTCGACCTATTGTTCCTAGACTCATCACTGTCTTTCTTCCTGGATTGTATTGCGGACAAATTAGACATCTTTGACAAATACTCTCCGCCACAAGCCTGAACTTGGCATTATACCAAGTTTGTTTAAAAGACCTAATCATGGCGTCTCTCCCTATATGTCCCTGTCCATGATGCATCCGTGCCATGGCAGACATCATGCTATCAGGCATAACTGGTCTTCCATCTCGATAGGCCCATACATGATCTTTCTCTCTTGGTGCGCATCCTGCTTTTACCCACTGTTTTACTTCTTCCTCTCCTGCTTCTTCCTGCAATTGTCTTACCTCATCCCATGTTCTCACAGTGTTAGTAAACATTGGGAAACAAGAAATCGATTCCTTTGCCTTTGCCCGATTGATTGAATTCTGATTTCCTGCACAGTATTGTGCCATGTCATTGGCAAACTTATTTCCAGTGGCTATATAATCACCACTGCGACTATGAGCAGCACATTTTACCACAGCCAATTGCCTGGGCAGCTGTATTGCCTCTAGCAACTTTCCAACCACTCCAGCCTTCTTAATGGGAGTCCCACTTGAGGTCAGGAAACCTCTTTGCAGCCAGATTTGGCCGAAATCATGGACCACCCCGTAGCCATACTGGCTATCAGTTATCACAGTCACTCTCACACTTTTCCCAATCTTACATGCTCTGGTCAGGGCGATAAGTTCAGCTACTTGGGCTGACCTTACTCCTTTTAAATAGGATGCTTCCATCGCTGCTGCAACTGTACATACTGCATATGCTGCACTTAGCACTCCATCATCTGTTCTCAAACAGGATCCATCAACAAACATGACATAATCATTTTCTGGTAAAGGGTCATCTTTTATGTCAGGCCTTGGTTTTGTACAAAATCAAGTACATCCAAACAATCATGATCTGCTTCATCTCTTACCTCCACATGCTCTACATCAGGCAACAATGTTGAAGGATTCACATTCACGCATCTCACAAGACTCACATTTGTTGCGCCCAAAATGACCTTTTCATATTTAGTCAGTCGGCTGTGCGTCATATACTGAGTACGACTCCTTGTTAAAAGAATCGCCACATCATGAGGCACAAACACTTTCACAGGATACCCCATCACAATTCCTTCACTCTGTTCCAAACTTCGACATGTAGCAGCTACTGCTTTCAGACACACAGGAAGGGCTACAGCTACTGGGTCCAACATAGATGAAAAATACGCAATTGGTTTCCTCAGTTTTCCATGCTTTTGTACTAGAACAGAGAGTGCACATCCATTTCTCTCACTGCAATACAACTCAAACTCCTTATCATACTCAGGCATACCTAATGCAGGCGCTTCACACAATCCTTCTCTCAATTTCTTGAATGCTGCCAACTCCTCTTTGTTCAGATCAATCGGATCTCTCACATCGCTTCTTGTCAGTCGTACCAAAGGTTTTGCAATCAAGGAAAAATTTCCTATCCATTGACGACTATATCCAACCATTCCCAGAAACATTCTCACTTCTCTTTGGGTCATTGGTGGACTCATTCTTTTGATGATCCTGATTCTGTCTATGGTTATTTTCCTGTGTCCTTTCTCAATGCTGTGTCCCAAATATTGGACTTCTCTTTTACAAAATTGTAATTTTGATGGTGACACTTTTAGTCCTCCATCTGCCAAATGATTCAGCAAAGCTACTGTGTCTACCTCACAAACTTCACGAGTTTTCGATGCCACAAGCAGGTCATCAATATATTGTACTAGTACTGAATTTTCAGGCATTTCTGGACTTTCCAAAGACTTTTTCAATAGCTGATTAAATATTGAGGGGCTTTCTGTATACCTCTGTGGAATTCGGCACCACGCCAAAATACGCTTACCGAAACGAAATGCAAAAATGTGCTGACTGTCATGGTGCAATGGGATGGAAAATAAAGCATGGCACAAATCAATCGCTGTGTACCATTCTGCGTCATGAGGGATCTGATATAAAATCACAGATGGATTTGGTACAATGGGACAACATGGTACAACAATTTTGTTTATCTTTCTCAGATCTTGCACTATTCTGAACTTCCCACTAGGCTTTTTCAGTCCCATTATCGGTGAATTACATGGGCTACTCCTTATTTCTCTCAAAATTCCTTGTTTTACCATTTTCTCAATGACAGGAGTAACACCTTCAATTATTTCAGGGGTCAATTTATATTGTGGGATATTTGGATAACATACTCCTTCTTTTACAGTTATCTTTACTGGATCTACATTTCTTATCAATCCTACATCTTCTCCTGTTAAGACCCAAACCTCTGCTTTTACTGATTGTTTCAATTCTTTTGGTAGTTCGTCAGTGTTGAATACAGCATATGTACCTGTAATCTCTCTTTCTTTATTTGCCAATGTCATTTTATATAACACATCATCATCAGGTGTTTCAAAGGCTATTCCATCTGGAGTAAAAAATATAGTGCAATTCATCTTGCACAATAAATCCCAACCTAACAAGTTCACAGGACTAGTGTCACACAATACGAATCTGTGCATTTCAGAAAATGTCCCTATACTAACTTTCACTGGTTCTGTAAGATTAAGTTTTAATCTGTCTGTTGGAGACCCCAACTACTTGGATCGTTTCATCCGAGAGAGGAAGATTCTTAACATCAGCTGATCTAACAGTTGATCGAGTAGCACCAGTATCAACTAGGAAAGTAATATTTTCATTATTAACTTTTCCATCTACAAATGGGCCTGTCTGGTCTACTTCTAGAGTTGCGCCAAGTACGCACTCTTCTTCCTCCCTTCGGCACCGTCAATAACCTTCTTCTGAATCGCTTTCATCGCGTTGCAGCCAATACTGCGAAGCAGCACTAGCGCATTGCGGCTTATTTACCTGTTCTTCGTTGTAGAATCCATTCTCCTTACTATACTTCTGGCAATTTTTGTTCTGTGGAAAAGGTGGTTTTGGCACCTGATTCTGTTGTTTTACACCCTGCTGTTGTCGTTGCTGTTGGCCACTCACCTCATTCTGCACCTGTGGATTCAAGGATGAATTTTCATCATTAGTACTTGGTGGATTCTTACACTCGGATTTCCAATGCCCTATCCTACCGCAATTATGACACGGAAATTTCTTTTTAGCTTCCTCAATATTACCTTTATTTTTCCCAGGATTAAATCTTTGTTTTGACCCTGCTTGTTCCATCAATTGTGCTTCCTGTCTCTCTGCTACTTTTACCTGTGCCCACATTGCCTTCTCTTTCAGTTTTCGCTATTTTGCTTCAATTTCATCACTGAAATATTTAGCATGTCTCAATACTTTGTCTATTTGCTTATTTTGCCAATCTACCGTATGCTGTTTTATCATTTCACTAATTTCTGGGCGAAGACCATATACAAACCTGTATACGAAATGACTCAAATCCTTGTCACTCAAATTCTCATCTCCACTGAATTGTTTAAAGGCTAAAATTAACCTCTCATAATAGACATGTACTGATTCTTTGCTTTCTTGATGTGTTCTGTCAATTTTCACCCAATCTGTCTCCTTAGGGGGTACTTTGTTCTTCAAAAATGCCATAACCTGTTCGTATTTCTTCATTACCTCAGGGTCTGGAGCTCCTGTCTTAGGATCTCTTGGGTATTCCTGTATCGGCCAATCTATTACTATTTTGCATTCTGTCCATAGATCTGCTGGTACAATTATATCAAACAGGCTATTCAAATCAATCCACAATACTTTGGATAATTTCACAAATCTGTCCACCTGTCTTTACCACTCGACGGGCTTTTCACGCAGTCGAGAGAAGTCATTCGTAAATGACAAAATATCCTGTCTAGTCCATGGGACATGCACATATCCTCCTCCTGGAATCTCTCTCATAGGGTATTCTGTCACAACCTTCTCTTTTCCTCTCATAGGATAGGCTGAAAACATTTTGTCTGAAACTTCGTCTCGCTTACAATACCATCTGCTCTTCCATTTGTCCATATCTCCCCATTTTCTCAACAAAATAATGATATCCTTAATCTGACCTATTCGTCCTGTTGTATTCATGTTTTCAATGTCTTTTTCGGTGAAATCTACTCGATAGGGTTTCTGTAAGGCTTTTACCTTTTCAATATCAATACCCATCTCATTTGCCACTTCTTCTAATCTTTCATGAAGATTTTTCGCTCTCCATGTTACACTTTTGCTGAGGAATAACAATTCCTCATCTTGGCACGTTTTTAACTTCTCTGTCGGGATAGTACCTACTATTAACTCTTCCAATACCATTCGTAATTTTGCTACATCTATTGACTGAAATTCTTTGTCTTTCTTTTGCAAGCTTCTCAACCATTCGCTCAACTCCTCGGTAGATGGTCCTACTGGCTTCTCTACATTACCTTGTCCAAAATCTTTTTGTTTTTCTGACATGGTCTCTATCATTGTCATACGTTTCTCTGCACACTTCTGACCTACAAACGGGTTGTTTGAAAAATTCGGTTCAATCATACTCATAGTCTGTCTCCTTGGATTCTCACTCTGACTCACTCTTGGTTGTTCAACCGGTTTATTACTTTTATAAGGGACTGTTAAACAATGTTCACTGTCTTTTTGCTTATCAAAAATAGGCATTACTGGACCTATCGTTACTGGTACAGTTACCTCTTCCAGGGTCTTAGTCAATTCTCTTATTTTCTCTGTTAGTTCTAGGGTTGTTTTGGCTAATTCTGCTGAATTTTCTCCATCCAATTTTCCTCCAGACTTCTTTTCTACCTCTCTAATAGGATTGTTTCTTCCCAAATCTTGGAACTCTGGTTCCGATTTTATAATCCGTTCTGTTTCTTTCATTGGGGCACTTGGAGTTAATATTTCTGGTTCTGGTCGGTATGGTGGTGGATTCTTATAGAACATATCATCAAGAACATCATCCTCGGACTCATTCCCTCCATACCCTTTCGTCTCCACATTATGCCTCATTTCTACACACTTTCGTCCTTCATTCTCTCCTGCACTTCTTACGGGAAACAAGCCCTCAGTCATACTCGCATTCCGCCACCTTCTCATTCGATCATCATGTGTCTCATGTCCGTACGATCTGCCAAACAAGTACCTATATCCTCTACCATTTCTCTGTCTTTCTCGGTCATGCATTTTGTCTTCCCATTCCGTCAAAGCCTCAAATTGAGTCGGTCTAGGTCTCGGTTCTAAATTCATCATTTTCTCTCTCAAATTTCTCAAAACAGCCAAATTAAATGAACCATGTTCTGGAAAAGCTAACACTCCGTCCTCCTTCGTATACTTAACCCAGTTGTCTAACCAAATACAGATGTGATATCCATATTTCGCAATCATTAAGGATGCAGGGGTTTTCGATGGTGGAAGTAACTGTCCTTCCCTAGTTTTGATCGATTTGTCCTTCTTAAACCACTTCTTCATTTTACCAAACCATGACTTTTTCTCTTTTTCTGGTGGATCGTAATACATTTTCCTTTCTTTTTGTGTCTCACTAATTTCTCCCTACAACTGTACCGCTATTCTGTCCAATCGCAGCGCGACTCACACTAACGCACCAATCCGGAGCGTCTACGTCACCCTGTATTTCTCCACTCCTAGCGCGGCGCACACTAACGCATCAATCCGGAGCATTTTGCAGTTCTGACCAACTGTCCAATCCCAGCGCGGTTGTTCTGACTTCAGCAGCCGCAGTGGCAGCTCCTGCTCCTGTCTAACCCTCCTTTACAAATCTGCTCAGTATGTTTTTGTTTCAATTTTTACAATTCTGTTAGTAACAACATAAAAACGTCTCCATTGTCTGCTTCGCTAACCAAAGAATAGCAATAGACCTTTCTCACGACAATTCCGTCTTTCCCGAGAGCAGCGCTTACCTCTGCCCTACTACGGAATCATTACTTCCGTTGATAAAGTAGCACATCCCTCTACTTCACCCTTCTAACAAGCATTAGCTAACCGTTACTCCAGAATTAAGACACCTAGTTGGAGACCCAATGCTCCTTAGAAATAAAACCAGAGTTTCACAATTAACCTGAATGCTATTTCATTCACGCACTTTCACACGGAAAATGTAGTATATTCACACAGAATTCTGTCTTTCCCGAGAACAGCGAATAGTCTGTCCTACTACAGAATTATGACATACGTTGATAAAGCAGCACTTCCCTCTACTTTACCCTTCTAGCAAGCTTAGGGAGCACCTGTTACCTTTCTAATGATAAGCGTTATCGGAATGCCATTTGGACTCCTGGTACCTAAAACCAAAATTTCACAGGTGACCTTCGCTATCATATACACTTCTCTCACACAGAAAATATCTCTAATGGCAACACACGGCGATGTCACTGAATCGAACCCAGACAATGCGTCGTGCAACTTCAATCGTTACACGTTTCTCCCTGTGTACCTACAGGGCAACAACAACAATTCCGTCTTTCCAGAGAGCAGCGCTTACCTCTGCCCTACTACGGAATCATTACAAATATTCAACTTCCTACATCCCAGAAGTCTTCAAAACAACATAAAATGCGACACGACTCAACATAGTGTGTTAGCACATAAATCAATATCAATAACCAATAATCAATAAGCTATTTACAAGCAATAATCACCAAACCAAGACAATAAAAAACATCATACTGCTACCAGAAAACTGATGCAGCGCTTAACGTCAAATTCCCCTTTTTGGCACAGATCAACTATCTCGTCATTCAATTCACTCACATACATTCATTGGTGGGGCCCATAGCACCAATATACTTACACTCGGTTGACCTGTTTTCTGAGGGAAAATACGTTTCTCAACGCTGACATGAGAAGAATACCTTTACTTTACCCTAAAACACATTGACATTAAACCTAAGATATCCCTCCCATACGGAGATAGATCATTTAGTTGAATTGGTGATTGATGATTAACTCGTCTACCTTTGCTCTACCTCTTTTCTTTTATTCTTCTTCTTCAAATAATCGACACAACACATTTGTCAATTAATCAATTATTCTTTATCTAAGAAATATTGCAAGAAATGTTAGAAATCATCATCAGCATTTCAGAGCATCATATTTACCTATTCAGGCTAAAGTCGTCCTCTAAGTCAGTCAGTCAAAGAGAATTTATTCAGCAAAGTTAGGCCGCAATTCAGTCTCTCATAGATTCAGGATAACAGCTGTCCAGCAGTGTCACCGTCCTCTCCGTCAGCATAACGTCAGGAAATCGAGTTCGTCAAAGTAGAGCGAGCGTAGATAGTTCAATTCCCTACCTACTTTTATAATGAAAATAATAACAAAATGTATCAAGATCGGGGTTTAAAGAGTTCTTATTGGTCAACTTTGACTTGCAGGGTACAGTTCTCAGGGTGTCGGATAATGAAGTCATCCAACTTGCTTATTCCGGCTTTTAAATCAAGCATTGTCCTTTCTTTTGGATGGGTTCCCGGAACGACCATGGAGGGTACATGTTCTCCCGGGGTCAGGTCCAGGCCACTGTTGCTGGCGGTGACGCATGCGCACTTCACCCAGAACCTCGTGTTGTCAGGGCAGTCATGTTTAACGTCTCGTTCAGCCATCTTGTTTAGGCCGAGATTGTCAACTTAAGCGAAAGAAACACAAAAACGTAATTAAAACATAGAAATGGCTAATAAAATGTTATCCCCTTGCTAATACCCATATGTGTGTGTATTTATCTAGCAGAAGCAACACTCAGAGTGGTTTATACTCACTGAATAAAGCACAAATCACAAGTACATCACTTAAAGCAACATATAACATATAATATTCTAATTTTCTACTATTAATATGCGTACACTAGTTAATTCACAATTAATATGGCCATGCAAAGTGCAATTCCCACGTATAATTCTCTTGTTAATATAGTTGGTGAGTTATCACTTCAAACCGATTAATAATATTATAATTAATTGTTTATTCGGATTAATATAAACATGCAGAACAGGGGGGGTATACAAAATGTTGTACTACCCGCTCCATCATAGCTATGCATTGCAAATGCCATAGTTTTGAAGTGTTGATCGGACAGACAAACCCATCATTGTGATAGATGCCAGTGCATATGCCCTTAGGAAGGTATAAATGCAGGCGAGTGATGGTAAGGAATTTGGGGGTATATGGATAAAGACTTTTTCCCGTTCGCAAACGGGCCGATTCTCTGTATCATCCCAAAAGGCTCTCGCACAATAGGGAATCGCAAAATTTGCAATTCCCTATTCTGCGAATGCATTTAAGGAATAGCAAATTGCGATTCTTTAAATGCTATTCTGGAAGCATCCAAGTTGTGCGATTTTGCCTTTAGAATTCGCAAATTACCACCAACTTCAATTTGGTGATAATTTGCTATTTCTTTGAAAAATGCACTTTTTTGCATTTTTCCATTTGCCATGTGGCGCACATACATGCCCTTAGGGCATGTATGTGCGCCACATGTGCATACATGCTTATTTCAGGGGTGCAACAGGGTGTCCTTTTGACACCCTTGCACCCTTGAAATTGCATTCGTAATTTGCGAGTACCTAATGGGTACTCGCAAACTGTGAATGTCTTCCTATTCATTACTATTGGCCTCATACATATGCCCATTGAAGATGTATTGGTATCTTAGACTTTGAAGGGAGCCAGGAGTGCCTGTAAGTGATTGAGAAGGAGGTGTTGGCATGCTGGGGGGTCATAAGGCATTTTAAAACATTTATTTAGGTGACTCATTTTCAAAGTACAGTGAGATCATAAACAACTAAATTACATTTTTTCAACAAAGGGAGTGAAACAGGCCAAAATGGTGGTATTATATACAAGAATATATTCTTGATGTGAAATACTTTCCAGGAAGTTTAAACATTAGTGAAAGATTGTTTGCCGAGGCCTCCTCAGTGAAGGAGAGGAACTGGGAGATGAAGAGGAATGGTTGATGGCATGCCTAAGCTCAAACTGTGGTAGGGTAGTTGAGGAAGGGTAGTAGAAATGCAAGTTAAAAAAAAATGAGGATTTTATTAAGGTGATGAGTGCTCGCGAGGAAAGTTGGTCAAACATGAAAAGCAAGGATGTTGGCCAGGAAGGATTTAAAATGGTTTGTACAGAATTATCACTACAGAATAGCATTTTGTACAGATCTAGAAAGTTGGTAGTGCCCAAAAGGGCATAAGACACAAATTATTAGATTTGTTGCATAAAGGCCATGGTGGAATATCCGGTATAAAGAAAACAGCAATGGTAGATTTTTGGTGACCAGGAATAGACGGAGAGATAAAAGTAAGAGGAGTTATGATGAGGTGGTTATGAAGGCGTGCTTGAGTGTACTATAAGGGGATTAAAAGCCGGATACTGGGTGCATTTATGTGTAGGAATTAAATTTTAAAAAAGCCTTAGGAGAGTAGTGCAGTTTAACAACAATTTATGGTCCTGGAAGGAGAGAAGTGGAATGTAAGAAAGGTGTCCAACTGTAACATGGGAGAACTGCGGAAATTGCGAGTGGAGGAAAATTTTATTGATGACAGCGTGGCTGAAAAGAATACAGCCAAGAAAAATTTAAGTGTAGAAGGAATGAGCATAAAAGAGCTAAGCATGTACCTCTGAAATTGCATCACTGTATGTTGTAGTTTTTTTTCAATGTTCCCATATAGGTATTATGGAATATAGCCTAATTCTTGATAGCTATTATGATGTTTAAGTGCGAACCAAATGTTGTTATTGCCAGAGATGTAGGCTGAGGTTATGTTTTGGTAACAGGTCTAGGAAGTGTTGCTTACTGTCATTGTGGGGATATGAATGTGTTACATTCTGCATTATGTTTTTGCATAGAATGTATATTTGTAACTGGAATGGATTGGAACAGCGAGTGAGTGGCAGTTGCAGATGTAAGAGGGAAGCATGCTGTTGCTACCAGCACGCTTAATAATCTAGTATGCAATATTTGTCACCTTGAAGATTCACTGAAGGGCGTTCATCTACTGAAACCCTATCCACATCACGTGTTCTTAAATCAAATTCTTTGAAATAGCAAAGATCTGGAATGCAAAAGACTTCACAAAACATGCAGGGGCTTGATAGACACAAAATTGCTGTCAGTTTCGTAAAAGGTTCAGTACTTCAGAGTCCCTTAACCGGAATGTGATGCTTCAGAGGAAATCAGTGCCGCCAGCAGAAATGTGGTCAAATTTGTGGCGACTATGAACAAGCCCAATGACCATGTTCTGAAGCGACAAGAGCTTGGAGATCAGGGACTCTGGGACACTGAGGTGTATCAACTTCCGTCAGTCCACGTGAGAGGGCACAGAGGCTCACACAATAATAGCATACTTGGGCCAGAAGATTTCTGAGACTGTTCACTTATAGAAATCCAGTCAACGACACCTTCTAAACTTGAGCAGTAAGGGAGAGAGATTGGTAAAAAAAAAAGGATGCCCATATTTTTTGTCTTAGTATCTGATGTGCAGTGTAGGCCCCACTGGGCAGGCCAGGTGTCCAAAGGGGGAAAGAACAGAAAGGGAGAAGCCTCTTTCCACCTCACAGCAGGAATCACTGAACTGTAAGCGCACAGATATTCCCAACCCAGTTTACAGGCTAGTGGCTAGTACTGCAGCAGCAGTCACAGAAAGACTACGGGCCCGATTCACAGAACTAACTTAAGACAAAATCCTAAACTTACTACCATTTTGGTATTCACAGAAGGCACTTACTCATTTTGGTATTCACAGAAGGCACTTACTCATTTCGGTATTCACAGAAGTTAGGAGTCCTAACTTTAGGACTCCTAAATGCCTTCTGTGAATACCGAAAGTCTTAAAGTTAGGATTTTTCTAAGTTTAGGAGTAGTAAAGTTAGGACTCCTAACTTTAGGACTCCTAAATGACTTCTGTGAATACCGAAAGTCTTAAAGTTGGGATTTTTCTCAGTTTAGGAGTCCTAAAGTTAGGAGTCCTAACTTTACAACTCCTAAACTGAGAAAAATCCTAACTTTAGGACTTTCAGTGTTCACAGAAGGCATTTTGGAGTCCTAAAGTTAGGACTCCTAACTTCTGTGAATACCGAAATGAGTAAGTGCCTTCTGTGAATACCAAAATGGTAGTAAGTTTAGGAATTTGTCTTAAGATAGTTCTGTGAATCGGGCCCTACAGGTTCATAGGGGAAGTTAACCTGTTCATTCTCATGGTGCCCTCCCTGGATGTAGTCACCACTGGCGCACAACCCTGCATCCCTCCTGGGAGGGACCCACTCAGGTGTTCTATAGTGCACCTGGTCCATGAAAGTGTTCTGAGAGCACTATCATTGTAGGACAGTTGATGTCTCACATGGTGGGACTCTATTCTACAGTCCCATATTGCAGGGACTCTTCTTTCATCCTCACCTTCCCTAACAAAAGTGTAACACCCCAAGATCAGCCATGATTTTTATTCCTGAGGCTCAGCATTGGCAGTTTAGTCTAGGGTTCCACAGACAGTACGTGGCACAAGCCCCGAAAGTTGGCCTGCTCAGTCTTTGCAATGCAGTCATGGGTCTGGCCTATACATCTTTAAACCATAATGGTACAGCTGGCACAAGTGCCCTGCTGGGAAGTCATCAAGACCCCATTCATCGAGGCCTTCTGAAGGTCTCTCTCAGGGTTCGCCTGCACCGAGGTACTAGGGGAATTCCCATTTGGTCCCTCTTCAGTGCCACTCCTGCTGTCTCCTTGGACAAAGCACCAGAGTGTGGCAGTTCGGAAGTTTGCATCGCCCTCTTTTGTGTCCTGGCTGCTCACAGTAAAACCATCCTCTCCTGTTTCTGCTTTTATTGATTTTAGCTACAGACTAATTTACTGTATCATAATACAATGTCAACACAATCAGCACACGTGTGAAATGCTCCGATTGTACACATTGCATAAGCCACACCCCACATGCCCACATCTCCATCCCCTACTGGTAGTCCAGTACTCCATTGTCCAATTGGTTGTAGCCCTCTCTGTTTTAGTCTATCCACTGATCCATCATGTAGTCTGTATGATCAGTGTCTCCTAGGTCAGTCTGTAGTGAGACCTCAAGTTGAATTTCTTCAGGCAGACTTCCCCTCATACACCACTCTCTGCACTCCCATGAATACTTTCAAGTCTGCTGGCCGCATTTGCTTGGTTGAAGAGACCTGATCACCCCACCTTCTTGCAATATCTCTTTTTGCTACTAAGAATCCAAGCGCGAAGAACATTTTTTCCTTGGTAGATCAACTTAGCAGGGGATGCTCAGTATAACAAACTGTGGGTCTCTGGGTACCTCTACTTCCAGGACTGTCACTAATTCTGCAATTACCTCTTCCCAGTATAATTATATTCTGGGGCAATTCCAGACCGTGTGTAGGAATGCCCCTTCCGCACTGGGCCATGCCCCTTCTTTGCAGCCTGCTCTTATTGTAAGTAGGCTCTATGTAAATCTTTGAGCTAAATTCATCCTAATCTCGCTTTATATGCACTTCCCTAGGATGCATCGAGGCAGCCCTCCAGTCAATCCCCTCCTTTTCTGAAGTGTCATGGTTCTCCCCTCCCGTACTCACAAGTTTTGAGAACTTTGGAAACAACAGTTGTTTACCCTTCAGTCTCACCTACACCTGAAATTATCTTCTGCAAGCCTGACCAGGCCCGTGTCTCTTCTTGGATACCCTTTGCTATCCCACTTTGGACAATCTGTTTTATATGTCTCACTCCCGACTCGACCTGAGCTTGTTTGCTGTAAGCCCGACCAACCCTTCCTCTAATTCCTTGTGTCTCTTCTTGGACACCCACGTCTATGGGTTGGCCCTCCTTTCAAGCATTGTGGTTCAATGAGCTCGGTGCCCACCAGATTCTGGGGCAACTATGGAGAAGAGTATCTCTAGAAGCGCACACTCGTGAACAAATTATATAACTTTTGGCAAGTTACATTTCTGACTTTCACCTCGCCATTTAGTGCTTTGAACAAATTATCCACCGAGATGTACTAGGTCTCCTGAGACAGTTTGAGATTTTCCCTGAATTCCCTCAACTACTTTTCAGCAGTCAGCCCAATGTGTATTCTGTTGTGGCTGCATGGGCTCTAAAGTGAGGTTGGCACCCCTCTTTGACCCAGGCAACCTCCCTGTAGCCACCACCCACCAATATTCCTCTTCTTGTCCATCCACAGAACAGCTCAACTCACAAGCTTGCATCCAACTGTCCAAGTCCTCAGCAACAACATAAGTGAGTACAACTCCTTTTCGTCTACTCAACACACACCTTCCACTACCATAAGCACTGGGTGTCCAGGTCTGCCAGGCCTCAATGTCTATCATCCTCGTTCTCTCTTCCCAAGACAAATAATCCTTTTCATTTATCTCCAGAGCCGCAGCTGCTTTTTTAGGTCTCGGCTGCGAAAGGCTGCGCTTGCGCAGTCTCGCTCCGAGATTTAATGAGTTGGAGTGACTTTGAGAAGAGGGGCTTGCACCCGCCCCTCTTCTATCCTGTTCTCCATTGGCTGGCCTCTTAAATGCTGGCCAGCCACTGGAGAAGAGGTCCAGTCACTCCGTTGAAGCCCCGTCTTTTTCGGATCGGGGGCGTGTTTTTTCGTTGCTTTTCGCAGGGCGTGTTTTTCTCTCCTCCAGCCAATGGCAAGAGGAGAGAAAAAGAAACACGCCCCCGAATCCGAAACCGAGGCTGCGTTTCTCCGAGGCATTTCTGCTTGGCCTCGGAGAAAGGCGGTGGTGTCCCGGCGTCCGTCTAGAACCCTCCCTCGGCCCCCACCTTCCGTCTTTCTCGCCTTGCCTTCCATGTCTGCATCTTCTCACCCTCCCACCACCTCCGGGTGCCTCTCCACTCGGGTTCACTCTGCAGCCTCTCTCCCGGAAGAGCCCTTCCTTTCCTTCAGCGGCGCTGTGCAAGATGGCGGTCCAAATTTCCAAGAAGAGGAAGGTGAGCCGTGTTTAATGTTGAAACGGTAACTTCTGGTTGAAGAATGCCCTCTAATAACACTGGGACAGTGTTCCCCTGATTTGGCAGATCGCTGTGGCCCTGCAGTTGTTCTTTTATCATGTTTTGATAGCTAAGGATGGCGTCGGATTGCGGCTGGTGGCGGTGTTTTGCTCCCCGCCTTAGACATCGCCTGTGTCAGTACAACCTGCTGAGCGTGGTTTGCATGACTGTCTGCGGGAGGGTGTGGATGCCTCGCTACTATAATTCACGGTAACCACATGGCGTTGACTAGACGCTGCCCTACAACGTATTCCTTTTTTCGTGGAAAGTGCAATGGTGTCTTAAGTTGGAAAGTTTGTACTAATAGCGTATTAGACCGTCATTTTATGTTTTTTCTGATTACCGTTTTCACTATAAACTACACCCTTTCAGAGTTGGTTGCCTGTTATTACTATATTCAGGTAAAGTTGCCGTATTAAGCGCGGTTTCGTAAAATAACTTTGTTCTCGCAAAGCAGCCTTATTGTATAGTACAATCATAACTACCCCCAACTCACTTGCTATTACGTGCAAGAACAGGAGATCAAAAATGCTGTGCTAATTTTGAAATAGCAAACTCCCCGATTTCCTTTCAGCTACAGATTTCGGGCAGTTGCACAGGTATGAGTTGCCATATGTAGTAACTGTTCCTTAACCACAAGCAACATCTTTTCAGTAGGCCAATATGTTCACTGTTATGCTGTAGGTGTATGAATCTTGTGATGAGCTCACTCCACTGCAAAGTAACTTGCCTGGAGCCTAAAGTAGCTGAGAAGAAACGCATTTATAGGGGCCTCCAAAGAGTCCGTCTGAAGGCCATTGTAAGTTACCTATGCACGTTTTAAACGCTTCCTGTCTTCTACCGGTTCTTTCCGAACGTTAAAAATGGAAAATCACTTCTATTCCGATAAGTGTAGTAGATGCTTGTTTGATGTCCCTTGATTGAGGCTCCCTGTGTAAAACACAATAGTGGGCACTTGTGTAAGTGCGGGTTTTTTTTTTTCACAGTACTTTCATGATCCCTGTATAGTTTGATCTGGTGCTTAGCCAACACAGAAATTGCAGTGGGGGGAAAAAAGGTTGTTGCGGGGAGATTAGTGATTTGCGTATGTTTAGTGCTACGGGTCTCAGTCTTTAACAGAAAGTACTGTGACTAAGGTATTTGAAACTTGCATTGCATACAGTATATTAGGCTGGTACAAAATGCGGAAAATTTTAGATAACACGTGCTTACAAAATGTAGATTTTAGTGATACTCATTCTGTAAGGAGTGCCATTATTTTTAAACAGATTAGGAAGCTTCAAGCGATTCCCTCAACTAATTCTAATACCTGCTTCCAAGCACCCTTTTCGAGATTGACCAGTTGCGCGCACTTTTTTTTTCTGAAGCATGTCGGCTCAATGGCATGAAGGCATGTTGTCACTTCAACTTCTGGTCCCTTGCAGCATGTTTGACTCGTCCCTGTAGTGGGGATTGCAGAGGTTTGGCTCCGTCAGTTATTTTTTTGCCATCAATGGGGCTATCCATAGTTGGTCCAATGTATCTAATTTTGTTGCAGAAAATCAGAAGTTTGAAGGATGTTTAGAGAAGCTATATTGTGGTGGATCCCTTTTATTCTATTTTGACTGGATTGTTTTGAAATCTGTGTGTAGGAAATGTTAGAATTGTGTGATTCAAGCTAGTGCAGAATGCAAACGGTCTCGGCATTGTTAAAGTTAGAGCTATTGGCATTGCTCATGACAATGCCGTTTCTTTAAATGTTTTAAAAACAAAAACATAAACAAAAATAATGTCATGAGCAATGCCAATAGCTCTAACTTTACCAATGCCGAGACCATTGCATTGTAAATGCTTGTTCTTAAATGACCAAAAGCAACCATCCTTTCTTCCACAGGCAATTTATTTCTTACAGCTGCAATTCCATACTGGATTATCTGTTCTCCGCCTCAGTTCTCTTGCGTTTAATCTGGCAGCCAACACACTGGAGTAAAACACAGAGGGGCTCCTGTCTGCCACGAGGGGCACAGCAGAGCAGGGTTGGTTCATGATGTCACTTTAAGGACTTTCCAAGCCTCCTCTACTGCAGTGGGATTTTCTCTGGCTTGCAGTGTTTGATCCCAGGCTGTGATGGATTTCTCCAGCTTGTTATGGTTTCCCCCAAAACTCCTTCTCAGTTGTTGAATACATGTCAGTACTACTTAACAATTTTGGAGGTGTGAGGAGCAAGGCCACACATTCAAGCTGTGTCAGAAGTTCTACCAAGTCCAGACAATCTGATTCATAAAAGGTAGGCTGGTTTCAGTGACTTAACCAGCCCTTGGTAGGTTAACACGAGCAGCAATGAGTTTCTCAGAGAAATGTATGGGGTGAAACAAACAACAATCTAACAGTCCATTGCAATGCACAAGGCCATATGTTGAGTTGTTTGTTGGGTTGTGCCTAGCTCTCACAGTCTGCTAACTCTACTAGACCTGCCCAGTTAATCCCACTAAACTTCAAATGGGATCTTTACCCTCAGGGTCCTGTCTCCTCTGGGGTTACTGTGGGGCTCAGCTCCAGTTTTCTGTCTTTTCCTTACAACCTGAAAGAGGAGTGGTGGTAGTAGAGCTGCCCAGAGGCAGGTGTTACCTGGACAGCCTGACGCTATTTTTCCTCCATTTTACTGGCCTTTGTATATCTTCTCTTTAAGATGCTGGCTTAAGTGGATAGAGGAGCAAAGCAGACTCAAAGTGACAGGATTTCCAGCCAAATAATTGGATATGTGCTGTTAAGCACTCCACAGAGCTTAGGCACAATATATTCAGAATATATATAATAACTCCAAACTCGTAAAAGTACTTAACATAATAAACCATTAACCATATCAGTGGTTTAAATTATTTTTGTGTTGCAAATGTGTTTTTGTAGCACTTTCGATTTAATGTTTTAATAGTTACGAAATTGTTCCGCAATGCGAATATCTCCAGCCTGTACAACAGCCCAGGGCTGTGAGCTGTCCATTTACCAGAGTAACACTCATGACACCTATTTCATGGAAGACAGTGACTGAAGCCAGATCAGAAGGCACTGCAGAGGTAAAAATAATACTTGTTAGCAAGACCAAATAATTTACCACAACAAAAAGATTGATTGCAAAGTTCATTACCCGTTTGACAGTAGGGCATGATTTTGAAATTTCTTTAGGACCACAACGAAGGGGATGGTTAATAGAAGTTATATATTTTTCTCGTCGGCTGCAAGGCTCTGGGGCATCTTTGGAGCAGTCAATACAATCTGCTCTCAACATAATTTAAATTCAAAATTGTGAAGACCAGACCCAAGTCAACACAAAGGTTTGTCTTTGATTCATTTATTTGGCGGCCTTAACATTTGGAACAGAAATGTTGTGCAAGAAGACCAATAACTGTTCATAGCATGATACTGGGTGGTTCAACAGCACTTAGGGGCAGAAAGCTCAGCTCCCCCAAGTGCCACGCATCAGGGGTTAGGCTAGCGCATTTTAATGCTGGTGTCCACAACACTGCATTAAAATGCATTGGTCATACAAATATAGCTCCCTGCCACGCTTTGGGGATCATAAGGCACTTGTATGCAGCATGTAAGCTTCGCACTGCTGCTCCTCGCCCACTAAGCATCTTTGCCTGATGGTGGGCCTGGAGGACTTGTTACGGTGACAGTGCACACGTAATACATCATATCTTTCACGAGCTCAGAAACAGACTGTGCTCGCTCTGTCAGCCCAGCCGGCCTCTCAGAGACACACATGTAGCTGCTGGATCTTCCGTGTGCCCAGGTATGTTTCCTGTAGTCTCTGGTGTTTATTACCTTGTAAGAACTTCGGAAGAGATAAGGATCAGAGGTAAAGTGCAGCTTTCAAGCACCAAGCAGGTGATCTAATGTCATATTGATATGAAACAATTAACATGGCTAAATGGGAAGACATGCGACAATCTTTGAGGCATTCTACCCAACCTCGCTAATCTGAAGTGCCTGATAAAATACAGGCTAGTGTTCAAGAAAGCCATTACAAAAATGGGGTAACCCAAGGAAAAAGGACCTGGGTGGATTAATGATACCAAAAACAGTGGTCCTTAACCAATGATTAATAAATCTGAGACATATATTTCGCTTAGTCAATTATTAAGCTAATCCTGAGCCTAAACGGAATTTTCTTTAAGAACAAAGGCTCGCAATATTCAATAAGTAATTCAATCCAACAGAGGACAACATCCAAAACACTGTGAGCTGGTATACATACGTTTATTTTTGGCAATTTTTTGCAATATTCATAGGACAGAATGAAGTTGCTCCAAGGAGAGACGTGCATCAAAGGAAAGTGATTGAAAAGTGCGTGAATAGGACAAGGAATGAAAGATACATAGTAGTAAGAGTATTTAATCAATTTCAGGCAGTGTGGATCGGTTGTAATTCACCGTCCAGAGTCCAAGTAACCTGGTCACATTCATTGGATACAAAATTAGTATAATTCCAAAAATGACCCCATTGATGGTCTTGCACGAAAGACTGTAAATGTGTCCCAGGTAGTAAAGGGTGGGCGTCGACGTTTCGACCTGTCTTGATGGCCTTGGGGGATTTTAAGCCTTGGCCTTGCGGGTCTTCATCAGGACCAAATAGGGGGCAACCTGACTGGAAGGTGATCTTAACTGAAACACCTAGTGGATTAGATTCACTGGGAGAGTTCCCGGATTCAATAATTGGAGGGCTTGCTATGACAGGTCAGACAATTCGTGTCGCATCAAGAATTCAATAGAGCCTGATAGCGATGTATCCGCTGTCTGTTCAGGGATAGCCGATGCGTAGAATTCAATCAAGGCATGCGAGCACAATAGATGTGCAGGAAAAACCGGAGCGTCCGTCTCCGTTCAAGCCCCAGCGCAGTGTGAGCTCGTCCGCGGCTCCGTGCGGTTCGGAGCCGCGGACGAGCTCACACTGCGCTGGGGCTTGAACGGAGACGGACGCTCCGGTTTTTCCTGCACATCTATTGTGCTCGCATGCCTTGATTGAATTCTACGCATCGGCTATCCCTGAACAGACAGCGGATACATCGCTATCAGGCTCTATTGAATTCTTGATGCGACACGAATTGTCTGACCTGTCATAGCAAGCCCTCCAATTATTGAATCCGGGAACTCTCCCAGTGAATCTAATCCACTAGGTGTTTCAGTTAAGATCACCTTCCAGTCAGGTTGCCCCCTATTTGGTCCTGATGAAGACCCGCAAGGCCAAGGCTTAAAATCCCCCAAGGCCATCAAGACGGGTCGAAACGTCGACGCCCACCCTTTACTACCTGGGACACATTTACAGTCTTTCGTGCAAGACCATCAATGGGGTCATTTTTGGAATTATACTAATTTTGTATTCAATGAATGTGACCAGGTTACTTGGACTCTGGACGGTGAATTACAACCGATCCACACTGCCTGAAATTGATTAAATACTCTTACTACTATGTATCTTTCATTCCTTGTCCTATTCACGCACTTTTCAATCACTTTCCTTTGATGCACGTCTCTCCTTGGAGCAACCTCATTCTGTCCTATGAATATTGCAAAAAATTGCCAAAAATAAACGTATGTATACCAGCTCACAGTGTTTTGGATGTTGTCCTCTGTTGGATTGAATTACTTATTGAATATTGCGAGCCTTTGTTCTTAAAGAAAATTCCGTTTAGGCTCAGGATTAGCAAAATAATTGACTAAGCGAAATATATGTCTCAGATTTATTAATCATTGGTTAAGGACCACTGTTTTTGGTATCATAGTGTTCAAGAAAGGCTCAGAAATGTAAAAATAACCTTTTTTGTGACGAAGTCACAACAAAGCCTGCAGGTATATCAAGGCTAACTAGAGAAAACTGTCCAACATAAAAGCAAAACAACCCCGCTTAAAGGTTAAAAAACAAAATCCCGTCCCACCATATACTTTCCTGGACATTTTTTCCAGCTTCAGAAGTCTAAAGGGGGGTTCTAATCTTATAATGTCAGCAAGCACTAGCCGGAGGCTTGCATTAGGCCCCGCTAAGGCCATCTATCCATGTGTGCGCTCTCGTTGCCCTGACAGCACACCCCGACTTACATCACATGTGGTTATCCAGTGCGAAGGTATTTCTTTTCAGTTTAGAAAGCTTTATCGAAATTGATAAACATAGTAAAACATCATTACAAAGACATATATCATTAAATGGAAAATGAAATATTAAAATAACATATATGCAGTCCATTCCCGAAAGAGGGAAATAAAAACTATACAAAGGAAAAAATGCCTTTTAAAGTTTTCAAAGAGGAAGGGAAAAAGAAAGAAAGAAAGAGAGAGGGGGAGAGGGAGGGAAAGGCATGAAATGCGTATTCAATGGTAAATACTTCTATAAACAATAAAAAGATGAACAAGTAATAAAGATAACAGTGGATACTTTAGAAAGGAAAAGGGGTAACTCAGGGAGCATATCTGGAAAGACAAGCGGTTAAAGGTGACCATATCAAGTCCTTTTTGATTAATAAAGGCACTGAGGTGGCAAAGGCACGATCAAGCCTATGGTGATGACATAACAAGTTCCACCAGGCGTGTGTCCTTCCAGTTGGTTGTGATGATCTGAAGAGAAATGGCTAAATAGATGTCTATAAATTCACGCACATTGCATTGAACATCCCATAAAGGTGAGGACCCTCCCAAAAATATATGTACAATCTCAAAGGGGAAGTCTGTGGATAGGATATCCTTTAGTTTTGACCAGATACGAGACCACAAGGATTTAACCAACGGGCAGTGAAAAAACATATGGAGAAAATCACTATTCTCATAAGAGCAAGACCAACACTTCTTGGACTCTAGTAACCTGAATTTGTGCAGTTCAGAAGGAGTAAAAAAAGTCTGTTATAGAAAAAATATAAAGTCTGTGTGGTGCTGGCGGAGCGTGAAGAAGTGTGTATTTTGGACCATATAGATGGAAAGGTATTTTTTGACTAATTTTTCTAAATACTAAATTTAAAAGAATATCGGCAGTCTGAAACTCTTCATGCTTGAGTGACCTTATTAATATTAAGTTATGTGATCAGTATTTGAATAGCGTTTTGAATGGTGTCAGAGCACTTCCAAAATCTGAACCCTACTTTCCAGCGGGAGGTTTCTTGTTTCTCATTTACAGAATCATGGTTGCCTGTTGTCACTCTGTTAGGTCACATAATACGGCCTTGTATTGTTTGGTAATGGCTCTTAAAAGTAATGAGAATTGTGTTATTCACACAAAGTATTTAACCGTTCAGCACCACTGCTGTCTGCCAGCCAAAGTAAGACACCCCGGATCGAGAAGAGGATTGCTGACTGTGACTGGCCGCCTGCTCAGGCAAAGCTATAATTGCTGCCTGCTGCTGCAGCCCATTGTCTCCTCCTAACCAGCTCGGTCAAAGAACATTAGGCCCAAGACCCCTCGCAGCTCCAGAGAAAAGGAGCCCTGAAGCATGCCAAGCATATGTGCTAGAGTCTTTCATTAACCCCTGCAAACCAAATAATGCAGCCATAGGACCAACCACAAGAGGTCTCTGCACTCACAAGCTGATAAGCAGCAAGCCCCAGCTGAGAGAATGCTTAAATAATGTTGAACAGTCTGCCAGGGCATGAATCCTATGACCTGAGAGACATAGGGTGAGGATTTTAACATCTTTACTTGGGGAATGCTGCACTCTCTGCAGCTTCCCACAACATGCTGAATGAGAGCTGGAGGAGCCCAAATAGGAAGAAATATGCAAATAACGCCATTGCGGTGCATTATGGGGTGCTCCGAAACAGGAGCAGAAATATTTTATGAGCAGCTTGCCAGTTTTTTCTTTCTTTAGGAGGCCTTGCGCCGCAACAAGCTTTTTCTCTTTTTGTTGTTTTGCTTTTTTAAATCCTGGTAGCCCTGCCCACTGGGCACTCGTGTGCAAGTCTCTTCCTTCTGCTCCCAGGGCTCTGTCCACCATGGAAGGAGAAGGAGGAAGAGCTTGTCAATGCTCTGATGACTGGCCTTTTCTGTCCTGGGGGATGGGTTCCCCTGAACAGAAATTCTCGCATCAGGGGTGGGGTGCTCAAGGCCAAAAGATCCTCTCTGTATGTAATTCAATAGATAAAAGATGTGCCAACACCCAGGCTGTGGCCCACCACAGGGGTATTTTTAAGAATCTAGGTGGATCACCACATGCTCGGTCTCTGGTTTCAAGAAGGGCCAAAGGTCAAATCTTTAACAGTGCATATCTCAGGCCCCATTGGGCCAATTTCAAAGATCTTTGGCTTGGTTGACTCCAGCGGTGAGGTCTAGCCACCAGGAACATTTCCCACAGGCCTCCTGGCCTCTAACAGAACACACTTTGTGGGGAGCGGGCTTATTAGCTCCCTGTGCCAGCCTTCTCATCTCCTGGTGCTCCTCTCCTGCTGGTAGGGACATCCTGCACAGCACCACTGCTACCAGCTAGCACAGCACTCTCCTACACATGCCTTTCAAGCCCCACAGCCTCCTGGCTGTCTTGTAGAGCACTTGGATGGGGAGGGAGGGTCAGTGGATCCATATCATCCCCCAACTGGTTCAGGGGCATTAGGCCCTGGACACATCAATCTAGTACTGGGATATCAGCGGCAGGCAGGGCTTCAGGTGGCTTATCCTTCCAGTTGTCCATTACTCTGCTGTTGTTGGCTTCCAGGTCAGAGGCCTTGTTCCACGTATCTCCCTTGTGCAGGGGTTTATAAGTGGGGGTGGAATGTTCCAGATGCCTGGCACCCCTGGCCCATCATAGGAAGCCACATCATCCTTCCACCTGTGTCCCAGCCCTCCTCCATGGAATTCTGGGACAGTAAAAAAAAGGGCACTGTCAAGTTTTCTTTATAAAGAGTTCCTTTGAGGGACTCAGATCCACCCCTATCTGACATCACTGCCAGATACCTTCCCATCAAACCCTCAAAGGGGTGCCCCTCCAGTGTTTCCTCCAGATGTCTGGGCTTCCTCTTTTGTTCAGTTGGCTTGGGCTCACCTAGCCCAGGTGGAGGGTGATAGCTAATGAATAGATGCAGATTTTCCCCATGCCTCGTCCCTCTACCAGGAACTGGGTCAATTATTGATAATTGCTATTTTTGTCTGGAGTGGCCTTTATTCCTTCTACTGGTGTGCAGAGCAATTAACTTGGCCCAACAGATGGGACACATGCCTGGAATCTGATTATGAGCTGAGCAAAAAAATATGACTATTCTGGAAGACCCATAAGATGTATATTTATCTGATTTGAATCTGCAAAATCAAACTTGACATGCATCACTTTGACACGTCGCTGGAAAAGTGTAGGACTAAGTGGAGAAAAACTTCACTTTAAAGCAGATTTCACCTACATGTATAATACACTGAAAGCACAACAGATTTTCCAGTAGACCCTACAGGCCTATCTATGAATGCTCACTAACATTATAACGCTTACCCCAGTGCTTAATTGAAATATTAAGTGCCAGAGCTCTGACCAGGAGGCCACTGCAGCTTGCACCACCCATCGCCCCTGTCATCACTGCCAAAACAAGTACTATCAACTCTCTTGCATATAAATGCAACAATTCAGATTATTCCAGGTCCCCAAAGCTAAAGGAATGGTTGGGGATGCAGGTATTAGTAATTTTTTTAATGTATATTGTTTTCCTAAACAACTGTTATACTGATCATCTCTAAATTACATGAGCAGCTCCACCTTGTGGCAGACTGCCCTAAGTGTGGTGTTGACAATTAGGTGCCGGTGCCGAGCACCGGAAACCAATTAAGTGCCGGAAGCACCGGCTCAAATTAAGCAGTACCTATCCTTGTAGAGTCCCTTCTGCATTATGGATTGTAATCACAAAATCGACAAGGCATTAAGATGTATGCAGTTTTTGTAATGTGATGTATTTCATATGTTGGTTGTAGATATTGGTGTTTTTCAAATTGGTAACTCGATTACTGTGTCATGTAATAAAGTTAAGTAAACAGTAAAAACAATCCAAATGACATTTAATGGTGTTAGAAAGCAGAAGTTGATAATTTATGCTGAAAATGTTATGTGCAGGTGAAATGTAAATGTTAGGCATGGTTGCCGAGAGGGTTTGCTGTATTTGGTTAAGTTATGTGCAGGTCTGGGTCTGACCCTCTGTGGATGTCAAAACATGTTGGCTATATGTACACATTCGAAACCCAGGGGAAGAAATATCTGTTCCACCTTCTCCACTCATATGTTCACGTGCAAAGGTTCATGAGAGAAACCAAATCATTTGAGAAGCTTCACAAAGATAACACAGAAAGGTGTTAAGTTGCTTCAGCCTTTTTTTTAGCACAAGAAAAGGGCCGCAGGGACATCTGGCTCATATTTCGCTTTTGCACGACCCCCTGAATGTAAGAACAACAAACATGGTGCAGCACGCAGAAGGATGGTTATTATGTACAGCTGAACCAATTCTATGTCGGTGCACACCCTAAGATTTGTTTCGATAGCGATCCAAGGAAAGTAGGGAAACATAGCAAAGACATATATTTTCTGATTCTGCGCACCCTATAGAATATAGAAGTATGTGGTGGCTGTATTGCTCCTAATTAGCTGATCAGGAATCCACAACATCTGAATCTTTTGTCTGCACAGTACTCTCACAGTTAAGTATGTCCACCCTCTTTGTGCAAAATCTTAATGGAGCAGATGTAGCAAAATATTTATTTTCCTGGGCCTTCTGAGTGTAGGCATGCTTGACATGTACTATGGTTCTGGACATCACCTAAAGATAGCCAAGAACCCCTTTGGATATTCATTTGGAAATGTTTATGTTGGCATCAGTCCTCTATTCAACAACAACTCCACTAATTTAAAAAACATAGCAAAATCATTTTCTGCTTCTACCTAGCCTTAGTAAAGTAGTACTTGGTAGACAACAGTATCTTTTTTCACAGGCTATTCAAAAACTGATGACATTGTCGATGGGCTGGCAGTTCTATATGGCATTGCTCAGACAGGATAATGTTAATCAGATTGTGCACCCAAAGGCTTGTTCCTCATAGGTGTAGTCAACAACAACTTTATTTGGCTTTTTCAAAAAACCATAAAAGTCAAGTAAACAATATATATACAAGAAATCATGTCTATAATACGTCTGCCACATCTAATACTACTTACATTAATATAAAAACAATGCGTATGTACTTAGTGTTTAAAAAGGATTAAAAGATGCATAAAACTGAATACAGGATAAAAAGGGATACCAAGATCACATCCAGCAGGAAAACACCCTCAACGGTGAATCACAGCTAGATCTAAGCATAACAGCGGACTTTAAAAAGCTAAGAACATAAAATACAGTATTAGCTGAGAGCATTAATAAAAAGGTAAAGGCAGGGTGCACCTGCCTAAAATTTGCCTTTTTTAGGATAGGGATGATATAAGTCTTCCACGGTAACTCATAATAACTGCCAAACATTAAACAGTAGAGAATATCCTGTGGAGACTTACCGTCGCAGCCACAGGACGGCAAACTCTGACCCTTGTTCCACCCACGTGGGTGGGCAAGAAGATGAAAGAGGTCAAAACGGAACCTGGTCAATAAAAAGTGATAGTAGGAGCTTGATAGCCCTAAAAGGTATAGTTTCATTAATTGCTTAGTTTTCAAGATGATAAATCTACGTACACTAGACTTCCTTATCTCCAGGCCTTCCCTATCTAGTGTCCGCTGTCTAAAAAAGGCCTCCTTTACCCAACCCAGGTCCTTCATACTGATTCCGGGTTAAAAGATAAATCTGCTCTTCTCGGGCTTGTGAAACAATCCTCGATATAATTGAGCCAAAGGATATGGTGAGCATGGTCAAGGGCCATACAGATCTGTTTGTTTAAGGCAGTCCCTTTACTGAGCCAGATTTGTATCCACAGTGTAAAGGGGCGAAAGGCCAACAGATAAGAAAGATAGGCCATGCCAAACTCTTCATGTACTATGAAAAAGCAGGCACCGTGGAGTACACTTAATAGACGTATAAGAAAGTTGTTTTCAGCTATTTGTAGATCATCATGGGCGACATATCCCCAGATTTCTCTACCATAAGACACCTTATCAATACACTTGGCCATATAGATCTGCAAAAGAGCCCTGATCAGTCTCTTACCCAATCTGGAGGCAAAGTTAAAAATAGCAGCACTGCTGGGGACTGGAATGGACCCAACCTTACAGGGGTAAGACTTTCTCGGACAAGGTCCTACCTGCACCACATAGGATTTAGAGTTATTAAGCAACAGGTCCTGTTCCTCAATGAATTGAACAAAGGAGTCGAGCAGAGTTTGCAGCTCCGTCACAGTCCGAGCCATGAGGCTGTATTGGAAACTGTTAAGTAACCTTAAAATCTTTAGTGAATCGAACCTCCACCTGCGTGTCACTGAGGAGATCTCGTAAAAGAAGGACAAAATCTTTATCCACCCAGATGGACAACATGGTCTGGCAGAGCTTGCTTCTGTGAACACGATCGAACTCCGAGGACAAGTCCATAAAGGTCAGGTGGATGGTACCGGGACGGGCAACTGTGTACTTAAAAATGGGGGGCGCTAGGTGGCGCGCAAGCAGTATGGCCGCACTGGAGTGAGGCTCCGGCAGCCCGATGCTGAAATCCTCGCATTTATCCTCCAAAATGGTCCCGCTGACGCCTGAAAAGTAATATACTTGGCGCACACTGCCCCGCTCCTGAATCAGTGCGATCTTCAGCTGCATTGGAGGCTGCCCGCCTCTGAAATGACGGACTGAGGCGGTGGCCGGAGACGAAGGAGTGGCGGTGCGGAGCTCCGGAGCGACCTTGTCCACTACGTGAGCTCCCGGCTGACCACGAGGAGCCCAGGCCGGCAGAGGGGTATAGAGCGGAGGTGACAGAGCGGCCGGGCCGATACCTGGAGTGGCAGCGGTGACGACCGGGGGCTGTGCGGAGGGGGCCCTGTCTGCCCCCAGCGGCGGAGGATATTGCAGCGGAATGCGGTAGGAGGGTGCCAGACAGACTTGGTGGCGGATGCCGCGCTGCTTGCAGATGATGTACATTGCCCGTGACGGCCGCAGCGCTCTGGGGGCCTCTTCGTTGTGAACTGTCTGCGAGGATTCGCCGCGGGTGCTTTCATCTGCCCCCCCTGCCTAGCTTGATGCCTACGGTGATCTGTTGCTGTGTGTGTGGCCGGTGAAGGTTGCGGCGGAATACCCGTGGTTTCACGACAGTGGGGCGGGAGGCATACTGACATCGGCTGCACGGACGGGGAAACCGGGAGTGAGCTGAGGTATTAGAGGCGCTTTGGTGGCCTATCTCAGGAGTGCGCTGGAAGGCGCCAACACACGCGTAATAGACTGCCCTCCCGCCCTGGGAAGACACTACTGATGCTTGGCTGCCTGCGTTGGGGACCTGTGCATCGGCGCTTGAGCGGCTGGGGGGCCTAGGACTCGCCGAAGGTCACGATCGGAGTGGGGGCACAATAGTATTGGCGGCGCAGATTATGCATCGGACATTCTCTCGTGGGGGCCTCCAACTGTTGTTGCCGCTGGGGGGCTGGTGACGGCTGGTGACGGCTGGGCCCTGCAGATTATAGGGAGAGCTACGCTTGAGATCTTCGTGTCACCGCTTAGGGGCCTGCGAGACTGCAGGATATCTTTGCCGCTTGGTCGCCCCTCCGGAGAAGCGGCCCAGAGGCCCCTATCTGGCCACAAACAGAGCTTGTCCAGCAGAAGCGGGTGGGGACAGAGAGTGTGGCTAGAGTTGTGGTCGGAGATCGTCAAGCTATCGCACTTGTGATCCATGAGCCCCCCGGATTGCTGGATCAGGTCTGGGATGCCTGACAGTTGACCCCTGCCGCATCTAGAACGAGTTGCTGCCAAGCCTGGGCGGGGGACTGTGTGCGATCTGGCGCCTGAGTCTTTGGAGTAGCGTTACCAGTGCCAGGCGAACACGCTGGGAGTGTCACGACTGCGAACGCACCCGAGGCCCACTGAGCAACTTTGGGCTTGAGTGCTGTGAGTGAAGGGCCCCCTAAAGTCTTTGCAGTCGTCTGCTGCGCCATCTGGCGCTGGACCTGTGGTCAGAGATTCTAGGAGTGGATTAAGTGCATAAACGCGGTGGGGGCGTATTGCCTAGCTGCTTATCGGAGGCGACATGGGCAAGACGGACAATAGACAACCGAAGCTCACCTTTGAGGCCGCGAAGCGTGGTCCTCGGCCCTCGCAGGCAGACCGGGATGCAGAAAGGAGAGATGAGGAGCAAGGGGGGGCGGCCGCACAGGATGCTGACATACAGAGTATCCTTCAGGAGGTCAGGCACGGATTCGCTACAATTGTGGACAAGGTAGACAGAATGTCCTCGCGGATGGATGCGATTGCGCATAAGCTTGAGGGGCATGATGAGCGTATTAAGGAAGCAGAGAGGCGCGTCTCTGATGCGGAGGACACAACTTCGAGACATACCACGCAGTTGGCTCACATGGATAAGCTCTTAAAGCTTATTGCAGCAAAAAATGAGGATTTGGAAGCGCGCAGTCGGCGCAATAACATTCGAATAATGGGTATTCCGGAATCGACCAATACAGGGAAAATGGAGGAATATGTCGCAAAGCTGCTGCTGTCTGCCATTGGTACGGAATCCTTCTCCAGTCAGTTTATGGTTGAAAGGGCCCACCGCTCTCTTGGACCGCGCCCCCCACCCGGCAGTCTGCCACGTCCTATCATAGCTAGACTTTTGAACTATAGGGACCGGGATGTGGCCTTGAGGGTTGCGCGAAGTAAACAAAAATTGTCATATGATGGAACCGAATTTTCTATTTACCCGGATTTTATGCCAATCGTCCAGGAGGAGAGACGCAAATTTCTGGAAGTCAAAAATAAGCTGCGGAAAGCACAAATTGACTATGCGTTGTTATATCCTGCTAGGCTTCTAGTTACTCATCAAGGCATGCAACATTTTTTCACCAAGCCACAGCAAGTGGAGGAGTTCCTCAAACAGGTGAAGCGCCGAAGTCGCTCGGAAGGCTGCATGTCGTCACCTCAGCGGTCGCCATCGGCGGAGGAGGAGGATGCGATGCATTGAATAGACCCTCAAGTTGCTTGGTCTTTATCATTACGGTTCGTGCCAAGACTAATACTTGTCATGCAGGCACATCCGCAGAAACACATACACTGAGCATATGATGGACCATCTTGGGATATTGTTATGTTGCATCGAGCACACCCCACCCTCGGAGGCACGCCCCTAACAACCGGGTGGGCATCGGAGGCGTGGGGTACCTGTGCTGCCACCTGAAAATGACCCCCCATGGGTATTTCCCTGTGAATGTTCACTATACAGTTGCTGCAGGGATTGCTGGGTTGCTTTTGTTTGGTATGGGAGTGAGGGAGGGTGGGAGGGAGTACTATTCTGGCAAGTTGGGGTTGCTTCAGTGGGTGGGGGTGGGGTGGAGGGAGGACGGGGTAGTTTGTTGTCTGACATCTGCGCATCAAGACTCTAGTTTAGTAGACATAATTACAATGCCAAGGGAAAGGGAGTTTGTGTGCCTGGAGGGCGAACCGGAATGGGCATTTGCTGGTATGCTGGGCATGCACTTCTCCCTCTTTGCTTTTGATAGAGATCAGGGTACCTAAAATAAACCCACTACCACGGATAGAGTAATTTCACAGTTACACGCACATACATTCATCATACGCTAGGGCCCATTTCACTAACATACGCACAAATACTCTACCAGCATAAGACCTGTGGGAAGAAAACCCTGCATCTATATCTAGGACGATAGGACCTAATTATGATGGTTATCCTTAATCATACTCTATACAATCTATACAACAATAATCAAAATATACTCAATAATTGACAAGAAAGAATATTCAACACCATGTTAAAGTTATATATCTTTATCTAAAATTAGCCTAAGTAAATCAGAATAAATCATCTCATAATTACCTATTCTAACTAAGTGTCAGAACGGGTCAGGACCAGTCTCTCGGTAAAGTCTGTCAAGACAGAGTCCTCAGCATCAATCCTCAGCAACGCGTGAAGGTGGCCAAAAGAGTGGGGAGAGCCCTCCCTAAACTAACAGTTTTTATAGTGAAGAATACAATAGAAACACACATAAAGTTGGCTGAATAAACTGTATCACTGAGCAGAACGAGAAGGAAGAAATGTAACATTGCTACATCTGAAAATCTCCGCTCAGGAAAAGTCACAAGACGTGAACTACGGAACAGGAACCAAGAAAATAAAACATGTAACACATTTAATCCAGTTTCCCTCGGCCATCGAGCCACAGTTCAGAGTTTACCTCTAAGGCTCCTTTGTCTTTCGAGATTGCCAAGGACACCTTCACTTTTCCTGGAGAACACCCAAAGCTGCTGCCATCCTCATGGAAAATTTCATAGAAAGACCATGGTCAGTTGTCTTCGACTTTTCTCCAGCAGGGGTCTCTCTTGCCACATCACAGAAATATACCACAGCCAGGCTTCGAAATACTGTCAGCTCGGCTAAGGCCTTCATAGGCCACAAAAGACCATCTTTAATTAAAGAGACAAAATAAACGTTACTACAACATAATGATTAAACAGTGTTAACCCCACTAATACCCTTATGTGTTATGCATTTATCTAGCTTTTGCGACATAAAAAGCATTAATTCGGACAGCGTTTTATGCTCAAAATAAATAGCACACAGCAACGTTTAAACATGAAAACTTGCACGTTATTGTAAATACAAAAACAGCACAAATAAGCTAACCCTCATGTAACTTTCTCTTGTGTTAGGACAAACGGGTTGATTAGTAAAACACTCTTGCACAAGACAAATAATTAATTGTTATTCATTAATAATTAATAAAACGCATAGACATGCTAGAGCTTCAAAAGCCCCAGAATTTTCTAAAAGAAAACTCTGCTCCAGCAATCCCCCCTTTGGTGATTTTATCACCAAATAAACCCCAAAAAAAAAAATTAGTGAAATTTTAGTCCCATTTTAG
Source organism: Triturus cristatus (assembly GCF_964204655.1). Taxonomy (NCBI): domain Eukaryota; kingdom Metazoa; phylum Chordata; class Amphibia; order Caudata; family Salamandridae; genus Triturus; species Triturus cristatus. The sequence continues at coordinate 917,609,897 of NC_140580.1, read as the reverse complement.
GAAATCAGAAATGTCTTTTCCCTTTAGACAACATTAAACACCAGTCACTCTTTTATCATCTCTCTTTGTCTCTAAATAAACACTCTCCCTCAATTCTTCTAGTTCAATCTCCTCTGGTTCTCTTTTTGAAATTTTCGAATTCTTGTTTTTCTTTTCATTATTCAATTTCTCTTTCCCTCTCCTGTTTTTACAACACACACACACCAATCTTAGTATCAGTAAAGCAACAATTATACAAGACAAAGGAAACAATATTCTACCTATAATAGTACTACCTATTTTTGCAATAAAATCCTTAACAGCTATCATCTTATTAGCTAGTTTAGTCCATAAACTCCCAGTTTCAAGTGGTACTAATTCTTCATGTAAATCAGTAATATTTTTGATAAGACCTTCAAGTCTTTACTTTCGTCAGGAATGTAAGTGCAACAATGTTGAACTTTCAAAATTCTACAAACTCCACCCTCCTTGGCCAAAAGAATATCAAGGGCAAGTCGATTTTGCATTGACATGGCACGTACGGCACTTAATTCCGTATTCACCAAAAGAAACCCTCCTGCGGTATTTGTCGATAAGCGATCAACCACTGTGGACAGTTTTCGAATTCCATAAGCATTTAAAGAAATTCCCACTGCTGGAATCAAAACCCCAAAAATATCACCCACAATTTCAGACCAAGTTTCTCTCTTAAAACGTGCTAATAGGTTAATATCTTCTACATCTCTTATTTTATCTGTATGAAAAATCTTAGGAAAAACCAGGCCCACATAACATGTGCCATACCAATGGTCCGGCAACTTGTAATAAGCCTTGTTCCCACAAACATAGTATACGCCTGGAAAAATCGTATCTTCTCCACCTCTGAAACCCCAACCTGTCGCAATGAAGTATGTATCATGGCACTCACTAGTTCCCACAAAATATGTATCATATTGGGATTTCCTTCTGGTAATGCATAGTTTACCCTTCTGCGGTGCATCTAGAGCCAAAGTTGGACTAACCCCATTCCTCAACTCTTTTCCCATCTCAATGTCCCAAATTGTCTCACTCACTTCATATTTTCCCCCTTTTCCATGCATGTTCACTCTCCTTTCCTCAACCATATCCAGGAAAGCTTTCTCCTCTTCTTTCAGACTGCAAGTTAAATTATTCTTAAAAATGTAATCTAATGTTAGTCCTTTTTCTTCAATAAAAATCTCACCAAAAGTGTTAGCTTCTTTAGCTGGATTCAGCTCTTTGTTCATTGGCAAGTGCCCAAAAATACTATCTCTGTTAGACATCTTATAATCTATTTTCTCTAACAAATAAAAAACACTACTTAAAATACTACAAGAAATACCATATGTAGCTGGCAAATGGTGATAAGTAACACCCTCTGAGACGGATGCAGGTAATTGCATGCAGACGTAGCAATCCCTTACTTCCATTGTCTTCACATATTCATATAACAGTTTAGAAAAAACATTACTAGAAAAATTATTAATTGACCTATCTTTGTGTATGTAACTACTACTTCTAATTGGAACTACTTTTTGTGAATTCCTCTCTATATTAGTCATGTTTTCTGTGTCCATTCTAAATTCAACCTTAAAAGTTACTAATAAAATTAAAACACCCCATAGAAGCATTAATAATCCAGTACAACAGCAGCACATTCTGCACCACCTCTTAAAAAAGGCACATCTATTTCTATTTTCCTCTATGTTAGCCATTTTAGTTTAGCCTCTACTACTCCACTACTGTTTGAACTTCTTCAATTCTTCAACAATTCTTCAGCTTTCAGTTTATCCAAATGATCTTCTCGTTCACTTGATCCAAGTGAATCCTTCTTTCACTCAGTTTGGATCCTTGTCATTCTTCACTTCAATCTCTTCAACATCAAATTGTATCAGATCTCCAACGTCGGAATCCTCAGTACTCGACTCTTCTCCAATGTCAGTCAAAAGTACTTTCAGAATTTCACCAGTATCTTCCTCAACCACTTTTCTCAAGACCACTTCCGGATTATCTCGAGTCACTGTTTCTTCTTTTCCTTCTTCAGACAGTGTCACATAAGACCATTCCGGTGATCTGTACTTTTGGTTGGGTCTTTTAACTCTTCTTATTTCTACTGGTTCTTTTGATTTCTTCGATTCTTCTTCTTCAGCTCTCGAAGTTTGACTTGATACTTCATTCACTTGTTCAGCTTTTGATGAATTTGCTCTTATTACTCTGTATCTCACCCTTTTAACTCGGTTGTTAGGCCAACGATCTCCTTTCACAACCTTTTTCGGCCTCAATTCTTTAACACTCTTTTCTCCAATCGAAGTTCTCTTTCTCAGAACTCGACCTTCTGTTTGTTCATCTTCATCATCTGTTTCAAGTGCCTCTTGTTTTCGTTTCTTAGTAGCCTTTCTTTTCTCCACAGATTTTTCTACCACTGTTTGAGACTTCCCTATTTCTGTCCCTCCTCGGGTCTCCGACACGCAATCTTCTTGCTGTCTACTTGTCCCTTCACCTAGCTCCTCAAGAATGTTCCCTACACCTCCTCGGGGGTCTTCCGCAATCTGTCCCTCTCTATCTTCTTCTGACCCTGTCTCTTCAAGAATAATCTCAAGTGGTTCTTCAATCTCCTCCTCTTCTGATTCAGGAGTGGGTTCTGTGTGTTTTCTCTTTTCTTTTCTTTTACTTCCACTGCTACTTGAAACTTCAGGCTCTGCAACAGAACTCAATTTTCCCTCTGATACTCGCAGTGAATCTCTTGAAGCTCTCTCTGCTTCTTTTCTCACTGATTCCGTATCTTCAGGATCTTCACCATCACTGGAATCTGACTCTTCATAATACTCTTCACCAGTTCCCTCTCTCGGGCTTGGAACTCTCAGAGTATGACTTGCATGTACCCAGTGCTTCACTCCAGCACACTTTACTGCAGTCGTCGTAGTCAGAATGACTTGTCTCGGCCTTCCCCACCTTGGAATCAAGCAATTTCTTCTTCTGTGCACCTTAATCCTCACCCAGTCACCTGGACTCAGATCATGGGCTTGCTTCTTCTCAAGTGTGGTAGCTTCTTCTCCAATCTGGTGAAACACAGAATGAACTGCGTCAGCCAGGCCTTTACAGTAATCCAAAATCATGTCATCAGTTATTGCCACCAATTTATTTACAGGCACGAATGCATGGCGCATTGCACGTCCCATGATTATTTCATGCGGGCTCAAACCAGTAGTTCTATCTGGAGTAGATCTCATTGTCATCAGGACTAGAGGTAACACATCTGGCCATTTCATGCCAGTGGCTAAACACATCTTTCCAATTCTATTCTTGATTGTGCCATTGATCTGCTCAACCACACCAGAAGCCTCTGGTCGGTATGCACAATGTAGCTTCTGCTGTATTTTCAATGCTTCACAAATCAAACCAATGAGTTCATTTTGAAAGTGTCTACCTCTATCAGACTCAACTGTAACTGGAAACCCGTACCTAGGAATCAACTCTCTCAACAGTAATTTTGCCACTGTCAATCCATCATTTCTTCTAGTCGGGTAAGCTTCCACCCACCTTGAAAATAAACAGACTACCACTAGAACATACCTCAGTCTGTTCACTTGGGGCATTTCAATGAAATCAATCTGCATTCTTGTAAAAGGACCTCCTTCTCTGCCTATTGTTCCCAGACTCACCACTGTCTTTTTCCCAGTGTTAAATTGCTGACAAATCAAACACCTTTGACAGATGCTCTCCGCAATTGTCCTAAACTTTGCATTGTACCAGGTTTGTTTAAAGGACCTTACCATCGCGTCCCTCCCCAGATGTCCCTGGCCATGATACATCCTTGCCATTGACGACAAAATTGAGTTTGGCATTACTGGTCTGCCATCTCTGTAGACCCAAACATGGTCTGTTTCTCTTGGAGCACATCCTGCCTTAACCCAATCTTGTTTCTCTTCTTCTCCTGCCGCATCTTGTAACTGCTTTACTTCATCCCACGTTTCTAGGACATTAGTAAACATCACAGAAAGAAAAGACATTTCTTCCATCCTATCCCTGTTAATCGATTGGTTTGTTTTGGCGCAATACTGCGCCACATCGTTGGCATACCTGTTACCAACAGTGATAAAATCATCCCCTGAACCATGTGCAGCACATTTTACAACCGCTAACTCCTTAGGCAGCTGTATCGCCTCAAGCAATTTTCCAATCAACTCAGCATTCTTTATCGGAGTTCCACCCGATGTCAAGAAACCTCTTTGTAGCCAAAGTTGGCCAAAGTCATGCACCACTCCAAATCCATACTGACTATCAGTCAACACAGTTGTTCTCAAATCTTTCCCAATCTCACAAGCTTTTGTCAATGCCACTAATTCAGCAACTTGCGCAGATTTCACTCCTTTCAATGGTGATGCTTCCATGACTTCTGAAACTTTGCACACTGCATATGCTGCACATAACACACCATTATCATTTCTCAGGCATGATCCATCCACAAACAACACATGGTCATTCTCAGGTAAGGGAAGATCCCTTATGTCTGGTCTCGGTTTTGTACAGTACTCAAGCACATCCAAACAATCATGATCATCTTCCATCTTTATACCCACATTTTCAATATCCGGCAAGAGTGTCGCTGGATTCACATTCACACATCTCTCAAGAGTCACATTTGATGCTCCCAAAATCACTTTTTCGTACTTAGTCAGCCGACTATGTGGCATATGCTGAGTTCTGCTTCTTGTCAAAAGAATTGCCACATTGTGAGGTACGAATACCCTTACAGGATACCCCATTATGATCCCCTCACTCTGTTCCAGGCTTCTGCATGTCGCAGCCACAGCTTTCAGACAACCTGGTAACCCCACGGCTACAGTGTCAAGTGTCGATGAGAAGTATGCAATAGGCCTTCTCAATTGCCCATGTTTCTGGATTAACACTGAAAGTGCACATCCATTTCTCTCACTGCAGTACAATTCAAATTCTTTTTCGTAGTCAGGCATACCCAAAGCTGGGGCCTCACACATTTTAGTTTTGAGCTCTTCAAATGCTGCCAATTGTTCTGCATCCAGATCTAACGGATCTGTCATTTCATTTTTTGTCAATTTAATCAATGGCTTTGCTATCAGGGAAAAATTAATTATCCACTGACGACAATATCCCACCATACCCAGGAACATTCTCACTTCTCTCTGGGTTTTTGGAGCTTTCATTTCTCTGATTATTCTGATCCTGTCAGTAGTCACTTTTCTCAGACCTTTTTCAATATTATGTCCAAGATAATGAACCTCTTTCTTGCAAAATTGCAATTTGGCTGGAGATACCTTTAACCCTCCATCTGCCAGATGATTCAGTAAAGCTATGGTATCCACTTCACAAGCTTCACGTGTCTTTGATGCCACCAGTAGGTCATCAATGTACTGTACTAGCACTGAGCTCTCAGGCATGATCAGACTTTCCAACGATTTTTTCAATAACTGATTGAATATCGAAGGACTCTCCGTATACCCCTGTGGGATGCGACACCATGCTAAAATACGCTGGCCAAACCTAAATGCAAAAATCGGCTGGCTGTCATGATGCAATGGAATTGAAAAGAACGCATGACACAAATCAATCACTGTATACCACTCAGCATCATGTGGAATTTGATACAGAATCACTGATGGATTTGGCACAATAGGACAACATGCCACCACAATTTGATTAACTTTTCTCAGGTCTTGCACGATCCTGAACTTGCCATTGGGCTTTTTCAGTCCCATTATCGGTGAATTGCACGGACTACTCAGTAGTTCTCTCAGAACTCCCTGCTGAATCATTTTCTCGATTATAGGAGTTATCCCTTCAATTATTTCTGGTGTCATTTTGTACTGAGGAATGTTAGGATATGTGATTCCCTCTTTCACTGCAATTTTCACTGGATCTACATTATTCATCAATCCCACATCCTCTCCTGTAAAATCCCAAACTGCTCTTTTCACTGTGTCTCTCAGCTCTTGAGGCAAATCCTCCGGATTAAACACTGCAAATGCACCAATTAACTCACTTTCTCTATTTTCTAGAGTCATTCGGTAGAAAACATCATCATCTGGTGTCTCAAAAGCTATTCCATCTGGTGTACAAAAAATTGTGCAATTCATTTTACACAATAGGTCCCTACCTAACAGGTTCACTGGACTCGTGTCACAGACAATAAACCTGTGCATGTCTGAAAATTTCCCTATCTGTACTCTTACTGGTTCAGTAAGACGTGTTCTGATTTGTGTATTGGCTACACCAACTACTTGGATTGCTTCATCCAAGAGAGGAAGATTTCTAACATCTGTTGACCTGACAGTTGATCTTGTCGCACCTGTGTCTACCAAAAAAGTAACACTCTCCTCATTTATTTTCCCATCCACAAATGGTCCTGCCTGGTCTATTTCTAGAGTTGCACCAAGTATGCACTCTTCCTCCTCTCCTCGGCAACGTCAATAATCACCCTCAGACTCACTCCCTTCACTTTTTAACAAGTACTGCTGCACTTTGTTAGTACGTCTCGGTTTGTTTACCTGCTCATCATTGAAGAATCCTGAGTCCTGATTGTACTTTTGTACCCCTCTATTCTGCGGTAAGGGCGGTTTTGGCTCTTGACTCTGCTGCCTCACAACTTTCTGCTGTTGTTGCTGCTGGTTATTCCCTTCATTCTGCACCTGTTGATTTAAGGATTTACCCTCATTATTCACTAATGGTGGATTAGGACATTCAGATCTCCAATGTCCCAGCTGGCCACAGTTGTGACAAGGGAACTTCTTTTTGGCTTCCTCAAGACTTCCCCTTCCTTTTCCTGCAAATCTCGGTCTATTTCCTGCATTATTTCCTGGATTATTTGCCTGTTCCACCAACTGTGCTTCCTGTCTTTCCGCAACTTTCACTTGTGCCCACATCGCTTTCTCTTTCAGCTTTCTTTGTTTTGCTTCAATTTCATCACTAAAGTATTTTGCATGTCTCAGGATCTCATCTACTTTCTTACTCTGCCAATCCACTGTGTGTTCACGAATTCTCTCACCAATTTCAGGTCTCAGGCCATATACAAATCTGTATACAAAGTGACTCAAATCTTTGTCACCCAGGTGTTCATCTCCACTGAATTGTTTAAAAGCCAGTATCAGCCTTTCGTAAAAAGCATGAACTGATTCTTTTGCTTCCTGTTGTGTTCGATCTATCTTAACCCAGTCTGTCTCTTTTGGAGGAACTTTACTCTTCAGGTATACCATCACCTGATCATACTTCCTCATCACTTCTGGATCTGGTGCCCCTGTTCTTGGATCTCTTGGATATTCCTCAGTAGGCCAACTCACAACTATTTTACACTCAGTCCACAAGTCTGCTGGAACAATTATATCAAACAGACTATTCAGGTCAACCCACAGCACTTTTGACAATTTCACAAACCTATCTACCTGCCTATACCACTCAACGGGCTTTTCTCTCAATCGAGGGAAATCATTCGTAAATGATAAAATATCCTGTCTGGTCCATGGAACATGTACATATCCTCCTCCAGGTATTTCTCTCATGGGGTAATTCTCCACTGGTTTCTCCTTTTCTCTCACTGGAAATGCTGAATAAGTTGTTCTATCCTCAGATTCCTCTCTTTTCTTATACCACCTATCCTTCCACTTTTCTACATCACCCCATCTTCTCAATAATGCCACCATTTCTTTAATCTGTCCTGTTCTACCAGAAGTATTCAAATTTTCAATGTCTTTCTCTGTGAAATCCATCCTGTACGTTTTCTGCAAAGCCTTTACTCTATCAATGTCAACTCCTTGCTCATTTGCTATTGCTCTTAGTCTATCATGCGTATTTCTTGCTCTCCATGTTATGCTCTTGCACATGAACATTAGCTCACCATCATGATGACTCTTCAGGATTTCTGTTGGAACTGTTCCTGTCACAAGCTCTTCTAATTCTATACGTAACTTAACCACATCAATAACTTGTGAATCCTTATCCTTTTTTTGAAGAACCTTCATCCAATCATTCAAATCATCAACTGTTATTTCAGCAGTTTTTCTCACTGGAACCACTTTTTTCTGCGGTTCTAAAATTGGCATCATCCCTGAACAACTAGGTTCACTAACATCCAATAGTTCACTACATGTGTCATGTCTGGTTTGTCTCAGGTCACTTCTCCCTGTTTTTTTATCTGAATCTCCTGAAGGACCAACTGAATTTGTCAATTCATTTGCAATATATGGAATTACCAGTCCTTTCTCACCTGCTCTCTGTTTGTCAAACACAGGCATAACTGGACCTATTGTTACAGGCACCGTAACAGCTTCCAGATTCTTCGTTAACTCCCTAATTTTCTCAGTCAGTTCTATTGTCGTTTTTGCTAATTTTCTGGCATTTTCCTCACTACCTCGATTCTCTCTCTCCCTGAAAGAACTACTACTTCTTGATTCAGGTGTCATTTTTTCTTTCTCAACTGTATCTCTTATCGGAGAAACAACTGGTGTACTCTCATCTGGTTCTGGTCTATATGGAGGTGGTCTCTTATAAATCATGTCATTTAAGACCTCATCCTCATACTCTCCAGATCTTCTCACATCTGACTCAGAAACCCTTTCTTCTGAAGGAGCAGAAACTTCAACTGTCCTCATAGGATATAATCCCTCTGTCATACTAGCATCTCGCCATCTTTTCATTCGATCATGATGTGTCTCACGATCATGTCTCCTCCCAAACATGTACCTGTAATACCCTCCAGATCTTTGCTTTTCTCGGTCATGAACTTCCTCTTCCCATTCCACTAAAGCCTCAAACTGTGTAGGTCTCGGCTTCGGGTCTAAGCATAACATCTTTTCCCGTAAATTTCTCAACACGGCCAAATTAAATGAACCATGTTCTGGAAATGCTAGAACACCATCTTCTTTAGTATACCTAACCCAATTCTGCAACCATATGCAGGTATGTAATCCATATTTCGCAGCCATGAAGGATGCAGGTGTTTTCGCTGGAGGTAGCAACTCACCCTCTCTTGTTTTAACCTCTTTATCCTTGCTAAACCACTTTTTAACTTTCCCAAAGAATGTTTTTTTCTTTTTCTCCTCTTGATAATACATTTTAGCGCTTACCAAAAACTCTCTACTCCTTCCGTATTATAAATATACAACACGAGGTTCTCAACTAATAGCAGCGCGACTTACACTAACGCACCAATCCTGGAGCGTCTACGTCACTAAACAGCTCTTCCAATCCCTGCGCGACTCACACTAACGCACCAATCCTAGCGCGAACCCTATTCTGATTCACTATCCAATCAGTGCGCGGACCTTCTGACGTCAACAGTCGCTGCAGTCTCTGTCTCCTGTCTCTGTCACTCGTCTACCCCTCCTTTACAAAAACTCTCAGTAGACTTCATGTGTCAAAATTTCTACAAAATCTATTAGTTACAACATTAAAACATCTCCATTGTCTGTTTCGCTAACCACAGAATAGTAAAAGAGAGTCTATTTCTCAAGAATCAACAACTTTCATACATCGCATAACTGTTTCCTCTAGGACTTATCCAAAGAGTCTTACAGTCAATAAATGTATATGCATTCACGCACATCCACACGAGAAAAATATAGTACATACACACAGAATCCTGCTTCCCGAGAACAGCACAATCTGCTCCACTACAGAATTATAACACACATTAACTAAGCAACTTCGCCCAGTTCTTCTAACAAGCTCAGAGAATACCTATTACTCTTCCCGCAATAAGCTTTAACGGCAATCCTTACGGATCCCTGGGACTTAAGACCAGAGTTTCATAGATAACCTTCACTATCATACACACTCCTTACATACCAGAAATATATCTAATAGTAACATACAACGATGTCACTGATTCCGAACCCAGACAATGTGAACGCGCAACTTCAATTGTCACACGTAATTCCTTACAATCCCGTCTTTCCCGAGAGCAGCATATACACCTTCCTCTGCTCTACTACGGAACTGCTACCACAGCTTCCAAATTCCAGAAGCACTACATATAACTCAACATGACAACTCCAACATATAGTATTAGTACGTATACCAACAACATCAAAATAAATCAATAATCAAAAAGCCAATATACAAGCAATCTTATCTTATCAAGATCAAGACAACCATCTAAAACCATCCTCTGCTACCAGAGAAATTGATAGAGATCAGGGTACCTAAAATAAACCCACTACCACGGATAGAGTAATTTCACAGTTACACGCACATACATTCATCATACGCTAGGGCCCATTTCACTACATACGCACAAATACTCTACCAGCATAAGACCTGTGGGAAGAAAACCCTGCATCTATATCTAGGACGATAGGACCTAATTATGATGGTTATCCTTAATCATACTCTATACAATCTATACAACAATAATCAAAATATACTCAATAATTGACAAGAAAGAATATTCAACACCATGTTAAAGTTATATTGCTTTATCTAAAATTAGCCAAAGTAAATCAGAATAAATCATCTCATAATTACCTATTCTAACTAAGTGTCAGAACGGGTCAGGACCAGTCTCTCGGTAAAGTCTGTCAAGACAGAGTCCTCAGCATCAATCCTCAGCAACGCGTGAAGGTGGCCAAAAGAGTGGGGAGAGCCCTCCCTAAACTAACAGTTTTTATAGTGAAGAATACAATAGAAACACACATAAAGTTGGCTGAATAAACTGTATCACTGAGCAGAACGAGAAGGAAGAAATGTAACATTGCTACATCTGAAAATCTCCGCTCAGGAAAAGTCACAAGACGTGAACTACGGAACAGGAACCAAGAAAATAAAACATGTAACACATTTAATCCAGTTTCCCTCGGCCATCGAGCCACAGTTCAGAGTTTCCCTCTAAGGCTCCTTTGTCTTTCGAGATTGCCAAGGACACCTTCACTTTTCCTGGAGAACACCCAAAGCTGCTGCCATCCTCATGGAAAATTTCATAGAAGGACCATGGTCAGTTGTCTTCGACTTTTCTCCAGCAGGGGTCTCTCTTGCCACATCACAGAAATATACCACAGCCAGGCTTCGAAATACTGTCAGCTCGGCTAAGGCCTTCATAGGCCACAAAAGACCATCTTTAATTAAAGAGACAAAATAAACGTTACTACAACATAATGATTAAACAGTGTTAACCCCACTAATACCCATATGTCTTATGCATTTATCTAGCTTTTGCGACATAAAAAGCATTAATTCGGACAGCGTTTTATGCTCAAAATAAATAGCACACAGCAACGTTTAAACATGAAAACTTGCACGTTATTGTAAATACAAAAACAGCACAAATAAGCTAACCCTCATGTAACTTTCTCTTGTGTTAGGACAAACGGGTTGATTAGTAAAACACACTTGCACAAGACAAATAATTAATTGTTATTCATTAATAATTAATAAAACGCATAGACATGCTAGAGCTTCAAAAGCCCCAGAATTTTCTAAAAGAAAACTCTGCTCCAGCACTTTCTTAGATGGATGGCACTTGATATGGAATATGGCTGAGATAGGGGCTGGGCAGTTGAACATACTTACGTGGAACGTCAGAGGCATGGGTGATCCGAGGAAGAAAAGGCAAATTTTGGCATATTTAGACAGGCACCGAGTGCATATAGCTATGTTGCAGGAAACGCATTTCGCTCCTCAGAAATCACATAATTTGCATGCAAATGGGCGGAGCATAGAGTCCTCTCTTCGTATTCGTCATATGCGAGGGGTACGGCAATCCTTATTAAAAAACAGACGCCATTCCAGTTGGCTGGGGCAGAGAGTGATCCATGCGGTAGATACTGCTTGGCATGGGGACGGTTGGGGACTTCTTCGGTCACCCTTGCTTGCTGTTATGGGCCGAATGTGGACGCACCAGAGTTTTACGCTTCGCTATGGGCTAAGATACTAGACATAGGCTCCAGTCACATCATCTCGGGGGGGATTTCAATGTTACACATAATCCCAGCATGGATAGATCACACCCTGCCCCGCACCATTATTCAAAAGTGCGTGCATTCATCCATGATACTATCACAGCTTACCAGCTACTTGATGCTTGGAGACATATTCACCCACACGGGAGGGAGGGTACGCATTTCACGGCGCTGGCGGAGACATGGGCATGTCTGGACTATTGGTTGGTTACCCGGGGGTTGGGGCCGGCGATAGCCCAAGTGCAACATTTAGCTAGGACGTACTCTGATCATGCCCCGGTGAAGCTCACGCTGTCCTCCTCTGAATTCGACATGCCGCGCCGAGCGTGGAGGCTTCATGCCCCTATTTTGCTAGACCCGGTTTTTCAGGCGGAGCTGAGAGAGGAAATAAAAGATTTTTTCGCACGCAATAAAGGCTCAGTGGATAGTGTGGAGACCATCTGGGAGGCATTTAAAGCCACACTCCATGGAATATTTATAGCGAAGGGGTCAGGAGTCCTTAAAGATATAATGAATACGTTATGTAGGCTAGAGACAGAGCTTAAGGCACTGGAGGGGCAACTAGCGGCGGGGCCGAACAGCACTGCCCGTAACAAGTTTCGGGAGACTCTCTCGGAATATACGGACGCGGCGCAAAGGGAAACGAGGTTCCGAGGTAGATCGTGGGTGGCTCGTCACTACGGAGAGGGAGAGCGCCCTGGCAAGACCCTAGTGCATGTGATCTGGAGACCTCGGCATGCTAACTACGTGTTGGGGCTCGAGAATGCGAACGGGGAGGTCTTACGCGATACCCCTAATATCCTTAATGAATTTACACAGCATTATAACCACCTCTATACTACCAAGCGATGTGAGGACCTAGACCTAGCAGGGTATCTTGACGATGTAGCACTGGGCTGGTTGAGTGATAGGCAGCGGGAATTCTTGTGCACCCTGTTTGACCTGGACGAGGTCAGGGATGCTATTAAGAGCATGCAAAGTGGGAAGGCTGCCGGCACAGACGGCATTCCTATAGAGTTCTACAAGACATATATTGATCTAATGGCACCTATTCTGCGTGAGATATATGAAGAGTCATTAGAGGTGGGCTACCTACCCGCGTCCATGAGGGAAGCTATTATTGTCTCACTCTTAAAGCCAGGGAAGTCGCCTACACAGTGCGACTCCTACAGACCCCTTTCCCTCCTTAATTGCGATGTCAAAATTCTGGCCAAACTCATAGCAGCTCGATTGAGCCTACTGTTGGGTAACTTGATCCTACCAGATCAGTCGGGATTTGTGCCTGGGAGGGCAACATCGCATAATCTAAGAACGCTTTTTGCCGTTCTAAATAATGTCTCCCCCGAACTGCCTATGGCCGCGATATTCTTGGACGCCACTAAGGCTTTTGATTCCATTGAGTGGGATTATATTTATGGGGTCATGTTACGGATGGGTTTTCTGGCCCTCTTCCTCTCCTGGATTCGGCTTCTGTATCATAAGCCGGTTGCTAAGGTTTTGGCTAATGGTCATACATCACACGCGTTTCAAATTACCAGGGGCACCCGGCAAAGGTGTCCGCTCTCTCCCTTGCTTTTTGCTCTCGCAACGGAACCTTTAGCGGCCAAGCTAAGGCAACATCACAATGACAAGGCCTTGCGGTGTAATTTGAGGCAAATCCTTATATCCTTTTATGCCGATGATATTACGTTATATATACGAGACCCGCAACAAAACCTAAATCCCCTCCTCCGGGAATTTATAGTTTTTGGGAGACTGTCAGGGGTCCAAATTAACTGGGGGAAATCTTGCGTTTTCCCCTTGGCGAATGCTACGACTCGCTTCCTGCTCGATTATCCCTTGGAGTGGTGTGACACAGACATGCGATATTTGGGAATTCAGATTACCAGGAACAGAGAGGAACTAACGCGCGCAAATTATCGTACTACACTGACCAGTATAACGGAATATGTGACCAGCTGGATAGCTCTTCCCCTCTCTATGGCGGGACGCGCATCCCTTATTAAAATGGTGATACTGCCACAATTGCTTTACTTGTTTCTAAACATCCCGTATTATCCGGGCAACTATTTTTTTAAGACACTCAAAGCAGAATTAACGCGCCTGGTATGGGGGGGTAGGCAGCCATGGTTACAGTAGCAGGTCCTTACTAGACCCTTTTCACAAGGGGGTTTGGTATACCAGATTTTGAACTCTACTACCTTAGTGCACAAGCTTATTATGCATGGTTCTGGGTGAAACAGCCACGGTATATGCCGCAGGTAGCGGCGGAGCACTGGTTGGCACACCCCATTCCACTAGAGGGAGTGTTATATGGCCCGATCCAGCCTCAAGATAGGGCACCGACTACCCTTACGTGTACTACTGGAGCATGGCAACTCATAGGGCGTATGTTGCAGGTCACCCTATTATATTCCCCGTTAATGCCTCTCGCTTACCATCCAAGTATGCCTCTCCTTCAGGAGGCACTGTTTCATAGCTTTAAAGAGCGCACACACACAACCACTTGGGGGGATTTATATCATGATGGCCGCTTCCGCACTGCTGATCAGGTATTCCAGGGACTTCATCAGACCCCGCTGGACGTTTTCCTCTATATTCGCCTTCGGCAAGGTATCCGGGCGTTGACACCGGACATCCCGCTGGAGCCTAGGGCGCTGGCCCCACTGCAGTTAATACTTAAGAGTACAGGGAACAAGAGGCTAGTTACTTTGATATATCGAACGGTGCACACACAGAGGGAATTACCGGCTACGTTGTCCCGCACAAAGTGGAGTGAAGAGCTGGGGCTGGTCCTGTCGGATGATCAATGGGAATACTGCTGCTTGCAGACCGCGAGGGTATCGGCCAGCAGCAGGCTTTGTATGATACATTATAAATTTCTACATAGATTGTACTATACCCCGGCCAAGTTACACAGGTTTAATTTGCGTGACTCTGATAGGTGCGATAGGTGTCGAGCTCCTGAGGCAGACTTTCTTCACTTGGCCTGGGAGTGTCCGGGTGTTAATGCCTTTTGGGGGCGGGTTTTTGATGCCTTAGCCCGGATGACGAACACACGCATTGACCCCACACCCTTGGTAGCTCTTCTCGGATACGCTAAACTGATACCGGCAGCATACCGCAAATATGTTGCACTGGCTTTGATTATGGCCAAGAGGCGGGTGGCCTGCCGTTGGGGCCGGGGAAGGGCACCCAAGTTTAAGGATTGGATAGATGATCTAGTGACTAGCCAGGAAAGACTCACTACATATGCCGAGCTGTTGCCTAGTGCTTCTAGACCTAGGGATATTTGGGCCCCCCTGAGGTGCTATCTGCTGGCGGTTCCGCATGAGGCTCTCTCCCCTGCAGCAGACAGACCGATTCATTAATGCCGCGGCAGTGCAGAGTGTAGTGTGGGCCCTCTTGTGTGGGGGGAGCACAGGCCCTTAAGATGGACTGATCCTGGGTGGAGGGGTAAGACCAGGTGCAAAGGACATGTGGTACAGTGCCATACTAGCCAAGTAGACATTGCATTCCCAAGTATTCACATCCTTCTATGATCTCTGAGAAGCTGATCCCTACATACAAGTTTGATTGGATTCTTTGTACCATGCCATAACGTTTTGCCTATGTTCATAATGGATGGACTGCTTTATAATACCAGCTCAATTAGCCATGTAAATATATGTTGGGGTGGTACTAATGTACTGGGAGCAAGGGCCTTGTGGAGAATCTAATGTACCTTGGAAGATGTGGGGCTGTCACATAGGCATGCCTGGAGGACTTGGGGAAGGGTAGAGGCACATTTTGGGGCATGAAGAATTGCGTTAAGTGCTGGACGGATAAATATGCTGACAATGTAATGTTTACTATGAGAATTGATATACTGGATGTCATTGTTGGCTTCGTTTGTTAAAAAGAAAACCATAATAAACAGAAGCTTAAAAAAAAACTGTGTACTTAAAAATCATAAACAGATTCAGACATTGGTCCACAGTTGACCGTCCAGGGCGGAAACCATACTGAACATTTACTAGAATGCTGGTCAACCTATCTAATAGGATACATCCAACCACCTTAACCACTGAGTCAAACAGAGAGATTGGCCAGTAACAATGGGTACTGTGTCTGATGCCTTTTTTTTTTTTAAACAGGGACAATGTTGGATGTAGCCCAGCCACCAGGGTGACCGACTCTAACCGCAGCATCGATGATTGAGGTGGGAGCCGGCACCCACTGGTTTGGACTGGAGATATAAAGGTCGGGGGGATCCCATCCGGTCCTGGAGCCTTGTTTCTGGACAGCCCGCTATGCCCTTCCTTACTTCCTTGTCTGAGAATACCACGGCAGATTTCCCTTCTCCCACGCCGCAGGCTGCACTCACAGCTAATGGGCACTGAAACATTTCTTCAAAATGACTTACCCATTCAATCTCTGTAACGTAAGCATCATGGGCATTCGCTGCATCAACTGCCAAAAAGGGCCACTTACAATGCTCCTAAACTTGGAGCTGCTCTTTAGGGTGGTTGTCCCAATAAGCTTACTCCCGGTCTTCTTCTTCGGCGTAGCCTTATGTCTTGCTACTTCGGCTTAGTACTGACTTCGACAAGCCATTTTTTAAACCAGGGTCCCTTGTTTTGATACCTAATACTTCCTTCAACTTCTTGGATGCACAAAAGCAATCAGAATCAAGCCATCTTGGGGCCCGGTCCTGATGCTGTGGAGTCGGGGCCTTGAGTAGATCTGCTATGGTACAAGAAATTACCGTAGAGGCCTCAATGATGTCGAATGGCTAGAACTGTGTGCCTAAGCAGATCATGTAAAAATTCAGGAGCAACAGTTTACCTGACCCACTGGAGAATACCAAGGCTTGCAAGCATGAATTATCTGTAGGCAACACAACGGATCTGCATTGTACTGCTAAGGAAACATAAACAACCAAGCCACTCTTAGGTCTGCCTGCCCTCGAGGGGGTGGCAGGCACAAAAAAGGACTTGTATCCCTCTATAAAAAAACTGTTCTAGGTGTAGTCATACCTTACAGTCACAGGTGCACAAAAACGTTTGCACACACTTAGGTAAGCCCAGCACTTTGTTAATTTGGAAAATAAAAATGGGATTGTAGGGAACCATGCAAACCATACATTTCTGTATCTGCCTTTCAAAGCAAAACCAAAGGAAATGATGGACGGAGTGTTGAACATTGCAAGCACTCACCCCCAGTCAACTGATCTGGGTTTAATCCATCACCATTCTTTAGCCCACTCTGCCACCCGAGTTCAGACATGGCCATATGCAAATCAGTCTGACCCTGTGCCTCATGGGAACAGTCCAGCCCGAACTAAAAAGCCATGTCTTCCCTGGACCGGAAACAAGCTTCCTAGGACCGGTTTCTGGCATTTCAGCCGTCTTCAGCCAGGCTTGCTTGAATCCAGTGGCAAAGTGAGCAAGGGACTCACGTCTGAGCATACCCTGCCAACTTATGGCGAACAAAGCAAAACCCGAAGGAAATGATGGACGGAGTGTTGAACATTGCAAGCACTCACCCCCAGTCAGCTTTGTTCGCCGTAAGTTGGCAGGGTGTCTGAAATGGGGTGGCAGAGTGGGCTAAAGAACGGTGATGGATTAAACCCAGATCAGTTGACTGGGGGTGAGTGCTTGCAATGTTCAAGACTCCGTCCATCATTTCCTTTGGTTTTTGCTTTGTTCGCCATAAGTTGGCAGGGTATGCTCAGACGTGAGTCCCTTGCTCACTTTGCCACTGGATTCAAGCAAGCCTGGCTGAAGACGGCTGAAATGCCAGAAACCGGTCCTAGGAAGCTTGTTTCCGGTCCAGGGAAGACATGGCTTGGCAGTTCAGGCTGGACTGTTCCCATGAGGCACAGGGTCAGACTGATTTGCATATGGCCATGTCTGAACTGGGGTGGCAGAGTGGGCTAAAGAACGGTGATGAATTAAACCCAGATCAGTTGACTGGGGGTGAGTGCTTGCAATGTTCAAGACTCCGTTCATCATTTCCTTTGGTTTTTGCTTTGTTCGCCATAAGTTGGCAGGGTATGCTTAGACGTGAGTCCCTTGCTCACTTTGCCACTGGATTCAAGCAAGCCTGGCTGAAGACGGCTGAAATGCCAGAAACCGGTCCTAGGAAGCTTGTTTCCGGTCCAGGAAAGACATGGCTTCGTAGTTCGGGCTGGACTGTTCCCATGAGGCACAGGGTCAGACTGATTTGCATATGGCCATGTCTGAACTGGGGTGGCAGCGTGGGCTAAAGAACGGTGATGGATTAAACCCAGATCAGTTGACTGGGGGTGAGTGCTTGCAATGTTCAACACTCCGTCCATCATTTCCTTTGGTTTTGCTTTGTTCGCAGTAAGTTGGCAGGGTATGCTCAGACGTGAGTCCCTTGCTCACTTTGCCACTGGATTCAAGCAAGCCTGGCTGAAGACGGCTGAAATGCCAGAAACCGGTCCTAGGAAGCTTGTTTCCGGTCCAGGGAAGACATGGCTTGGTAGTTCGGGCTGGACTGTTCCCATGAGGCACAGGGTCAGACTGATTTGCATATGGCCATGTCTGAACTGGGGTGACAGAGTGGGCTAAAGAACGGTGATGGATTAAACCCAGATCAGTTGACTGGGGGTGAGTGCTTGCAATGTTCAACACTCCGTCCATCATTTCCTTTGGTTTTGCTTTGTTCACCGTAAGTTGGCAGGGTATGCTCAGACGTGAGTCCCTTGCTCACTTTGCCACTGGATTCAAGCAAGCCTGGCTGAAGATGGCTGAAATGCCAGAAACCGGTCCTAGGAAGCTTGTTTCCGGTCCAGGGAAAACATGGCTTGGTAGTTCCGGCTGGACTGTTCCCATGAGGCACAGGGTCAGACTGATTTGCATATGCCCATGTCTGAACTGGGGTGGCAGAGTGGGCTAAAGAACGGTGATGGAGTAAACCCAGATCAGTTGACAGGGGGTGAGTGCTTGCAATGTTCAACACTCCGTCCATCATTTCCTTTGGTTTTGCTCTGCCTTTCAAAACAAATTAGTCAATAGATTGCACACTGCATTGTGCCCAATTGGTTGGCCAGGAGACCACACTGAAAAGTCAGTTTTTTCGTTTTGCTACGGGATTCCCAGAACCATAGTATTTCAGTAACGCCTCCATCATGCCATAAAATGTAGGCAAAAAAGGGATTGCCCGAAATGTCCCCCTTGTGCCTTCTGTGTGGAGGGATAGAAGACATGCATAAGACACACAAGCTTTCTCACCCAACCTGCACTTAAAAAATGGATGCGCCTAAAGCTTCTTTAGAAAGATTATACATAGGAACCAGCCCAGTGATTGTATGGAAACATGACGGATCATGTATTGCCTGATTCCAAGCTGGTCAGGATTCGCCGCCCTGTAGTCCTAGGGAGAATATGTTGCATTTGTGTTTTTGCATGACATGCATTGAAACACTATGCTATCCATGGTCTACTGAACAACATACCAGAAGCAACAAGGTTTCCAGCCCACTAATAGGTCATATGAAATGAAAAAACTGAAAATATTTGATTTCAAATGTTCCCCTATGGACAAAGAAACCGAGGAGTAGAGCCTGCAGTGTCCAAACAGATATTTGGGGAAAATTATTAAGCACAATTGAGGGAAGAGCCTCGATGCCCTCCTAAGCTTATCAGGTATTTTCAAGCTCAGAAGATCGACTAGAACTTATTTAGGCTCCCCTGTCCAATTAACCTTTTCCTGAATGTGGAGGCCTAATCTAAAAGTCTCAATCACTGTAATACCAAACAACACACACAAACTACATTTTCAACATGATCTGCTGGACAATCAGTCAGGAACAACTTGGCTCCCACTTCCAGTAGATGCTTTAAGAAGTGCAAAATCAGGTGATTTAGAGCTGGCCTTTTGCATACATAGCCATGGCCCAGTTGTTCAAAGAAATACAAGTATATGGTCTACATCATGTCCAAAATATTATTTGTGGAGGCGAGCATGGAGATTCAATGATTGAAACCCTCTTTGCATGACAGAGGAGCAGAACAAGTGCCAGTCTGGAGGAGCCGGACCAGCAAGATGAAACAAAAGGTTCGTCGTCGCAGAGGCTACTAGCCAACGGGCCAGCAACCAGACAACACGTCGAGCAACTCAGGTGCAGAAGGGCCCCACGCAGAACACGTGAAGTGTGGGGAGCTGATCTTCTTTGCAGATGGTGCTCGGGATTGGGGCTTCTCAATTCCCCAAGCACAGCCTCGAGGAAGCCTCAGAAGTCACGCTAGTCAGTTACTAGCCACTTTTCCCAAGTTGCCGGTCTCACGTCCCTCGTCGCCTCCACGGGTCTCAGCTTCGCTGGAGATGTGGATCTGGGTCAGAGGTGTCTGGAAGTCTTGGCGCTGGTCAGTCTCTGCAGTCGTCCCTCGTTGGATCAGTCTCAAAGCAAGCAGCGGTCGCTGGATGGTGCCTGGTTGCCCAGGGTGGTCACTCTTTGGCCACAAGGGAGATTTCTTCAGTCTTCTTCCTGAGGTCGAATGTCGAAGGTCCAGAGTTTCTGTTCAAGTTGCAGATTCAGGTTAATCTAATTTAGCAGGGCTCAGCTACCTACTGATATACTGGGCTAGTGGGCTGGGCTACCTGCAAGGTCCCTCCTATGGGTGGGACCAGGAAGGGGAGTGGCTACACCCCCTTTCCTTTGTCCAGTTTCGTGCCAGAGCTGGGGCTGGAGTGCCCCAGCGGCGGTTTGAACTGGACTATGCATGGGACACCTTGTGTGCCCCAGGCAGTGTCTAGTTTCTTTCATCCCTCCCTGCCCCAATACACTAAAGTCTGTCTGGGAAGGTGCTAGCACCTCCCCAAGCAGGAAACCTATTGTCCAGGCCTCCCTGGCTGGGAGGGCTCCCAGCTGCAGGAGGTCAGACTCGTGTCTGTGGCAGCAGCATCCATTTTGTGATGCTAAGGCTTTGGTGAGAGTTAAACAGCAAAGTAGGATTTTAACATGTCTCTCCCTCTAGAAGAGAGGAATAATATCCTCATCACCAGAAATGGTATGGGGGTATTATTCCAAAGTGTTAGACACCTTACACGACATGTTTTGATAAAGCCAAACCATAGTTACCATAACCGTTTAAGATTATAAGGTACTTTAAGAGTATATGGTAGGCTATATCATAGAACAGCTATAATGACATGGTTCCGAAAGCTGCAGACAGGCTCAGCTCATGCTAGAGCACCATCTCACATGTTACCAAGCACTCTGCCTCCAGGATTGTTAAGGCCTGCCATAGGAGTGGCTGATAGGTACACATGTGTCTATATATAAGGCAAGGGGTGATTACACGACCTTGCCCCAGCTGAGTGATCAGCCAGTTGTGTCTGATTGGAAGGCCAGGCCAGGGGTGGCATAATACATGCTGCAGCCCCTGGGAGGCCTAGGGTACACCTATGCCCTGGGTACCTAGGGTACACTGTACAGGGTCCAATAAGGTGATCCTTACCAATTGGGTATGTACCTAGGGTACATGGAGTCCATTTTAAAGAGAGAGCAGACAGCCTGAGACCCTGAATGGCAGGATCTCAGGCCAACTAAGTCGAAAAACCAGCTAGACACTAGGCAAAAAGTTGGGGGTAACCATAGTCAGATATCCACCTTCCTACACGTACTATACTTGCAATCAATAAAATATGCTAATGCTGTTAATGCTAAGTGTACCCTTTTCTTTTCCCAAATCCAATATGAACTTCCTATCGACCAGGATATCATAATAGCAAGGCTGATGCCTCGTCCTACCTCTCAGAAGAAACAATTGCTTCTTTTCCTTCTCCAAATATTCTATCTACAAGTACCAGCAGTTCAGTACAATCTTTAACATATGTTTGATGATTTTTGTGAGCTCATATTTTTGTGCATTTCTAACAACAAGGAGAATGTGGTTTTACACTTGATTACACATGCACACACTAATGTAGTACTATTGTCTTTAAAACAAATTTCCTAGGCTGCGTAGAAGTGTGTTTTTGCGACCCCTATTAAGTAGGTTTAAATTTGGGCCTAGGAGGTAAGTTTTTCAAAATGGAAGTTTGCCCCCTGCACATTTCACTGTTCATAATTTCTGCAGCATGCAGTCAAGCAGAGTCAAGTTTGTTTATTTCCATTGTCATTGTTCATCCTGTTCTCAATGAATCCCCTTGGCTTGGTTACAAAATGTTATCTTATTTCGAGGTCCCTCTGCTAGCTCTAAGTAATTTATTCATTTACAACAGTAAACTTTTGTTCATGTATCTGCTTTGTTCTACCATCTCCGGATGGAATTGGCATAAAGTGGGCAGAAACAATATTCATGTAGTTGGATAGTACTTAGGTGCTAAAGCAATATGACGCTTAATACAACTGTGCTGTGATTTGCTGAGAATGCTATATGTTTTATCATACCTCAATGATTTAGAAGCTTTAGTAAATTAGGGCCATATGTATGAAGCTAAATTGCGATCGCAAACGCTGAAATTCGCAGAATTTCAGCGTTTGCGATCATCGCAATTTAGGCAGCGTGCAATGAAGCACACAAAAACCCACTCGCAAAATAAGGAATTGCAAAATTTGCGATTCCCTATTTTGTGAATGCATTTAAGGAATCCCAAATTGTGATTCCTTAAATGCAATGTAGGAAGCACCCAAATTGTGCAGTTTTGGCTTAAGGAATCGCAAATTACCACCAACTTCAGGTTGGTGGTAATTTGTGATTTCTTTGAAAAATGCACTTTTTTGCATTTTTTAAAGTGCCATGTGGCGCACATACATGAACTTAGGGCATGTATGTGCGCCACATGTGCACACATGCTTATTTCAGGGGTGCAACAGGGTGTCCTATTGACACCCTTGCAACCTTGAAATTGCATTCTCACTTTGCGATTCTTTAATTGGGAATCGCAAATTGAGAATGTCTTCCCATTCATTCCTATGGGCCTTCTAGCCCATAGGAACGAATGGGAAGGAATTCCTTATTTGCGAATCTCAATTTGCGATTCGCAAATAAGGAATATGTAGGATTCGCAAAATATTTAGCAAATCCTACATACATTACATTTTGCGATTCTCTAATTGCAATTCCATAAAAATCGCAATTTGAGAATCGCAAAATGCGTTTTTCATACATATGGCCCTTAGTATGCAAAAAGCGTGTATATAAATCCGCGATTTGGGGGTTGAGCCAGAGAATTTTCCTGTGCTGCTAGTGATGCTGTTTAGTTCTCTCTTGATTTTGCTGCCCATTTGATACTTAAAATATTTTTGATTTTGTACTTTTCGTTAATGCTCTATTTAGCTGAGAATGGTCATGGAAGTTATTCTGTACCACTACTTTTGAATTTTGTAATAAAACCCTTATATTTATTCTGCTGATCTAGAACTCAGTTATTGAGTAGGTCCTTTTACTAAATTGGCAGTATTTCTAATATTTGTATGTGTTGGGAGCTACCTTACTTCAGGGACACACTGCATCATTAAATTGAGGTTTAACAATGTGTTTGATTCTTCAAATTGTAGTTGTTCTGTTGAGGTAACGTTTTGGGATGTCCACATTATGAGATCCCCAGGCCCACAAATTTGTGATAGCAGAGCAAGGCTGGACTGGCGGTACCCAACATCGGGTATTTCCCCAAGAGTCTGGAACGGTGGGGGCCGGTTTTGTTACTCAGGCCATTTTTGTAGCAGTGCAGCAGTTTCAAAAGCACCCGATGCAGAGTTCTCGTATATCCAGTAGTTTTCAAGCAATAATGAAAGTGTCAACATAACTCTGACGATTAATGTGCCTGCTGAAGAAACATTGGAGTTTTGTCTAGTGGCATTTTTGACTCATCTAAGATAGCTCAAAGGGTTAATATGCCTGCTGCAAAGGATGTGTACCATAGAGATCACAGGACAGTATTTTATGTGCATAGCTTAGTGGGTTACTGCTTTTGTCACAGAGATCCTTTTGTTACTGTGCATTTCATAAGTTACAATTATTTTTGAGCATAGTGAGCTATGAAACGTAATCAAAGAGCTACATACAAACTACATGGTATAGGTTATAGAGTTATAATTTTTTCCCAAGTCTTTCATTATCCTAATGTTGCAAAAAGGGTTTGTTTGGATTGAAATGAATTCTTATTATTAAAGCCAACCCTAACCACTGTGTTACATTCAGAATTCTGTGCTTCTGCTTCTCCACACCAAGCACGCTTAAAAAATGCCAACCAACCAATACAGATGACATGTGAATCCTACCACATGTATTTCCCTTTGTAACATTTTCTATAAACTGATTTGCACCCATCTTATTCACTGTCTCTGTATTTCTGTGTGATGAAAAGTACTCTGGCATTCTACACTTGTATGAGAGCGACTATAAAACAAAGGAAATTCATTTGAGAGAGGCACTATGGCGAAATGATAGGCACTGTTCGAGGGTGATAGTTAGGGAATAATTGAAGAGCCCCAAAAAAGATTGTTGAATCCGGATGCACTCTAGGCTCAACATTTACTGCGTTAATAGCTAATACAATTGAATATATAATGAAAAATGTGTTGTAGAATTCACTATTTTTACCCAAATTTTCTTGGGTGGAGAACCCCCCAAACCCTCCCTGGAGTGGCCAGGCTCACTCACTGCACTCACTATGCATCATACGGGGCTGGTCTGACAAAATTTGCCAGAGCTGCTTTGGGTTCCAAGTCTGGCCCTGTAGCAGAAGATGGCTGAGAAATAAGTGCACCTCATTTCTGCTTTAGAGATTCCCTTTTTGCCCTGTCCCTAGTGCTAGTGGATTTCCAGTGTGGATTTTCCTGGGGGATTTTTCTGGGATGCTGACTTGTGGTGCTGTTCTTGAGCAAAATAGGCTGTAAGGATGAGAGCAAAAGAATTCTGGTGATTGAAAGTGTTTTGATGTGTTACTAAAGGTGAGAGGCTCGCTGTGTAACGCACTGTTATGCTGCATGTGAGGTTTTTGGTTATTTGATTATTATTTTGTGTTTTATTGAATAACTGATTTTGAGGTACTTTTGTTATTTGCGATTTGCGTCAAAGAATTTCTAGTTTTCATAGTGGTTGGTTTGGTGATCAAATTAGTTGAAATTCAAGATCTCAAGATATTACTGTTGAACTTGCCTGCATAGTGTTTTTTGCAAGGTGCTGCACACATACAGGCAAGGATTTTCTGAAATTATGAGTTTGCTTTCTAAGGGCTTACATGCCTAATCTAGCTTGGAGCCTTTTGCTATTTTGGTGCACAGGAGTAAATACACTAGCCATAGGTGGATTGCCTCTAGATGGGAGTGAGCTTTACTGTGAATTAAGACTGACAAGTGCCATCAAGGTGGTGGTCTTGGTTTATTTACTGTGTGTTCCTTGAGAAAGGCTGTGCAACTGTTTTCTCATTCATGAAGAAGTTGCACTGCGATTGGTTAGTCTGCCGAGGAGCCACAATGAAATGGGTGAGTAATCAGTTCACAGCGAAGGGAAATAGAATACATTAAAATGCCAAATGGGGTCGGCGTGGTCTCGAGCGTCAAGATGGCGGTCACACTCTAAGAGTGTTCTAGACCCCTCTTTCATCTGCTCTCATTCTACTATTCCTCCAGTGAAGAACACCCCACCACAGCACCCCAGATGTCAAGGTGCCCAGAATTGGTGTGTGCCTGACTTTGAAGCAGACCCCAAGCGAGATTGCGGATGCCACTAGCGCCGATCCATTGTAGGGCCTGGCCTGCAGCGAAATGGCGGCGGCATAGCCCGAGACCGAAGGGCTTACTGGTTTTAGACTGCGGGGCACAGCAGGCCTCTGCCGGGATTCGCGGGACCCCCAAGATCCGACAGTCCTCCGCTGATGATGCCTCCAGCCAAACGGGCTACGTGAGCGACATGACAGGCCATGAGCCTGCATTGTGGTCGGGCAAGTAGGCGACCGGCGAGTGAGAGGTGACGGACCATGCTGAAGCTGTTCCCAAGGTGCGGTGAGATGCTGGGGAGGATCGCTGGGCTGTCGAACCGCCCTGCTGTGTGGAGGCTGCCCCCTCGCTTTCAGCCATCCCTTGTTGCTGGAGGGGTCACGGAGACAATTGGCCTGTAGTTAGCAGTACGTCTCGGGAAGGCAGCTGGCAGACGAGAGGGACTGGGCTTGGTTGGAGATGGCATTTGCAAGGGACCGGGTGCCTGCTGGAGGCTGCCTGTTGGCGGACCCAGCTTCCTCCTGTTGCGGCGCAGGGCAGCAGTCCAACTGATCGGCCCGCAATCGGCAGCAGTAAACATACGCGCCCGGTTCCCTTCCCCCCCACCCCCTATTTTTAGAGGTAAAGGCCCTGAAAGAGGGGCGACTGGCATGGGCGGCTCATGGGCTCCTGATCAGAGGCTGGGGCCGGCTGAGAGCATTGCCCGCAGGAGACAGGGAATCCTGTTGGGTACTGCCGGAGGGTGGGCCCAGCTCCCTCCTGTTCTAATAAAGGGAGGCAGCGATGCCATTCGGCCTGCGATCGGCAGGAGGTTGCGCCTGTGTGGGCTGGTGAGGTGGACTGACTGGCACAGACATCACGTGGCCCCGGGCATGAGCCTGAGGCCCGCAGGAGTTAGCATTCCTCCATTGCTAATGGATTCAGGAGGCCTCGCCTCCTCTACGGTGTGGGCCCACCAAGGGAGGGCGCTCTCCACCTCATCTTCCACAGGCCTGACAAGACGTGGCTGGTATTGGGAGGGCGGCGCCCTGAGGAGACTTGGTGAGGCCCTCACGACCCTGGACTGAGTCAAGGTATGAACCGAAGAGGGGATGGGCAGATCGGGCTTGAAAGAGTCTGAGTGGCGAATGCAGCAATACGCTGGGGTCCCTCCCTCCCCTCCGAACACATGAAGTGCTGAGACTCATCTCTAGGATATCCATCTGTCACCCCCTGGGCTGGACCTGCCTCTCCCAGAACTTCCCATTCCTTAGACATATGGTGGCTGCACACACGGCTGGTGACCTGACCCGGCTGCCACTGCGCTGGGCGGTTTCCAGGTGCCTCCCCGAGGGCACGGCATGGCCACAAGTAGTAAGGCTGTTTAAACCACTTCGGGCAATAGGGGGTCAGGGGGCTCGGTCTCTAAAGCACAAAGCAAATACACACCGCCCCCCCCTTGACACTGCGTAGACATGAGGAAAGACAGAGGGGCAAAGCCTCCATCAGCCCAGACCTGTACGAAGAGACAGCGCGGAATACGTTCAATCACGCGGAAGGAGTCCTAGTTACCATCCTGCAAGCCATAAAAACCTCCCAGGAGTCCATGGAGACTAATATTGGGGACGTTTGGGTAGACGTGGCCCTTATCCGTCAGGACCTTTGCAATGCCAATGCCCGAATAACAGAAGCGGAATCCCGATTGACGGAGGTTGAGGATGATGTCTCAACTTTAAAGGCGCAGGTCAAGCAGCTTCTATTACATTTGACTGATCTACATAGAAAGGCCGAAAACGCTGAAAACCAGTCATGCCGTAATAATCTCTGCCTAGTGAGCCTTCCTATACAAATGAACACTTTCATTGAGGACTGGATCAAATCCTGGATGCGCCCGAGGACACTTTCAACATGGTTTGTCATCGAGGGCACCCACCGTGCGCTTGCACCCAAACCGCCGCCGGGAGCCCTGCACCGGCCAATCCTTGTCAGGATCCTAAATTTCAGAGACCGTGACGTCATCCTGCAAGGAGCTCGCTCCCGACTTGCCCTGTCTTACAAGGGCACCAAAATAATGATCTTCCCGGACTATACTAAAGAAGTGCAAACACAGAGAAGATCATACCTCACTGTAAAACAGAAACTACAAGCCCTCAACTTGCCCTATAGACTCCTCTTCCGGGCCCGCCTCAAGATGATCTTTCAAAATAAGACTAATTTTTTCGATACCCCGGAGGCGGCATGGACCGCGAATGAGCGACCCTACATCTAGCCCTCATACAGCACAGCTGACGGGTGAACCCGCGAGCTCCTGCAGGTGGCGTACTTGGTCCCGGAGGGGACGCAGCTCTCAGAAGGCGATGTCCGCCTCGCCCGCTGGCTCCCCCCATGAGACGAGAGGATTGCCTGTACCCCAGGACCTGCCAAACATTGTAGAGAGCCCTGATAATGTGGATGGGGCACCCAGAGAGAACTCTCCGGGCTGACAATACTGACCTTTCACGAAGCCCCCAAATCTAATCTCAAACCACTACCATCAACGCTTCGACACTGGAGTATTGAAATATCCTGATGTACAGGGGGGTCCACCACCTGGCCTCTAAACTAAGCTTCATAAGCTAGTTGATTTCAACCGTTAAGTCTTAGTTTATCGGGTGACAGATTCTTCAACTGGGGAAGTATAGGGTGGGGGGTTGGTTGAGAGGTTGGGTAGGGGCTGTATACCTGCTTTTGTTAGCGCTGTCTTACATATCTGCAACACTGTAAATAATGTTTATGATGCTCTCCCAGGCGTCTCATGTAGCATGGCTGGCTACACCTATCTGCTCCTCCATCTTGTCACTCGGAGCGATTAGGTTGCCTAGACCTTGGCCCCACGCAATGTTACCTAGCCATAATGCCAAGGCCTTACAGAGAGGGTGACCCCTCCTGGATAAAGTCAAACGGGCAGCGATCCTAAAATATGCAAGGAGACTTACCCTATATGTCCTTCTGTTACAAGAGACACACCTGATGGGGAATCGGTGTCCCTTTTAAGCAAGTCTGGGATTTGACAGTGTCTGGCATTCAGGATTTTCTGGGGGATCCAAAGGAACGGCGATCCTTCTGCGAAGCTCCTTCCCGTTCACATAGATCCAA
Source organism: Triturus cristatus (assembly GCF_964204655.1). Classification (NCBI taxonomy): domain Eukaryota; kingdom Metazoa; phylum Chordata; class Amphibia; order Caudata; family Salamandridae; genus Triturus; species Triturus cristatus. The sequence goes on along the minus strand of NC_140580.1, from coordinate 917,581,184 downwards.
ACATCTAACGATCCTCAGGGCCGCTTTGTGACCCTACGGGTACCGTAGGAGAGGCCACAGTAATCTAATATCGCTCTATGTCCCCAGCAAATCTGGAACCCACCTTCCGAGCTATTGTAGATGTAATATCCTCCTTCCCCCAGGGCCTGACCATGATTGGTGGGGACTTCAATGCAGTCTTGGAACCCACAAGGGATGCCACGGGGACACCATCTTCTCATAGAAAGAGGGGCGTGAGACAGCTTGCAGATTGAGCATCCAAACTGGGCCTCTGTGATGTCTGGACATTTGGAACCCCAGAACACTCCAGTATACCTATACATCTGCCGCACACCACACGTATTCCTGAATTGACCTCATCTTTATGCCAGCTCCCGACTTTAAGACGGTCACTGAAATTCAAATTCTAGCTCAAGGCGGATTGGATCAGTCCCCACACCTCCTCCAACTGGGGGGCCCCACGGCCGTTCCACGCCCTAAATGGAGGCTGAATGCCTGGTTTCTTCAAGGCCAGAAATATAGGAAGATGATTGAGGGCGAACTTAAACAATACTTCCACAATAATGAGGGCACAGTGCAATCTCAAGGTACATTGTGGGAAGCGGGAAAAGCTACAACCCGAGGATATGCTAAAGGGTTCCTTAAGCACAAACCATTAAGGCAGGATCACCATCTCTCCCAGCTAGAGGCTTGGGCCCTTCACCTAGAACAGACCACGGCTGCAGCAGATGGAGAAGCTGAACGCAGGCAGCTCCCGTTGCTAAGGGAAGAGATTAAGCACATATCCCTCGAAACTGCCAAAATGTTGTGGAGGTCCTCAGCCACCCGGGTGTACGGCTGGGGAGACAAAAATGGCAAGTTGCTGCACTGGCTTGTTTCCCACCCCCTGGCCAACCGGATAGTTCCAGAAATCTGAGATACTCAGGAACACAATTTTCACCCCTGCCACATTTGCAGAATACTACACGGAGCTCTAATCAGCAGACCAGTTACAGACGCTGGACTCTAGCTCTCTCTTTCTGCAGGAGATCCCCCTTCCGAGGCTCTCTTAGAGGGAGGCCCAGGCCCAGGATGAATTCATCACAGACGAGGAAATGGGAGAGGCAATCTCGCTACTCGCTACCCGTAAGACCCCCAGTCCGGATGGTCTCCCAGTGGAATACTATGCGGCATTCTGAGAAATCCTGATCCCACGACTACACGCCCTATTTAAGGAGGTACTGGAGAGAGACGCCTTTCCCCCAGAAACCGACAGGCCACATTCATGGTTATACCTAAAACAGACCCTCCCTTGACCTCATGTTCCCACTACCGCCCGATCTCCCTTACAAACACTGAAATTAGAATATATGCAACCATTCTCGCCACCCTTCTCAAGGGGGTACTCCATTCTCTCATACACCCTGATCAATGTGGCTTCATGCGCATCGAAGTATAAGGCACTGTCTGAGACGCCTCCACGTGGCCCTTGCTCATCGCCTCCTCTATTCCCCTTATTTGGCCCTACTGACTGCTACTCTGTTTTGAAAAGACCTTTGACACGGTCGATAGGCTATTCCTAGGCAATGTGCTGGAAGCTGGTCAGGGTCCTCTACTCAATCCCATCGCCCAGGGTCCACATCAACAGGGCACTCTCTGAGGTCTTCCCTATCAGGAGAGGAGCCCGGCAGGGAAGCCCTCTTTCTCCCTCGTCTTTGCCCTGGCAATTGAGCCCTTAGCTTGTCTCATTCAGGCAGACAGGCCGATACAAGGATGGTGCTAGCAGAGCCCCCATGAAGACCGCATTGCCTTATATGCAGATGATGTCCTGCTCTTCCTCAAGGACCTAACACACTCTGGCCTCAGATGCCTCCACATCCTCCAATCTTTCGAGGAAGCGTCAGGCTTGCGCCTTCACCCAGCCAACCTGGTGCCCCTCCATGTCTCGAGAGTGTGTGTAGATTGGCACACAATCATCCCCTTACGGCGACTTTCTTTCAAGTATTTTGGTATCAGGATCGCGCTTCATCCGGAGTTGACCTGGTCCCTTAATATCAACCCTCTGCTTAAGCGTACAAAAGAAGACCTCTGTCGGAGGCAAAATCTTCCCCTCAATCCCCTTGGTAAAATCGCCCTATTCAAAATGATCGTACACCCCCACCTCTGACGAAAGTGAAGTTGACATTAGTAAAATAAGAAATGTACAGAGAAATTACAAAATGGATTTGACTAATAACAAAACAAAACAATTGGACAAAATAAAACAATTGGTGACTTTACAAACTCACTTTAAGGAACTAGTTGAAAAGATAAAGGACTGGAGAGAATTGAGAAAGTATAGAGAAAGGTTAATACTAAAAAGAAAGCTAAAGAGTCAGGAAAGAAAATGAAGGGGTCTGTTAGTGATTCAGAGTTAGAGTCAATTTCAGAATTTTCCGTGAGTGAAGTACATGGAGTGAACTATGTGCATTTGCCTTGGACGAGAGGTGATCCATATGATAAACTTTCCAAAGTTGCGAGAGGAATCTGAGAAATGGTATAAAGAGCTTCATAGATTGACAACAATTTCGAAAAGCTTTGGACTGATTTGGAATGAGTGATCAAATCCTTGGAGGAGGCAGTAGGGGTGCTCTTGAATTGTCACCCGGGAGGGCCCTGTTGGGTATATGGGAACCCTCGAACCTTTGGTGGCAAAGAGGGATATCACACAGAAGTGGGGAACTGACACAGTGCTTATCTTGAAGGAGTGTAAAACAGCTTGTTTTACAAACTTTAATCTGTAGTGTAGATTAGATGAAAAGAAACCACAGTGTTTATAAAAAAATAGTTCTTATTTATTACACACACTATCACTAACACATTGGTATATTTCCTACCCAGAGATATCAACACAATACACAAAAATGTTTAGAAAGCAATTAGGTAAGTAGCACAAACTACAGTGGTCTCCAGGGGGAGACCAAACCATATACTAATAAAGTGGAATGTAAACTGCAAAGAAGAACTGGACTTGGACCACAAGACCCGGAGGACCCGGGGACACAAGGAACCACCCAAGGTAAGTACCTGGGAACCCCACGGAGGCCGTGTGCAGAGTGGAAACACAGCCGCGTGCCCAATGGAAGTCAAGGAAGAAGTCACCGTTGCAATTTTAATGAAGGACCCTTCCGGGAGGACCCTGAAGAAACCCTTTAGAAGACAGAAATTTGCGGCTTGTCCAAGAGTTAGGCTAAGACGCGTTTCACTGTCTCGCCGAGCCGCCACCAACATAAGCTTGAAAGTTTGCCAGTCGGGCCCTCTTCCATGACCCTAGGCGGTCCCGCTGGAGACAGAAGATGAAGAGCTCACTTGTGGGTGGAAAGGAAGCCCTGGTCGCCTGTCGCCGCAGGCAGACGGCGTGAGAGCCTCCGTGACACAGAGGCGGGCCATCATGTGGCAGACCACCATAGCAGGATTAGCCCATTCTGAGGCAGTCGTCGCCAGAAGGCCTAGAATCGGTGACCCAGAGGGAAATGTGCCCCCTCAATCCAGGGTGGCTATAGCTGCGACGCCGAGGGCCCCCTTGTAAGGAGTGTGGAGGAGAGGAGAACTGACGGGCCCCCTCGAGTGCTGACAGCCTAGCAGATGACTCCAAACTCGGAGATATGGAGCGGTGGCTGTGACGGCTACCCCGGGATCTGAAAGGTGAGAGGGTGGGGATCCATACTGCGCCATGATTTGGCCTGGGGCCTTGCCCACCTCCCACCGAGCAGAGGGGGTAGTGAAGAAGCCCCCACAACAAAAGAACTCATTGAGCCCCTGTGACCTGTGAAGGGGTCCAACCGCAGTCGAGGAACGGAAGGTGGGAGGCCCCGCAGCAACCACGATGGTACAGGGCTGGCCTGCCCAGGGCTTCCTTATGATATTGCTGGAGCGGGTTATGCAAATTTTTGTATACCCACCCCATTTTGCATGTCATCTTATTAATTAGATTAATTAATTAATTATCATCGTACTAATGGTTTGGAGTGATGTGGAAATAACTAATCAACCTTATTAAAGATCGAAATACACGTTGGATTTGCATCTGCATGGCCTAATTATGACGTGAACTAAAATTCGTACGCATACTAATGATAGATAAATAGAACATTGCATGATATATGTTGATTTGGTGATGTAATTGTGATTCGTGCTTTATTTAGTAAGTATAAACCGCATTGAGTGTTGCTTTTGGCTATATAAATACACACATATGGGTATTAGCAAGGGAATAGCATTAAATTAGCCATTTCTATGTATTAATTACGTTTTTGTGTTTCTTTGCTTAAGTTGACCATTTCGAGTGGCCACAAAATGGCTGACTCCTGTATCCGATGAAACCGGCTCCATTGCTCAAGGTTCGGGGTGAAGTGCGCATGCGTCACCGCTAGCAACTGTGGCCTGGACCTGACCCAAGATGAACATGTACCTTCCAAGGACAGCCTGGGACGTCAGCCAAATATATTTGAACAAAGACTGTTGTGTGAACCGGAACTGGCAAGGGTCATAACCCAAAAGACACTTCTATGAGAACCCAAAAGGATGATCCCTGATTGTCCAATCAGCGAACTCGGATGCCCAAATTGTGTTACTTGTTATCATCAAATTTACTATAGATTATGGTAGAATAGAGAGGTAATTACGGTCGCTCCTTCAATTTCCTGATGATATGCTGACGGAGAGGACGGGGACACTGCAGGACAGCTGTTAGCCTGAATCTTTGACGGACTGAATTAATGCCCAAACCCCTGATGAACTGAAATCTTCAAAATTGATGGGCATAGATTTGCGAGACTGCAAAATTTGACATAGAGGACGACTTTAGCCAGAATAGGTAAATATGAATAGCAACTTGCTCAAATGCGTGATTTAATCTGCAATACTAATATAAATTTGGATTTGAACATCTACGGAAATGAGTTGGGTTGTTTATTCAACCTCCGTCCCAGTTAAGAGGGAAATACCAAATGTGGAATCTAGGGCCTAGTGAGTATAAGAAGGGTTTGCAGGTTTATTGCTCATTAGGGTAAAGTGGTATTTTCCTCCCTCATTATTCAGCGCTTAGAAGGATAATCACCTCTTGCACGGACTAATGATAAGTGTGTGTTGGTGATATGGGCCCCACCAGTGAATGTATGGATAGTGTGTGTGTGTGAGATCTTTTAGTCCGTGGCAGTAGGGAGGGATTTTGCACTCCGCGCTGCATCAGTTTTTCTGGTAGCAGTATGATGGTTTGTTATTGATTGGTTTAGTGATTATTGCTTGTACATTGCTTATTGATTTTGGTAATTGATTGGTATTGATTTATGTACTAACACTCTATGTTGAGTTACGTTGAGTTTAATGTTGTTTGCACGGCTTCTGGGATGTAGGAAGTCGGAAGGTTGTAACGGTTCCGTAGTAGAGCAGAGGTAAGCGCTGCTCTCGGGAAAGACGGAATTGTTTTTGCCCTGTAGGTACACAGGGGAAACGTGTGACAATTGAAGTTGCACGGCGCATTGTCTGGGTTCGATTCGGTGACATTGACGTGTATTGCCATTAGAGACATTTTTCTGTGTGAGAGAAGTGTGTATGATAGCAAAGGTTACCTGTGAAGTTCTGGTCTTAGGTACCAGGGATCCAACTGGCATTCCGATAACGCTTATCACTGGAAAGGTAATAGGTACTCTCTGAGCTTGTTAGAAGGACAAAGGAGAGGAAAGCGCTGCTTTGTTAACGTATGTCATAATTCTGTAGAAGGACAGACTGCTCACTGTTCTCGGGAAAGACAGGATTCTGTGCGAATGTACTACATTTTCTTGTGTGAACGAGTGTGAATGTAAATGCATTCTGGTTGATTGCGAAACTCTAGGTTTATTTCTCAGGAGCATTGGGTCTCCAACTATGTGTCTTAAATCCTAGATAAACAATTAGCTAATGCTTGTTAGAAGGGTGAAGTAGAGAGATGTGCTACTTTATCAACAGAAGTAATGATTCCGTAGTAGGGCAGAGGTAAGCGCTGCTCTCCGGAAAGACGGAATTCTCGTGAGAAAGGTCTTTTGCTGTTCTTTGGTTAGCGAAGCGGACAATGGAGATGTTTCTATGTTGTTACTAACAGAAGTGTAGAAATTTAAACAAAAACTTATTGAGCGGATTTGTAAAGGAGGGGTAGACAGAAGCAGGAGCAGGAGCAGGTGCTGCCACAGCGGTTGCTGACGTCAGAACGACCGTGCTGGGATTGGACAGTCGGTCAGAACTGTGAAACGCCCTGGATTGGTGACGTGGACGTTCCTTATTGGTGCGTTAGTGTGAGTTGCGCTGGGATTCGAGGACTGTGACAGGTACGTAGACGCTCTGAATTGGTGCGTTAGTGTAAAGGCGCGCTGTGATTGGATAGACTAGCGGTACGGTTAAAAGAGACTAGCGATACGCAAAAGACAAGAAAATGTATTACGACCCACCAGAGAAGGAAAAGAAAACCTGGTTAGGGAGAATCAAGAAGTGGTTCAAGAAGGACAAACCAGTTAAGACTAGGGAAGGACAGTTACTTCCTCCACCGAAAACCCCTGCATCCTTTATGATTGCGAAATATGGGTATCATACTTGTATTTGGTTGGATAACTGGGTGAGATATACCAAGAATGACGGAGTATTAGCTTTTCCAGAGCATGGTTCATTTAATTTGGCTGTTTTAAGAAATTTAAGGGAAAGAATGATGAATTTAGAACCAAGACCTAGACCGATACAGTTTGAGGCTTTGACGGAATGGGAAGACGAAATGCATGAACGAGAGAGACAAAGAAGTGGTAGAGGATATAGGTACTGGTTTGGAAGACCGTACGGACACGAAACACATAGCGATCGAATAAAAAGATGGCGAGATGCAAGTATGACTGAGGGTGTGTTTCCTGTAAGAACTGTAGGAGAGAAAGAAGGACGGAAGTGTGTAGAAAAGAGGCATAATGTGGAGTCAAGAGGGTATGGAACGAATGAGTCCGAGGATGATGTTCTTGATGATATGTTCTATAAAAAATCCACCACCGTATTGACCAGAACCAGAAATGTTAACTCCAAGTGCCCCAATGAGAGAAACGATGCGAATTATAAAATCGGAACCAGAATCCCTAAGTTTGAGTAAAAACAGTGGTACCAGGGAAGTAGAAAAGAGATCAGAAGGAAGAACAGATGGAGAAAATTCTGAAGAATTAGCAAAAACAACCCTGGAATTAACTGAGAAAATAAGAGAATTGACCAAGAATCTAGAAGCCGTAACCGTTCCAGTAACAATAGGCCCAGTAATGCCTATTTTTGAAAAACAGAAGGACAGTGAGCATTGTTTGACAGTCCCTTACAGAAATAATAACCCTGTAGAACAACCAAGAGTGAGTCAGAATGAGAATCCATGGAGACAGACTATGAGTGTAATGGAATCAAATTTTACAAATAATCCATTTGTAGATCATAATTGTGCAGAGAGACATATGACAATGATAGAGACAGTGTCAGAAACACAAAATGATTTTGGACACGGAAGTGTAGAAAAACCAGTAGGACCATCAACAGACGAGTTAAGTGAATGGTTGAGAAGCTTGCAGAGGAAAGACAGAGAATCCCAATCTATTGATGTGGCCAAGTTACGAATGGTATTGGAAGAATTAATTGTAGGGACGATCCCGACAGAAAAATTGAAACCTTATCAGGATGAAGAATTATTATTTCTGTGTAAAAGTGCAACCTGGAGAGCGAAAAACTTGCATGAAAGGTTAGGAGAAGTAGCAAATGAAATGGGTATTGATATTGAAAAGGTAAAAGCCTTACAGAAACCATATCGAGTAGAATTCACTGAAAAAGACATTGAGAACATGAACACCACAGGACGAATAGGTCAAATTAAGGACATAATCATTTTGCTGAGAAAATGGGGAGACGTGGATAAATGGAGAAGCAGGTGGTATAGAAAACGCGATGATGCCTCAGATAAGACATTTACAGCCTTTTCTTTTAAGAGAAAAGGAGAAGGTAGTGACTGAGTGCCCTATGAGAGAGGTTCCAGGAGGAGGATATGTACATGTTCCATGGACAAGACAGGATATTTTCTCACTTACGGATGACTTCCCTCGACTACGCGAAAAGCCTGTCGAGTGGTACAGACAGGTAGACAGATTTGTAAAATTGTCTAAAGTACTATGGATTGATTTGAATAGTCTGTTTGACATAATAGTACCAGCAGATCTATGGTCAGAGTGCAAATTGATGATAAATTGGCCAACCAAGGAATATCCTAGGGATCCTAAAACAGGAGCACCAGACCCCGAGGTAATGAAGAAATATGATCAGGTTATGGTATTTTTGAAACATAAAGTGCCCCCTAAAGAAACAGACTGGGTAAAAATTGATCGAACACATCAGGAAAGTAAAGAGTCAGTACATGCATACTATGAGAGGCTAATACAAGCTTTTAAGCAGTTTAGCGGAGACAAGAATCTGAGTGAAAAGGATTTGAGCCATTTTGTATACAGATTTGTATATGGTTTACGACCAGAAATTGGTGATATGATTAAACAGCATACGGTAGATTGGCAAAACAAGAAAATAGATCAAGTATTGAGACATGCTAAATACTTCAGTGACGAAATTGAAGCAAAACAGCGAAAGTTAAAGGAGAAGGCAATGTGGACACAGGTAAAGGTAGCGGAGAGACAGGAAGCACAATTGGTGGAACAAGCAGGGACCAAGCCAAAATTTAATAATGGGAAGTACAAAGGGAACATTGAAGAAGCTAAAAAGAAATTTCTGTGTCATAATTGCGGCAGGATAGGGCATTGGAAATCCAAGTGTAAGTTTCCCCCGAGTACTAACAATGAAAATTCATCATTGAACCCACAGGTGCAGCATGAGGTGAGTGGTCAACTGCAGCAACAGCAGCAAGTTGTTCCCCCACAGAATCAGGTGCCAAAGCCGCCTTTTCCACAGAGCAGAAACACACAGAAGTATAGTAGTGAATCGGGATTCTACAATGAAGAACAGGTAAATAAGCTGCCACGCGCTAGCGCTGTCTCGAAGTATTGGCTGCAACGCGATGAGAGTGACGCAGAAGAGAGCTATTGACGGTGCCGAAGGGAGGAAGAAGAGTGCGTACTTGGCGCAACTCTAGAAGTAGATCAGACAGGACTTTTTGTAGATGGGAGGGTTAATGATGAAAATATCACTTTAATAGTGGATACTGGTGCTACTCGATCAACTGTTAGATCAGCTGATGTTAAGAATCTTCCTCTCTCGGATAAAACGATCCAAGTAGTTGGTGTGTACAACAGGCAAATTAAGACATATCTTACTGAACCAGTGAAAGTCAGCATAGGGAAATTTTCAGAAATGCACCGCTTTGTGGTGTGTGACACCAGTCCTGTGAATTTATTAGGTAGGGACTTGTTATGCAAAATGAATTGCACTATATTTTGTACTTCGGATGGAATAGCTTTTGAAACACCAGATGATGATGTATTGTATAAGATGACCCTAGCTAACAGAGAAAGTGAAGTTACTGAAACATATGCTGTATTCAACCCTGATGAATTACCAAAAGAACTAAGAAACTCTGTAAAAGCAGAGGTTTGGGATTTCACTGGAGAGGATGTAGGACTAATGAGAAATGTAGATCAAGTCAAAATAACTGTAAAAGAAGGAGTAACGTATCCAAATGTTCCACAGTACAGATTGACACCTGAAATAATTGAAGGTATAACTCCTATAATAGAGAAAATGATCAGACAAGGAATCTTGAGAGAAATAATGAGTAGTCCATGTAATTCACCGATAATGGGACTGAAAAAGCCTAATGGGAAATTTAGGATAGTGCAAGATTTGAGAAAGGTGAATACAATTGTGGTATCATGTTGTCGCATTGTACCAAATCCATCAGTGATTTTATATCAGATTCCTCATGATGCAGAATGGTACACAGTAATTGATCTGTGTCATGCTTTCTTTTCCATCCCATTGCACCATGACAGTCAGCAAATTTTTGCATTTCGTTTTGGTGAGCGTATTTTGGCATGGTGCCGAATCCCACAGGGGTATACAGAGAGCCCCTCAATATTCAATCAATTGTTAAAGAGATCTTTGGAGAGTCTAGAAGTGCCTGAAAGCTCTGTACTGGTACAGTATATTGACGACCTTTTGGTGGCATCAAAAACACGTGAAGCCTGTGAGGCAGATACAATAGCCTTGCTGAATCATTTGGCAGATGGAGGACTTAAAGTGTCACCAGCAAAATTACAGTTTTGCAAAAAGGAAGTGCAGTATTTGGGACATAACATTGAGAAAGGACTAAGGAAAATAACCATAGATAGAATCAGAATAATAAAGGGAATGAGAGCTCCCATGACTCAAAGAGAAGTGAGAATGTTTTTGGGAATGGTTGGATACTGTCGTCAGTGGATAGGGAACTTTTCCTTGATCGCAAAGCCTTTGGTGCGATTAACGAGAAGTGATGTAAAAGATCCCCTTGCATTAAACAAAGAAGAATTGGCAGCATTTAGACAATTGAGAGATGGTTTGTGTGAAGCACCTGCATTAGGTATGCCTGACTATGAGAAAGAATTAGTTGTATTGCAGTGAGAGAAATGGATGTGCACTTTCTGTGTTGACCCAGAAACATGGAAAAATGAGAAGACCAATTGCATATTTTTCATCAATGCTAGATCCAGTAGCTGTAGGTTTACCTGGATGTTTGAAAGCGGTGGCTGCATCATGTCGAAGTTTGGAGCAGAGTGAAGGAATTGTGATGGGATATCCATTGAAAGTGTTTGTACCCCATGATGTAGCAATTCTGTTGACAAGGAGTCGTACTCAATATATGACACACAGTCGGCTGACTAAGTATGAAAAGGTCATATTGGGTGCAACTAATGTGAGTCTTGCAAGATGTGTGAATGTGAATCCAGCAACATTGTTGCCTGATAATGAGATTGTGGAGGTAAGAGATGAAGTTGATCATGATTGTCTGGATGTACTTGATTTTTGTACCAAACCACGACCAGACATAAAAGATGTACCTTTGCCAGAAAGTGATTTTGTGTTGTTCGTTGATGGGTCATGTTTGAGAACAGATGAAGGAGTGCTGAGTGCAGCGTATGCAGTATGCACAGTCGCAGCAGTAATTGAAGCCTCATATTTGAAAGGAGTGAAATCAGCCCAGGTAGCTGAACTTGTGGCTTTGGCTAGAGCATGCAAGATTGGGAAGAGTGTGAGAGTGACTGTGATAACTGACAGCCAGTATGGCTTTGGGGTTGTCCACGACTTTGGCCAACTATGGCTACAAAGAGGTTTCCTGACCTCGAGTGGAACTCCCATTAAGAATGCAGAAGTGGTTGGAAAGTTGCTTGAGGCGATACACCTGCCTAAACAATTGGCTGTTGTAAAATGTGCTGCACATAGTCAAGGTGGTGATTATATTGCCACTAGGAACAGGTATGCCAATGACATGGCACAGTATTGTGCACGGAATCAGAAATCGGTCAATCGGGCTAAGGAAAGAGAAATGGCTTCTTGCTCATTGATGTTCACTAACATTGTGGGAACTTGGGAAGAGGTAAAACAGTTGCAGGATGAGGCAGGAAATGAGGAACTGAGACAGTGGGTAAAAGCAGGATGTGCCCCAAGGGAAAAGGATCATGTTTGGGTCTATAGAGATGGAAGACCAGTTATGCCTGATAGCATGATGTCTACCATGGCACGGATGTATCATGGCCAGGGACATATTGGACGAGATGCTATGATCAGGTCATTTAAGCAGACCTGGTACAATGCAAAATTCAGACTTGTGGCAGAAAGTCTCTGTCAGAGATGCTTAATATGTCAGCAGTACAATCCTGGCAGGAAGACAGTAGTGAGTCTGGGAACAATAGGTCGAGAAGGAGGGCCTTTCACCAGAATGCAAGTAGATTTCATTGAGATGCCCCCTGTAACAGATTAAGGTATGTTTTGGTAGTAGTCTGCCTATTCTCCAGGTGGGTGGAAGCATTCCCAACAAGAAGAAATGATGGGTTGACAGTAGCCAAGCTACTGTTGAGAGAATTCATCCCCAGGTTTGGGTTCCCAGTGACAATTGAGTTGAGTCAGACCGAGGAGGACATTTCCATAATGAGATTGGAGGATTAATTTGTGAAGCATTGAATGTACAACACAAACTACATTGTGCCTACCGACCAGAGGCTTCTGGTGTGGTTGAACAGATGAATGGTACTATCAAAAATAGAATAGGGAAAATGTGTTTGGCCACAGGTATGAAATGGCCTGATGTCTTGCCTCTAGTACTCATGACAATCAGGGCAATTCCAGACAGAACTACAGGATTGAGTCCTCATGAAATAATCATGGGACGTGCAATGAGACATGTGTTTATACCAGTCAACAAGCTGATGACAATTTCTGATGACATGGTGTTGGAATACTGTAAAGGCCTAGCTGACGCAGTTAATTCTGTGTTTCATCAGGTTGGACCAGATGCCACCACATTTGAAAAGAAGCAAGCCCATGATCTGAGCCCAGGTGATTGGGTAAGGATAAAAGTCCACAGAAGAAGAAATTGTCTGGTTCCAAGGTGGGGAAAACCACGACAAGTCATTTTGACCACGACTACAGCTGGGAAGTGTGCTGGACTGAAAAACTGGATCCATGCTAGTCATACATTGAGAATTCCAAATCCAGTGGATAGCATAGGAAAATAATACTTTGATGAATCAGAATCAAGCACTGAATCAGATGACGAAGGGTCAAAGACTCAAGGAAACTCTGAAAGGGGGGAAACAGAACAAAGATCAGCTTTAGTCCCCAGACGTATCGCTCTGAGAAGAAGATTGCAGATTTCAGAATCTAGTGATTCTGGAAACGAGCAAGAAGCGCAGGGTTCCAAGAAGGAACACAGGAAGAAAAGAGGAAAGAATACTGAAGACGCAACAAAAGAAATTCGTGAAAAGGAAGTACCAGAGGAGAGACTGAGAGAAATTCCACCTGAAATAACAAATCTAAGTGAACAAGGGACAGGTACAGAGAGAGAGGGACAGATTTCTGAGGAAGACCCCCGAGGAGGTGTAGGGAACTGCAACATCGAGTTGGGTGAAGGGACAAGTAGCCAGCAGGAAGATTGCGTGCCGGAGACCCGAGGAGGGACAGAAGTAGGGAAAACAAAACAAGTGGTGGAAGAAGAAGATGCTGAAAAGACAAAGCAAGTTGAGACAGAGTCTGAAGAGAGTGAAAATGAAATACCTGAAGGTCGAGTTCTAAGAAAGAGAGCTTGGAGGAATGAAAAGAATGACAAAGGAAGTAAAGTAAAAAGAGTTGCAGGAGATGATGTTTGGCCCAATAAAATAAGGAAACTGAGATACAGACTGACACGAGTGAATTCACCAAGAGCTGAACAGGTGAATGAAGTGACAAGTCAAGAAAAATCAAAAGAAGATGAATTAACTGAAGACAAAGAGAGTAGAAGAACAAGGAAACCTAACCAGAAGTATAAGTCACCAGAATGGACGTACGTGGCTCTGCCTGAACAGGGAGAAGAGGCAGATAGTCAAGGAAATCCAGAGGAGACTGTTCTGAAAGTGGTTGAGGATGAAATAGAATCGGAAATCCTGAGAGTTCTCTTGTCCGACATTGGAGAAGAAGAAACGGAAGTTCAGGAAAATCCATATTTGGAAGACGAGAGGAGAGTGAAAAACGATGAGATGCCAAACTGAATAAGTTAAGAAAACAATTGATGAAGAAAACAAGATATTGAATTAAAAATAGTGACTGGTAGAACCAAATCGGTGTTAGAACCTTAGGTTAGAAAAACTAGTTGTGAAGTAAAAGAGGCTAAGTCAAAAGACACGGTCCATTTTAACAAGATGGCTAACATAGAAAGTAGTAAAGGTAGATGTACATTCATGAAAAGATGGTGTAAAATGTGTTGTTGTTGTACAGGATTATTAATGCTTTTATGGAGCATCCTTGCTCTTGTCATTTCTTTTAAAGCCACTATAGATACATTAGAAGGACATAGTGAGAATAAAACTAATATAGGGAAAATTCCAAAGGTAGTTCCAACTAGAATAGATAACAATTATTTGTATAAAGACAGGTCAATAACAGATTTTTCTAATAATGTGTTTTTAAAATTATTGTACGAATATGTAAAGACAATGGACGTACGGGACTGCTACGTATGTATGCAGTTACCTGCATCTGTTTCTGTGGGAGTGACATATCATCACCTTCCAGCAACGTATGGTATAACATGTAGTGTAATAGCTAGTTTGTTTTATGAGACAGGGAAATTAGAATATTATTTTTCAGATGTAGATAACATTTTTGCGCAAGTGCCTTCTTATAATAAATTGAACAAAGTAAAGCCTGCTAAGGTATTAGGTGAATTATTTTTAGAAACTAAGGAACTAACATTAGAGTATATTTTTAGAAACAATTTAACATGCAGTTTGAAGAAGGAGGAAAAGACATTCCTAGACATGGTTGAGGAAAGGAGATGGAAAATGCAAAGAAAAGCAGCAGAAGGGAAAGTGGAGAAAACAATCTGGGATATAGAGAAAGAAAAACATTTGAAAGGAGAAGCTAGTCCAACTATAGCTTTAGATTGGCCTCAGCAAGGGAAATTTTGCATTCGAAGGAATCAAACGGCGTATGATAATTATTTTCTAGGTAATAGTGAGTGCCATGATACATATCGAATCATGGGTGCATGGGGATTCAAAGGTGGAAGAGATCCAGTCTTTCCTGGATTATATTTTATTTGTGGGAACAGGGCATATTATCGTTTGCCAGACCACTGGTATGGCACATGTTACGTAGGCCTGGTCTTTCCAAAAATCTTTCATATGGCTAGAGGAGAAGATGGTGTACATAGCTTAAGTAATCATTTAGCTAGGACCAAGAGAGAATCTTGGGCAGAAATTGTAGGTGATATTTTTCAAGCATTGATACCAGCAGTGGGAATAACTCTGAATACGAACAAAATTAGAAAATTGTCAACTGTAGTGGATTGCTTGTCAACAAGCACCGCTGGAGGATTTGTATTGGTTAATACTGAAATGGTTGCCATGCGTGCTATGGTAATGCAAAATCGACTTGCCCTTGATATTTTATTGGCAAAAGAGGGTGGAGTCTGTGGAATGCTGAAAGTTCAACATTGTTGTACTTACATTCCTGACGAAAGCAAAGATCTGAAAACTTATATTAAGAATATTACTGAATTGCATGATGAACTTGCACCACTGGAGGTTGAAAGTGTTTGGGATAGAATTGGAAAGAAAAAAGCTGCTATTAAGAATTTCTTAGTGAAAATAGGTAGTACTCTTATAGGTAAAATATTGTTTCCATTAACGTGTGTAATCTGCATAGGTTTAATGATAAGATTATGTTGTATGTGCTGTAGAAACAAGAAAAATAAGAAAAGAATAAAAAAATTAAAATTCAAAAAGAAAAGATAAGAAACAAGGAAGAGAAATTGAAGAAATTGAATTGGAGGAGTGGAAGGAGAGTATGTATGAATCAGTAAAAAGAGAAGACGAAGGTGAAACTGAACTATGATTAAGAGCAAGAAAACATTTTGAAGATTCCGTAAAGACAGAACAAAATTTTGGGTGGTGTGGTGATAACATCACCAAAGGGGGGATTGCTGGAGCAGGGTTATGCAAATTTTTGTATACCCACCCCATTTTGCATGTCATCTTATTAATTAGATGAATTAATTAATTATAATCGTCCTAATGGTTTGGAGTGATGTAGAAATAACTTATCAACCTTATTAATGATCGAAATACACGTGGGATTTGCATCTGCATGGCCTAATTAATGACGTGAACTAAAATTCGTACGCATACTAATGATAGATAAATAGAACATTGCATGATATATGTTGATTTGGTGGTGTAATTGTGATTCGTGCTTTATTTAGTAAGTATAAACCGCATTGAGTGTTGCTTTTGGCTAGATAAATACACACATATGGGTATTAGTGAGGGAATAACATTTAATTAGCCTTTTCTATGTATTAATTACGTTTTTGTGTTTCTTTGCTTAAGTTGACCATTTCGAGTGGCCACAAAATGGCTGACTCCTGTATCCGATGAAACCGGCTCCATTGCTCAAGGTTCGGGGTGAAGTGCGCATGCGTCACCGCTAGCAACTGTGGCCTGGACCTGACCCCAGATGAACATGTACCTTCCAAGGACAGCCTGGGACGTCAGCCAAATATATTTGAACAAAGACTGTTGTGTGAACCGGAACTGGCAAAGGTCATAACCCAAAAGACACTTCTGTGAGAACCCAAAAGGATGATACCTGATTGTCCAATCAGCGAACTCGGATGCCCAAATTTTGTTACTTGTTATCATCAATTTTACTATAAATCATGGTAGAATAGAGAGGTAATTACGGTTGCTCCTTCGATTTCCTGATGATATGCTGACGGAGAGGACGGTGACACTGCAGGACAGCTGTTAGCCTAAATCTTTGACGGACTGAACTAATGCCCAAACCCCTGATGAACTGAAATCTGCAAAATTGATGGGCATAGATTTGCGAGACTGCAAAATTTGACATAGAGGACGACTTTAGCCAGAATAGGTAAATATGAATAGCAACTTGATCAAATGAATGATTTAATCTGCAATACTAATATAAATTTAGATTTGAACATCTACGGAAATGAGTTGGGTTGTTTATTCATTGAAATGTGTTAATGAAAAGGTTAATTAGAGTATTAGAATTTCACTTAAACTACAACTAACAGATCCGTCCCAGTTAAGAGGGAAATACCAAATGTGGAATTTAGGGCCTAGTGAGTATAAGAAGGGTTTGCAGGTTTATTGCTCATTAGGGTAAAGTGGTATTTTCCTCCCTCATTATTCAGCACTTAGAAGGATAATCACCTCTTGCACGGACTAATGGTAAGTTTGTGTTGGTGATATGGGCCCCACCAGCGAATGTATGGATAGTGTGTGTGTGTGAGATCTTTTAGTCCGTGGCAGTAGGGAGGGATTTTGCTCTCCGCGCTGCATCAATATCACTCCACGAGAACGAAGGAGGGGGGAAGAGTCCCCTGCCAAAGGAGACCCACATCAAGGTCACACGGCCTGAGAGGAAAACCGGCCACAGCGGGGGACGGGCCTCAAGAGTACACATTGCACCTATGATTGGGGCAGCGCTATGCTCTATTAAGCCAGCTCTCTCCGGGGCCTGGGCATACATAGTTCAGTGCTCTCCCAGTGCCTCAGGAAAAGGAGGGTGCGACTGGGGGGTGTAGGTCACCAGACATACAAGGTGCTCGGGGAGGAAATCGGGGTGAGTCGAGGGGGTATTTACACACGTCCCTCCCCAACCCTGGTGCTGAAACACTAGCAGCGACGGACCGGTGACAGTGACACATCCAGGTGGAGTAGAAGGCCCATAGGAAGAGACATAGGTCCAGGCTTTTCACCCCATCGAAGGTCATTAAACAAGATAGGCGGGACATCCCCCATCACGGAGAGCAACATAACCTGAGATAATAGGCCACACCAGCCAGCACTTGCTGAGCTCTGGCCCGGACCGAGAGGGCTGTAGAGGGCGGGGCACGGGGACGCGCCCCGCTGGAACGTTTGTCACGGAGCATTGAGGCCAATCCTGCTGGAAGCAGAGCCTGGGTGTCCTGACATGATCTACACTATGGCCCCCACTAATAAGGCGAAGGCTAGGATACGATTCAGTGGCCTCCTTAAGCAAGTGCAGAACCCGTCAGTGGAGCGCCTCAACAGGGAGGTGCCATGGCAGTGAACAGAGCAAAGAAAGACAACTCACTAAAGAACTTGTTTGGGAAGCAGCACCAGAGGATAAACAAGCGGCAAATGTTAGCAACACCAGGGCGGAATCGGATGATGGGGATGGGGATGGGCCTGTAACTAAGTCCTTCCTGGAATCCCTTTTTGCTACCCTGCGGGATGACCTTCAGGCTATGGACTAACTACGAACCTATGGGAAGCCTGGTGCGATATGGAGGAAGCGGGTGACAAGGTAGCATCACTTGAGGATCGTGAAATGAGACAAGGAGAAGAGCTGGAATGGCTGCAGCAAGAGGTAATGAGACTCAAGGAACATCATCTCGACCTCCAGGGGCACAACGAAGATTTGGAGAATCGTTCCCGCAGAAACAATATTCGCATCAAGGGTGTACCATCGAAAACGGAGGGATCTAACCTCCGTGACTATGTCACAGATCTCTTCCACCATGTCCTAGGTCAAGCAAGGCAAATCTGCATCTCAACCGGGTCCTTGGATCGGTCGTCCCAGATCAGAAAAGAATTTCCCCACTGACATCCTGGTATCTGTGCATGACCTCCAAACAAAGGAAGACATCCTTAAGAGAGCCAGGGAAATGCACCCAGGACAATTTCGAGGTAATTCCCCAGTGCTGTACCAGGATCTCTCCCGGATCACTCTTCAGAAACGTAGAGACTTCCGACGGGTGACAGAACATCTGAGGAAAGATAACCTCTTGGAGTCACCCCTTCCGGATCATTTTTTGCCTCAAAAGAATGCTGCACCAATTAAGATCTCTCAGAGAAGCTGCACCTTGCCCCAAATTGAATTCACTGGAGTAACACAGGAATGGGCACTTCACCCTAGCAATATAAGGCTGATGCAGCAAGGGTGGCGGCAAGTCAAGAATGCCCCAGTCCAAAGAAAGACGAATCTGGACCCCATGAGTAAAGAGAGGCAGGCGGTGCTCCAGGCGCTGTCAGGGGAGTCTGCCCTATCCGAGGCATCATGAAACTTCAACCGCCTAGCTGTGGCCAGTTGCGGGAGAGGGCCTGTTGGAAAATGGGACAGCGGCCCCGGGGAGACTGCAAGTCTGAAGAAGGTATACCCTCATGCCCCACTTACCTGAGGACGGTGATGCTGAGGAAGACTCTACCGCAGCAGTCGCAAGCTACGACTGGACACTGACCCGTACCAATGATGATGTTATGACATACTGTGGTCGCATGTTGTTACTACTTACGTTTCATGCATTTTTTGGGGGGATACTTTCTGTTAACTTTCGTTTCCTTCTCCGCACCATCCTTTTCATACAATACTAGACTATGGTGCTTCAAGGAGACCTATTACACTTACACTTGCGCCCTACAAATGAGCCCTAAGACAAGCGGTCCTTTTAGCGCTAAGTATGCCCCAGTCCCATGACTCCAATGCTACGCATCATTAGCCTCGATGTTCGAGGCCTAAATAGCCCCGTAAAGCGCGCGGCAGTCCTGTCTCTCCTGGAGCAGTCCGGTAACGATATCTGCTTGCTGCAGGAGACACACTTACTGGCCAAGGATACTCCCCGCATGCGCTCATGCTGGTTCCCCCGGCAGTTCTGGTCATCAGGCCCGAAATAAAAGAATAGCGTACCTATCCTCCTTGCCCAGAAGTTCCATGGTAAGGTCATCTCCACATTCATGGAAGTTAAGGGGAGAGCCCTAGGTATTATGATTCAATGGGGGGCAGCTACTTTCACAATAGCTAACCTATATACCCCAAATTATAAGCAGGAACCTTTCATAATCAATACAATGGCGATAGTCCTCGCCTCCCCTCACTAGGCCATACTTATAGGGGTGAGGCTTTAACCTACTGATGGACTCAGACTTGAACGGCTCTAACCAGCGCTCTTCCCAGACAGGGGCTTTCTCATCTGCCGGACTACAATGGTTGGCGGACGGACAATGGTTGGCGGACGGCACGCTGTTTGACATTTGGAGACTCCTCCATCCCTCTGCCAGGGACTACACATTCTATTTGACATCCCACAAGTCCTACGCCTGAATCGACCTCTTTCCCAAGTCGGCAGCACTGACTGCATGTGTGAGGGTGGCGGGCATCGAGCCCCGTTCTCTGTCTGAACACTCCCCGATCCCATTGACGCTGAACCTGCTTGCCTCGTGATTTTGCCCTTCTCAGTGGTGCCTACGGGACTCCATGTTACAGTCTGAACAGACGGTGAAGACGATTCACATGGCTATTTGAGACTACATAAGCACCAATGACCACGAGGAGACCAGCCTTGCTTCAGTTTGGGAGGCGCTGAAGCTCGTCCTTCAAGGCGAATTCATAGCCATCGCGGCAGCTGAAAATCAACTGCGTAAAGAAAAGGGCCAACAAATTGAAGCAAAGGTCTCCGAGCTTGAATTGATTCACAAACGCACAGGTGCCCCTCGAGTGTGGAGGGAACTTGAGAATAAGCGGCTTCTCTTGCGATGTCTGGATCTAGATCGGGCAGAACATGCCCTCCGGAGACTTAAGCATAAGTTCTTTGTCAGTGGCGGACGTATGCTGGCGCACAGGCTGCCCGGCAGAGCGTTGTCTGGGTTAATCAATGTGATCTGCACTGCTAGAGGAGAGGAGGTGCATTCTCATCCTGAGAAAGCTGAGGCTTTCGAGACCTCTATAGCAAGATATATGTAGGAGAGGACGCACCTTTGGGAGATATCGAAGCCTATCTGCGGGACATTCCTCTGACACGTCTTCCCAGCTAGATCAGCACATTCGAATAGACGAGGTCAGCGATTGCAAGCCTTCAACCCTCCAAGTCGCTGGGCCCAAATGGCTTTCCCCCCTGTTTTATAAGACTTATTAGCAAGAGGTGGCCCCCCTGCTAACACAACTGTTCAACTTGTTTCTGGATTCAGGGTCTCTGACAGATACAATGCTGTAGGAATCCATCTCAGTGATCCTTAAGCCCCATAAAGTTTCAAGTTTATTTGTTTTGGCTCAGCTAATAAAAGCCATTACAAACTGATAAAACATGGAAAACAATATGAATATGTGCAAGTCCGAAACATATCTTAAAAATATAATTCAGTGCTTTTTGATTGTTATAACTTCATTTCACATATAAAAATATTTGCTTACGATAAAAAGAATGTTGGACAATAGCTTTGAACAATTTATAAAATCCCCAAAAAACTATCAAATGTCTTGTAAATGAATTAGTAGTAATCTATATTTAGTTAAAACCACAATCGCTGCTGTTGCATCCTTTATAATGAAGTTTTAAAGTGTCAGTGCAAAAAATAAAAGTGAGCACGTTCTGAAAGGACAAGGATTTGTGTAAATTAACTGTCTGATAATCGGATAGATATTTGTTAAGCATTCTTATGTAATTACCCATGGATTAGTGCTTCATATATTTGTGCAAGGATAAAATGTAAATGCAATAGTTTGCATGCAATACTAAAGAATGTGGGTCATATTGGCCCATCTCCCTGCTTAACACAGATGCCAAACTGTTCACTGGCATCTTATGCAGGGCCTGGTGGACCCGGACCAGGCAGGATTTATCCCGACGAGACAATGTGGGGATAATGCAAAACGCCTCATCCATCTCACAGACATCGTCCGGCATTCACTGAGAGAAGCCCTCCTTCTCTCGGTCGATGCCGAGAAGGCATTTGACAGGGTCCATTGGCCGTTCTTGTTTGCTATACTCCGTCGGTTCGGTTTGGGGATTGGTTCATCTCCTGGACACGCTGCATCTGCAGCTCCCCCAGGGCAGCAGTCGGGTAATGGGATCTGTTCCACACCATTTTAAATAGAACGGGGAACACTCCAGGGTTGCCCCCTCTCCCCGCTCCTGTTTGCGCTAATAATGGAGCCCATGGCGCGAAAGGTATGGGCTAATCCGCATGTCACAAGGATATGGCTCGGAGCAGGCATGCACACGATTAGCCTATATGCTAACGACATTGTCCTGTCCCTGGCAAACCCACTAAACTCACTTTCAGCTCTAGTGGAGGAATTTATGGAATTCAGTGATGACTCTGAGTTCAAGGTGAACCTCCCCAAATCACAGATCTTGGATCTCTCAGTCGCCGCAGCCCTAGTTGATGTGGTGAATTCGGAGTTCCCCTTTGAATAGGCAATGGACGCAATCCCATACCTGGGTATCTTTTTGGCTCCCACGCTGGCAAAGATGCTGGCGGCTAATTATGACCCCCTCTTAGACCAGACTACCAAGCCGCTTTCCGCCTGGAATTGTGCCGGCCTTCTCATGGGCTGGCCGCATCGCTGCCATCAAAAAGACGATTCTACTGCACATCCTCTACATCTTTCAGACCATACCTCAAATCCCGCCCCGTCAATCTTCCGCAACATACAGCTTGCCATTAATCGGTTCGTCTGGAGAGGCAAACAGCGGCGCCTCAGTCATCAGCTTATCACATGACCTAAAGCGGAGGGTGGTATGGGGCTTCCGCAGATCTCAAGGTATTTTCAGACCACGCAACTAACTACGCTTCATTATGGAGTGGAATCGTCCGCTATCAGAAAAGCACTTGTCCTTTATAGATCAAACGATTGCAGGAGCCAATATCTGGAGGGAGATCTGGCTTCCTCGCAAGTGTAGGGCGTGTGGGCTCGACTCCTCACCGGTAACGGCCACGACTTTGTAAATTTGGGACGCGGTAGCTCTTCAGCATAAGCTGAAAACATTCCCTTCACTGATGACGCTGATAGTAGATAATCCTTATTTCCCCCCGGGATTCAGATCAGAGGTCTTTCAGCACTGTAGCGAAATAGGTTGTAAACAGGTGGGCTCGCTATTCGAACTCAGTGGGATCATTCCCTTTCACCAGCTACGTCTTAATTATTCACTACCAGCGACTGACTTGTTCCCTTACACACAGGTGAGACAATGGGTGACCTCCCCAAGCATCAAGCCTGCGGCATCTCCTCCTCTGACCCATTTTAAACAAGCATTGGTATAGCCAATAGGACTCGCCTTTGAGACTTTGTAAGTGTTTAGCCAAGCAGCACATTCTGTGTAACTGTACTAAATTGATGTAGTGAACTCCCAGTATTAGAAGTTGCACCACAATTCATACTAACAAGTCTGCTTTCACTCACGTTTGCCTTCGAAATGTACTTTTTTTTTTTGTTAAAAGAACTTTATTAGGTTGCGCTCTTCTCAACAGTGCTGCCAGGATGCAATGTGTAGTCCCAACTCTTTACAACAGGGCTAATACAGTTTATATTTGCCATTCCCATCACATATTTGCAAGAGAAGTAAAAAGCCCTAAAAAGGGGAACCAAGAATTCAGCCGCGCACACTTTGCTTTTAATTTTGCTAAGTACTACAAACAATGACCCATTTTAATGCTACTCAATTTATCGAGCTTGGCAGGATGAAAGGCTTAGGTGACCCTACCAGGATTCAAACTCCAAATGTGCAGGTCACAATTCTCTATCGAGTGCTCAGCTCACCGAGCTATTTTGCCAACATAAGCTGGACAGCGATATTGATGAAAAATGTGACATACGATTGTTTTGCTGAGCTGTTATTACAATATTGCGAGTTAAGTTGTGATATGTCTAAAAATCTAAGAAACCTTTTTAAAATGTTTATTCTGTTCTTCCCCACCTCCCATGATGAGGAAGGTTTTGTCGAGAGGCTTGGCAGGTACTGGTGGGCAGTGCCGGGGTTCCACCAGGGTGTTTGTCCCTTCACGCCTCGTGCATTGGAGGTCAGAGGCTTGTCGAGGTCTCCCATGCAGTCCTTTATAACCATGGTAGGTGGGAAGGAAGCTGCTGAGAGTAACTGGATCACCCCTTCACTAAGTCAACCTCAGTCACTGAACCACGGTATAATGACCTGTGGAGCAAAGAGTGGGGCGCCTTTACCACAGGAATGTCCAACTCTGCATCTCTTGCGTTCCACACGTTCCACCAGTATTAGTAGGCGATCAGCTTCTTTATCATAGTTAATTGCTTCCCTGTCATTTCTATAATTGATAACTTGCAATATTTCTCCTTATATTGAAGTCGGTAATTCCCACGAGGAAAATAAGAATAGATGCATAGAAATGCTTGGTTTGCTAACCACTCCGGATATCATTCCATTCCGTTGTTTTGGCTGATATTGCTTTTAACTACTGGCACGAAATATATGCAGGGAGGCGTTGACACTGGCCTTTAAAGGGACATCCACCCTGAGCTGCCGGGCCCCGTCCATACTGCAAGGAACCCAAGCTTCAGCGCCTCGTCACGTGTATGTACTTTATTAATCTGCTGGTATACTTTAATTTTGTAAACATTCGTGGACCCCTAGAGGTCCACAATCGCTGACCTAAACTGTCAAATTTCCATTAAAGTCCACAAGAGAATATCAATTTTGTTATATGCCTGGAATGTTTAAAATGCTGCAGTAGAGCCCAGGCATTTCTCTTATCTATAAACTATTTGAGTATGAACAGAAGCTACGAGAAAGAAAGTTACAACCACCTGTTAGCTTCTTGCCAGTCCATGGCTCACATTTAGGTCCTGCTCGGGGCTTTCACAGATCCCTGTCTTAACCACAAGAGGGCAGTGTCTGCTTGCAGCGGACGAGCCTCATCAGCAGCCGCATGGCCCCAGGTCAGCAAGCGGCGAGGGACCCGCTCGTATTGGACAACAAGCATTTACAATGCAATGGTCTCGGCATTGTTAAAGTTAGAGCTATTGGCATTGCTCATGACATTATTTTTGTTTGTTTTTGATTTTAAAACATTTAAAGAAACGGCATTGTTATTTACAATGTCAATAGCTTAATCTCTCTCAAATGTGAGACCTATTGCATTTGCACCCACACAGAGCCACCCACCCACACAGAGCCACCCACACAGAGCCACCTACACAGAGCTATTCACATAGAGCAACCCACACACAAATAGAGCCACCCACACAGAGCCACCTACACAGAGTTACCCACACACAGACAGAGCCACCCACGCACAGACAGAGCCATCCACGCATAGAGCCACCTACAAAAAAAGCTACCCACACAGAGCCACACACACAGAGGCACACACACACACACACACACGCACATAGAGACCTCTGCAGCAAACACATTAACCCACTGAGCCGACGAACCAGGATTTGATTCTGTACCCTGTAGAATACACAGGGAACAATGCAGCAGTCTCACTATACTGTTTTAGAAGGAAAGGAAGCTGTGTATACACATTCGACTCTGCAGCAAAACGCCACTCATATGGCCCACACTAATTCTAAAACTCAGAGGACAGCAGCCAATTATGGTACATGCAGGCTGCATAACTCCACTAACCCCATTGACCGCCTCACACTGACATGCAACGTCTATGGTTCTTCTCCATGATACAGTACTGTACACAGCCAACGGACCTGGCATAAAATAACTGGAAAGATGCACCACATATTGCTGGCTAATTACCGGAAACTAATCTAGTCCACAACTGCAGGTCCCAACCAGCTAAATACTTGACATCTACTTAACATTCTACCAGACCCACCCCCCTTACAATATAGCTCTAAACATGCCTGCTCAGACCCATAAACCTTTCAACAACGTCTCAAATTGGACAACGCAGGGAGGGCAGCAACAGGCAAAGAAGGGGACCTGCAGTGCTGTTCAAAGTAGTCAGCTTACTGTAAGTAATCAACTGCGCTCTTACGTTTCACACTAAGTGATGCATTCCTTAATCCAATAACCGCAAGTAGGTGGTCACCACGCACATGGGGACACTTCCCACAGAGGAACACCGAATACAAAACATCCTTACAAATTCATACCCAATACAGCAGTGAATCATGCAGCCAAGCGTTTCGGTTGCCCACACGGCGGTGGTAAGCGCTATATAAATGTTTCAATACAGTTAAAGCAGGAAACAATACTGCAACCCTTGCTGGAGGGTGGGAACTAGGCGAACAGTTGTAAGGTGCTGGCAATTGTCTGGTATGGGGCGAGCGTTTTCACAGGACCGATTCACAAAGCTGTGGGTTACACCCAAACATACAGATTCAGTTCATTAAGCACTATCTGTGGGTAGTTTCTTTAGGCATAAGACGCGAGTATGTTCTACGCCCAAAGATTCAAGATGACGTTATTTAAACCTGGAGTATGAGGACCTATCCCAAAAGGTTTAGTGAATCGTACCCAATAAATTGGTCAACTCACAAAACTTTAAACCCTAAGAATTAAGGCTGCGGTCTGGACAATATGGTCTAATTGACGGTTCACAAATATACTTCCCATCGAGAGGACGGCTTTCACCAGGGCCTGGTAGAAACCATATGATCTACATGGGATAGTACTAGCGATAACACGGTTGGTTTAAAATCTTGTTGGATAGTCAACGCCCGCCCCCCTTCCCCACACAACCTTCCTACAGTAGTCAAGTTTGGCACATGGAGTTTATCATTTGACAGAGCACGTACTTTTGATTTAACGACATTAATGTACGGCATCTCAGTCCCCAGAGCTTAATCGACAATCCGAGAAACAGCTTTAAATACACAATTTACATTCTATGAACCGTCGGAAGGCCAGGTGCATTTTAAAATCCATGCCTGGTAATCTTCCTAACATAGGTAGGCTGTTGCACTAATCTGGTGGGGATTCAACTACATGTCCACTATTAGCGATTACCTTCCGTACAAGAGAAATACTCATTCTTGGAAACCAAAAGTTTAAAGACTAAGAGAGGAAATGATGCCTGTGTCCGAGACTAGCGTAACAAACGCCGGTTAATGTTTCGAAACACTGGCTTAGGAGACAACTTCGTAGTTTAGTGGGAGATTAGTCGGTGGATGTAAATGTGTGGTCGTGGCTGTTTGAGTGCATGGGTCTGATCTTTTGGGGTCACGGGGAATTAAAATTGTTTGCTCTAGAACCTGCGACTGAAGAGACAGTGAGAGGTGCTGCGGTTACTAAGCGGTAGGAAGGTCAATACTCCTTTACCTTTCACGATATCGCATTCCACCACCCTGCCGTAGTTCTCGAAAAAGTTGCGCAGCTCGGTGGCGGTGCATGAGGCGCTGACGTTGCCCACGAACACCTTCCAGGTGTTGAGAGGCCGCGGTTTGCTCAGTTCCACCACCATCTTTCGGCCATTCAGCTCGCGGCCGTTAAGTGCCGCTATAGCGGCCAGGGCCCGGTCCTCTTCCCGCATGTGAACGAAGGCGAACTGCTTCATGACTGCACAGCTCACCACTGTGCCGTGGTGCTCAAAGAGCGCGCTCAGCTCTTCCTGCGTCGTTTGCTCGTCAACATTGCCCACGAAGATCTTCATCTTGATGCGTGTAAAGAACTGTGTGAATGGGAAAGGGAGCAAAGACGCAAAATATTAAATCTCGCTAACGAGACTGCGCAAGCGCAGCCTTCGCTAGCCAGGACAGAAGAGGGGCGGGTTCAAGCCCCACTTCTCAAAGTCATTAAATCTCGTGAGCGAGACTGCGCAAGCGCAGCCTTCGCTAGCCGAGACCTAAAAACTGCAAACATTAAAAATATCTGTCCCTACAAGCTTGTCGTGACCTTGTTTAAATATGCAGGGCCGCTCTTGAGACTCTGTTTCCGTGTAAAGGTCAATAGTCGTGGTGTCAATACAAAACTCGATTTCACGGTAAAAACACCACCTGAATTTGTAATTAAAGAAAACTCTGTACGTACTATTTGCCTCGTTTCTTTGCTGCGAATGGACATTTTACTTTGGACAGTTTGAGCTCACAAAACTAAAATTAGTAACTTTTGTTGTCAGAAGCCTACGGCAGCGATTTGGGGACTATAAAAGGCCTTTTGGTTGGTCATGAAAGTCTGGGAAATCCCTACTGCGGAAACTTGACCTTAAAGTGA
The DNA here is from genome assembly GCF_964204655.1 of Triturus cristatus. Classification (NCBI taxonomy): domain Eukaryota; kingdom Metazoa; phylum Chordata; class Amphibia; order Caudata; family Salamandridae; genus Triturus; species Triturus cristatus. The sequence goes on along the minus strand of NC_140580.1, from coordinate 917,553,544 downwards.
AAGATGTTTCGATCTAAATTCTTATTTTTCTGGGTGTGTAAAAAAGTTTTTTTTCTGTGTGGAGAAATCCTTCTCTCTGAAAATATGGAAGCGTTTGGGCCACAATTTGTTTTGGCGCTTTATTTATCATTAGTGGTCGAAGTTCTTTAAAAGAAAAAGCGCGGCCGTGAAAGTTAAAGCGACCGTGCTAATTACACAAGGAATGTCAGGAATGCAGCTGGCATCCGGCCGCGCTGCTGCTCACTCCCGAGCTCCCTAGGCCAGTGGACTTAACGTTTAGAGAGAAGGTGGGACATGCACCCGCCTTTGGCCAATTGCGGGCTTTCAAGTTTTGAAAGCCACACGCAATGGCCAATCACTTCAGCTTTTCAGCAAACTTGTGCGTGTGGCTTTTTTTAGCCACACGCACAAGTTTGCTGAAAAGCTGAAGTGATTCCAAGAGGTAATTTTCTATAGAAGTGCATGCGCACTGTGCTAGGCTCGACCTAAAAATGCTAATATCCAAGAGGGGGACAAATGTATTGTCTCCGAGCTCTATGCCTTCCTCTCGTCATTTGCCATTCCCGTCAAGTCCAAGGGGCAGCTCAGGTGGGAGGAGGAATTGGGGCGTCCACTCTCCAGCAAAGAATGGCAGGACATCCATTTCAGAATACACCACACAGCACATAAAACGGCTGGCAAATAGTCTACTTACAAAATTGCCTCCTATTGGTACCTAACGCCCGCCCAGGTCCATAGTTGGAACAAGAAGCGCTCTCCGTTATGCTGGTGGGGGTGTGGTCAAACAGGCTCCCTTATTCACCTTCTCTGGAACTGTCCCAAGGTGGTCAGATACTGGGAGTAGTTCCTAAATGATATTGATCAAGTTGTTAATACGACCATCTCCTGCTTTCCTGCATACACAATCTTGGATCCCCCCAATCCCTTGACCTTCTCCTTGCGACCGGTTAGGGGCAGAAGAATAGCTTGTGCTTTGAAAGCTGCGCAACAGGTCCTCCTGGCACGCCGGAGCACTGAGGAGATCCCTGGTCATTTAGCATGGCTGGGAAGACTGTGGGTGGCGCTGGCTATGAAGCGCATGTCAATGATGAAAGATAATAGAGCAGATGAATATCCAGAGTTGTGGGTCTTTTCATCGCTATCGTATCGAAGGAATTCATAAATGTGACCTGCCCAAAATACCTGCAAATCCTGAGCTGGTGTCACAAAAGGGAAGGGATACCACATAGGTTGCTGCCTGAAAGAACACCGCTCTCATACATTACACTGAGCTCTGGGGGAATCGCTAGTAATGAGGTCGAAGCCACTAAGGTGCGGAGGAGATGGGGGAGGGAGGAGAGAGAGGTGGGGGTCGTTTTTTCCTACATTGCTACTCTCTATTCACTGACATTTTTGACTTCTCTGAGCCTTTTGTTCCCTTCTAAGTTGTTATCTCATATATAAAACTCATAGCTTGAAGACTCGCCACCAGCCCCACGCTTGTAGGCATAAGGCTGTGTACTATTACTTTGCATGTCAGTCGCTGCCGGCCAATGGTTGTAGGCATGAGCTGTATAAAAGCCTCACAGACCTTATTGAAGAGAATTGTTCCACAGAAGACAGAAGTTTGGAAAACCACCCCATCCATGGATGCCCCAGGAACCAGGTTACTTCCACCAGGGAATCTGGGTGCATAGAGGTGAAGTGATGTCGGAACCTGCCATAGACAGCAATGGGAGACTTTGAAGAAGATGCCTCTAGAGAAGATTGTGGAGGAGTCTGGTGGAATAGGAATTCAACCGTGAATTGGATGTAGGAGGAGGGCTTCAGGACAGCGACGGGGAATTATTAAAGTGATCATCCACCCTCTCTTCCTCTTGCAGATCTATGAGGGGCGCAAACCTATTTGTACAGGCAACCGTTGTTTCCCCAAACTCAGGGTTACCAATCTTTCCTTTCGCCAAAGCTGCTCTTTCTGCCCTCGTAGCCATAGATCCCTTGGTGTGGGATTCCAGAGTACCTCTCCTCATTGGTTTATGGAACATTGCAAGAATTGTTACATGTTGTCCTGCGCTGGTTTTGTCCAATTGGGAGGAGCCTACGTCTTGTTCAATACTAATAGCTTGGGTGGATGTGACATTAACTAAAATATCCTCACATTCGCTGATCAGCGTATCTATTCTATCTATGGTACAATTATTACCTGGTATCTTCTGTTTCAGCGTTTTTCTCACACTTTTCCCCCTACGTTCTCTACCGCTTGAAGTACTGGGTATTTTAGACCCAGCGGTGCAGGGGCACACACCCTATGACTTCTGGGTTTCACCCTGTTCAGAAACACAGAGTCTTCTGGGTGAAGTCAAAGATTCGTTTATTGGCTGCAGACCAATTACAGGTATCCTAGAAGTACAACAGCGTGTATGTTCTCAGGAGACTGCTGAAAATCATAGGAACGGACTTCTCCTTAAGTACAAAATATCATGCTCCAGGCACACATTCCTTGGTTTACGATATGGCCATATAAAGGTATACATTACAAACGAAAAAGCAGAGTCATGATGACCATCCCACATTCCAGTTCGGCCAGCCCACAATGATTTACACAGTAAGGTTCAGATCCCACATCGGATGTCAATAGACCCCCCAATAAACATGAGCATCTCCTGTTTTGGGAAACAAGTCATAAAGCAGGAACAAGCAGGTGTGGAAGAGATTAGCCGGGGGATTGTATAGAATGAAAGGGTTTTATGACGGGTCAAGCCCTGATGCTAATCACAGGTGGACGGAGGAAGGGGAGCTCGTGAGACCGGTTTGACCTGGGGCAGCAGAGCCAGCTGCCCAGGTCACAGAGAAGTCAGAGGGAAAGCCCATGTACTGTGAGGCCCGTATTTACTCCATCATAGCCTATGTGAGGGCAATGACAAGATGGCCACTGCTTCCAAAATGGAACCCGCGTAGTGAAGCAGAATAACGTGTACGCAGTGCATTCATAGCTAGAACGATATATAAAGCACTCGTACATGCCGCATTTACCATTTGCGGTTTGTTAATACCAAGATACGCATGTATAACATATCAAGAGGCATACACCCTCCATCCCCACATTTTTACTAATACCAGCTTAGATGGCAGAATAAAAATTTTTTTTCCAAGTCCAGTGAGCCAGGTATTTTTTAACATCACTCTCCACTCACTCCTGACCCTTCCTTGCACACCCCTGCACTACACATAGTAGTCTTACCAAGAACAGTGCTCCCACGTACACGCTGGTCGTAGCACGCCCCGTCCCGTAGAGGGGCGGGAAGACCCCTATGATGAAGCATGACACCAAGGGCCCTTTTGGTGTGTGAGGGGTATTTTAACAACAGATGTGTATTCTCCACGACCGTGGGACACACATGGTATGAATGGGAATCTCTTGATATGTTATACATGCGGGTGGATCCCTTTGTTTAAGTACGCTTTGTTGGGAGGAAGTATCCACCTCCACCACTCGTTGAGTGGAACCTCTCTACTCCCCCCCTTGTTTCTCTTTCCATAATACCAAGATAGACAGGGGTAGGGCCCTGTTCCCTACGCGGTCCCGAATATTAAAGTACGACAGACCCTCCTTTTGCCCTTACATAGGCAATCACTATACTCATCTTAATCCGAGTCTAGGTCAATGTTCACAAAGTCATGGAGATGTTGCTGTAGCATCATCCTATTACTTAGTTCGTCCCTCGATACAGGTTTCCTTACACATAAGGTAGCACAGAGGCCACATATCGCAGGAGCACACTGTATGCACAGACAGAACAGGAAAAGAATGGCTAAGATCATTCCAATGACCATCAGAACTTTCCAACCCCAGGCAGATATCAATTCCCAGAACCACCCCACCAGTGACCAATCTCCCTTATCCACGTGTATGGATTCAGATATTTTATGGAGTTTGGAGATGGCTTGATACACTGTTGGAGCATTATCTGGTATGAAAATGCAGCAACTGGATTGGATGACCTTGCATACCCCACCGCGGTCTGCAAGAATAAAGTCTAGAACCATGCGGTTCTGCAGAGTCATAAGGCGATCCGCTTGGAGCTCAGCTGTCAGATTACTAAGGGCACCAGCCGTTACATTGACGGTGGATTCAACCACACGAGTCAGTTGTCTCAGGTTCCTACTATTGACCATAGGTCCCCAAAACGGCAGGAAACCCAAGAAGAAGTCTCCCGCTTCCTGACCGGCAGTATCCTCCTTACTAATCACACCTCTCACAACTCTGGTCTTGTGATAGACAGAGGCGGCAGTAAATGTCGGCGGTAGCAAGTTCGCAATATAACATGTGCCCGAGAAATCAGGGGGCAGCCATGTATATGCTCGGTCATTACAGATGAAATATGTGCCCTTGGCAGCCAAGAACGCAGGGGAAAACTGCGACGGGAAAGTGTACGTTTCAGTACAGTCACTTCTTCCCAGTTGAGCTCTAGGATTCTGACCATTACCCTGTAAGCAGAACCGACCCATATGGGGTACGACCCAGATTGGAGATGAGATTTTTCGCTGCCTTTCACCCAGACTAATACTATACCCCGTCGCGTTCCATCCTACATAAGGTCTCAACTCTTCTTTGGGAATGGATGAGTAGGCATCGATATCCCTACTCATATCGGCAACTCCTTTCATCGAAGCCTTATTATTGGTGATAGGTCTGATGGAACGCGGTTGGCGAGGGGAGTATGTATCTAGAGCATAGAGAAACATGGTTTGGAATGCCCATGACGATCCATTGTAACTGTACGGCAGCACCAGGTAGGGAATACCCTTGTTAATGGTATGTGGCATTAACCCACACACCCAGCAATTGGTCGTATTCATTACCAGTTGGTGCTGGTGCAAGAGCTGGATAAACGAGTTATTTACAAACTCTGATCGTCTGGTCTGTTCGTGCTCAGGCAAAGGGTGAAAAGAGTGAGAGGAGGCAGTAGAAAGAGGTATAGGCTGTTCAGTGGGTTCAATGGGCTTTTGAGCGGAGAAAAACACAAATCCTACAATAAACATCATGATACTACACAGTGTAAAAAGGCACAAAAAGACAAAACATTTACTTTTTACAATTCTACACATCCTTGCGTTAAAGTTCATTTCCTCAATCGGTCTCTCCATCTTAAAAAACTCCATCCTCTACTCGGGCCGCTCGCGGTGGATGAGTTTCTTCTGCTAAGGAGTACGCCTGTCAGTCCAGGGAAACGCCCTAGACCAACCAGAACCGTTGACCTAGCGTCTTCGGCCTGTACCCCAAAGTCTTGGCACCGCGACCCTGCGGCAGAACCCGGATGGTGGTTCGAAAAACGAAAATCAAGAAAGTCCTTCAGATGGGAGAGCAAAAAATGTCAAAAAGGAAATAGTGAGGAAATCTTTATTTGTCCATGGGCCTAGGTCTCAAATTATAGCGGAGACGGCCAGGTGCTGTTTGGTCTTGGAACAAAAGTTCAGGCTCAGTGGTGTCCAGTCGATTTGACAGTGGTACAGCCTCTTGCAGAATATTGTCACTCTCTTGGTCTGAAACTGTGTCTCTTATGCGTGCGTCACTGAATGGTACAAAACGAGGTACAGTGTCTGTCTCAGAGTCGGCGATACCCTCCTTGACCCACTGGTCATATGGCAGAGGCAAGGGGACTACTTTACAGTGGGTACCATGGATCCAGTGCTTCTTTCCTTTCACTCGCACTGCTGATCTTGTCGAAAGAAGAACAAGATGAGGGCCGATCCAGCGAGGCTCGTCGTTGCTCTTGCGCTGGAAATTTCGGACTAGCACCCACGTACCAGGGTTGATAGGGTGTCCAGGAGGTTCAGAGGCTTGGGGAAGAGTATCATGTACCTGTTGGTGCAAAACACGCAGTTTAACAGTCAAATCATACAGGTAATCGAGCAGTACTGGATGTTCTATCTCACTAAACTTCATGGGCCTTGGTACACCCCATACATTGGCCGGACGGCCAAAGACAACCTCGTAAGGGCTAAGCCCCACTCGTGAGTGTATGGTCATTCTGGTGGACAGGAGTGCTAAAGGCAGAGCGTCAGGCCATTTAAGACCGGTGCTCGCCTGGATTTTGGCCAGCTTGAGCCTTAAGGCTCCATTGTAGCGTTCTACTAATCCAGCTGATTGGGGGTGATTTGCAGCATGGAACTTCTGCTTTATCCCTAGCCCTTCACATACATTCTTCATCACTTTACCCACAAACTCACTTCCATTATCACACCACACCATTCTTGGCATCCCAAACCTAGGGAAAAATTCCTTCACAAGGGCTTTGGCTGTGGATAGGGCAGTGTTATCTTTCGGAGGATAAGCCTCTATCCATTTTGAGAAAGCACAAACAACCACCAGTACATATTTCAGGTTGTTGCACCTTTCCATGTGAATAAAGTCCAGCTGCAAAACTTCGAATGGACATGATGGGGGTGCAAAATGACCAGCTGGAGTTGGGGTTCCCCTACCAGGGTTGTACTTCAAGCATACTATGCAATTCTTGACCACATTCTCTGCACACTTGGGAATCCCAGCATTCTGCCATACTGGAGCCAACAACTTGCATATACCTTTCGTACTGATATGTGCCATTCCATGTGCCATAGTAACCACTGGAAGCACGTATGCATCAGGCAACAACCATCGCCTATGTTCTGTCAGATCAATCCAACAACCATTCTCATCCAACTTACCCATACTTTCTCTCCACTTGCTTAACTCTTCCTCTGTGGCTTCAGCTTGAAGCGACTTCACACTCTCTATTGTGTTCTCACACATTCCCACATCATTAACCCATCCTGCGGGGCCTGCAACATACATTCTAGTCTTCACATTCTGTGCTGTTTCTCTCGCGGTCTCATCAGCAAATGCATTTCCACGTCCAACATCATCTGTGACTTTCCTGTGCGCACTGCATTTCATGATCGCAACTTGCAACGGTAGGGTCAGTGACTCAAGGAGATCATTCACCAACTTGCCATTCTGAATTTTAGCTCCATGCGACGTCAGGAACCCACGCTCCTTCCACAGTCGCCCAAAATTATGAGCCACGCCAAAGGCGTACTGGCTATCTGTGTAGATATTTACTCTCATTCTTTCAGACAACACGCATGCTCTCGTGAGGGCGATTAATTCTGCTGCTTGGGCCGAATTGTGTGGCACTCGTGCAGTTTCCACGACCGTGTGCAAAGTCGTGATAGCATATGCAGCAGTCGTGTCACCATTAGGGAGCTTGAAGCATGAACCATCTACCCATAAAGTGCCATCACACTCAGTCAGGGGAGTATCTTTTAGATCTACTCTCCCTTTCGTCTCTTCTTCTGTTCTGAACAGACAGTCATGTTGCTCAATCTCATCTGAGTCTGCTGGAATTGGTAACAATGTAGCTGGATTCAGCGTATTGCATCTTTTTATGTGTATGTGATTTGCTAACAGTGTAAGTTCATAACCTGATAATCGCGCACTAGTCAAGTGTTGTGTCTTGGTCCTATTTAATAATGTGTCTACAGCGTGTGGAACCATAACAATCAATGTATTGTCCATTACCAAACCAGCAGATTGTCGGATAGACATCGCTGCAGCAGCTGTCGCTCTCAGACAGCTTGGCAATGCCCTCGCTACAGGGTCCAAGGTTGATGAAAAATATGCGCATGGGCGCGGTCTGTCGCCAAAAGGCTGTGTTAACACTGACAACGCACATCCATCTTTCTCGTGAACATACAATGTAAAAGGCTTACTGTAGTCAGGGGTACCCAACACAGGTGCTGAACATAATGCATTACGCAATTCCACAAAACTTTTCTGGCACTCTTCAGACCATGGGATAGGATTCGGTGTGTCTTTGCATGTTAAGGCTAACAAAGGTTTTGCCAGCAAGGAAAAACTAGGGATCCAATGCCTACAGTATGAAGTGATGCCCAAGAAAGCACGCACTTCTCTCTGTGTCTTTGGCACACTCAACTGTGCAATGGCTTGAATTCTTTCTGGGGTCAATTTCCTTCCCTCCTTCGATAAGAGATGACCTAAGTAGGTCACTTCTTGTCGACAATATTGCAGCTTAGAGAGAGACACTCTGTGATGGAAAGCGGATAAATGGCGCAACAGTGACAATGTGGCTTCTTTACAAATCTTCTCAGTATCCGCAGCGATCAGTAAATCGTCCACGTACTGAATCAGGATAGCGCCACTAGGTAAAACAAGTGCATCAAGCTGCGCTTTCAAAGCCTGACTGTATATGGATGGACTTTCACAGTAGCCCTGGGGAGCGCGTTTGAAGCGGAAGCTTCGGCCTCCCAGACTAAAACCAAAAATGTCTCTGCTCTCTTCTGCAATTGGGATACTAAAGAAAGCATTCTTTAAATCAATCACTGAAAACCATGCAGCAGAGGCTGGAATCATCGTTAACAAGGCAGTTATATCGGGGACAACCGGAAACTGTGGCACAACAATCTTATTAACCTCTCTAAGATCAATCACAAATCTGTAAACAGGTGGCTGTGAAGGATCCGTTCGTTTTAAGACAGGTAAAATCGGACTATTGCAAACGTTGCCTCTTGTCTCTTCAATCACACCCTTATTAATCAAGTCGCTGACAATGTCTAACAATGCTTTCTGCCCTTCATTAGAGATCTTGTACTGGGGAATACGTGGCAGTCTGACATTAGCCTTTAGAGTCACCACATATGGCGGTATCTCCAAGAGGCCCACATCATTGGGACCAGTAGCCCAAAGGGCATCCGGAAGGGATGACAATTCAGGTGGCATTGTATTTTTAGACAAGTACATTGGGGAAATCACTCTCTTGCCTAATGTAAGTTGTACTCCTGAAGGAGAACAATACAGTGTAGCGTGCAATCTTTTCAACAAATCTAATCCCAGCAAATTCTCACCACAACCTGTTGTCAGAATCAGGGGTGCTTTCAGCTCGCAAGGTCCAACAGAAAGTGACATGGGACTAGAAATCGGATTCCTAACTGGGGCGCCAGAAAAACCTACCGAAACATTTATATCGCCAGACAAAGGTGCGCCAGGGAGTTTTGAATGCATGATTGAACTCTTTGCAGCACCAGTGTCTAGCAGAAAAGGCTCCGTTACATTTGCTGTAGTTACCTCAACATACGGTCCACTCTGATCCACTGGCACTGAAACAACTCCCTCTCTCTGTCTATGGCTGTCCTAGTAATCATTACTTTCTGCATCACCGTCCTCTGCATAATAATCATTATTATAATACTGGGCCGTATTACTAATCGCGTTGGCTTGCTGATCAAAGCTATTGATGGTACTTTGAGGCGGCAGAGGACGCGCGTTCTGGGGAGCACTTCCACGCCCTCTGCCTCTAGGAGCTTGCTGACCACCCCTACCTCTTGCACCATACATATTACCGTTCCGCTGCATTAATTTAGGGCAACTATATTTATAATGACCTTCCTCTTTGCAGTATGAACATTGGTTGGGACCTACAGGGACACGTGGTTGATAATACCCGTTCATTTGCTGGTTGTTCTGAAACTGTTGGGGTTGGTGATAGACACCTTGGGGTTGTCTATAAGTATTCTGACCTCCACGTGGCGGATAGGCCTGCTGTAAAAGAACCTTTGTCTTTAGTTCCTTCGTTTTCTTCTCTGTTCTATCTTTCTCGTCTTTATCCCTATTTTCATAATACTGTGCAGTAGCCAGTATTTGCGCTGAAGAAGAAACAGCCCAAGAACTTTCTGAATCTTTTAACTTTTTACACAGATCAGGGAGTAAATTCTGCACAAACTTATCCACAAACAGCCGTTGGCCACCCTCAGTACTCATATCCAGCCCACTGTGATCAATAAACGTTTCTTCAAACCTAGTAAAGAAGTCTGACACTGTCTCATCTTTCTTCTGCTTGCATGCAGATAACTTGTCCCAATTTACGCGCATCGCAGGCATTATTGTCTTCATATACGTGATGATTCTACCAGGCAGTTCAGCTACTAAAGGTTCTGGTTTCGCACCACCAGTTTGTCTAGCATCAGCAGCAACAATGTTAGCCCATGTATCCCCTAGTTCTGCATTGTGATCTTCATTACGAATTGACCCCCATAGGGGCTGTGGAACAACATTACCAAACAACATGTCTATGTCGGCCAGATTCATAATGCATGACCCTGCCGTCTGTGACAACTCTTTATAATAACCTGCTGGATTTTTACGGGGATCAGGCAAGGACTGCTTAAGCGCTAACACCTCAGAGCGCTTCCATGGAACATGCACCCAAACACGCTGGAAATGCGCTGCCACAGCGGGGTTACCACCTGCAGCTGCAACCGCTTCCTTCCATACCGGGGGAACTTCTCTCATAGGGTATTGTCGCGCTTTTACCTCTTTCCCCACAAGGACATCTTGTTCAAACAATGACTGTTGACAATCATCATTCCTGAAGGACAATACAACCGCAACTGCTTTATCTACTCCGCGGTCCACAATTATACCAGTTCCAAAATCGAACCTCACTCTACACAATTCCTGCGGGTTCGGATTTTTACCACTATCCTCCAATTCTTCACAGAGAATTTCGCACATTTTCTCGAACACATATCTCTGTTTCGGGGCATCCCATTGATGGAAAACGTTGACAACTGATTCCACATTATACAGTGAAGGGAAAACAATCCATCTACGCGCCATGTTATCTATTACCTTTTTCTCATCAGGGTTAGGCAATTGGCTACGCAATTGCTTACGCTGTAAACCAGGAGTCGCACCAGATGATTCAAAGAGAGGAGACATTAATGTAGTAACCACATTAGCTAAGCGCTGTCGCGCTGAAGGAGAAGCTGAGGCGAGAACAGGGGGAAAAACAGAGGGAAGAAAAGAGGATGTAGAGACAGGTACTGGAGTGGTGGAAGGAAGAGTGTCAGGGGAGGCAGCTGCTGTATTAGGCAAAGTCGCAGAAAGTGCGGGGGCAGTTGGAAGCACAACTGGCGGCCCTTGAGAGGGCTGCGCTACAGGGATAGGAACCGGCTGCAAAGCAACTGGCGGTTGCGGCAAGGCTTGTAGTATATTCACTGGAGGTGGCATATTTACAAGCTGGGGAGGCGCCGTGGCATTTTGAGCATATGGGGGTGGCGAACTCAACAAATGTGACATCAGGGGATCTTTCTCCTTTTCTTCTAACCCATTCTGCTTAGAATGTGGTAAAGCTGGGTAACATTTGTCAATCCCTAACTTGCGCTGCCTATGCAATTGCTCACTCATCTGCTCCTCTTCGTTGTCTTTAAATTGTACAGCTGCTTGCATTACTGTCATACCTTTCTCTCTCTTATTCTTTTTCGCTAGCTTAATTTCCTTTTGTTTGGCTTCCTTTCGCCATAAGCGGAAAGAGTCAAACATCGCCGGCCGGGCTTTCTTCTTAAACAATTTAATTTCCAAATTATCTAAAATATCGGTATCAAAACTACCATTTTGGGGCCATTTTAAAACACCATCTTTCCTGGTGTAGTGGATCCACACTTCGTTATATGCAATGGGGCCTACGCCATGTTTTACATAGAGCTCATAAGTTGGAGTTCCAACCGGAGGAACCGGACATGATTCCTCTAGCTGGAAATCTTTTCCACAACCCAAACAGAATAATCTACCAAATAGTCCAGAACCAGGCATCTTTGCTCACTAGTCTAGATCCAAACGTCAAAGGATTATCGATTACGATATTCTCGTGAATACACGAGTCCTCTGGTTTTGGCGTTTGCAAACTCCAAAGTACCAAATTACCAAATCAAACGATCCCGAAGGATACCAAAAACAAATGGGAGACGCTCCACTTATACTTAACTGAATATTGCTGATCGATGGCGTCACCAGAAGACTCTCTCGATTGTTTCGCTCTCTCAAATCTCGTCAAGGGTCCAAAACAGGTTGATTAATCAGGGCAGCAGTCCTTCGTAGCCGTCGGGACGCGGAGAACCTCGCAGAAAAGACTTTCGGACCACGTCGACATGCAGGGGTCGATGAAGTGGCGGCCTTCCTCCGGAATTTCCACACGAAGCTCCTCACGAACCTCTGGCTTGGACTGGTACCGCTGAAATCGTCCCGAGTTGGGCGCCAAACTGAAGTGCTGGGTATTTTAGACCCAGCGGTGCAGGGGCACACACCCTATGACTTCTGGGTTTCACCCTGTTCCGGACCTACAGAAACACAGAGTCTTCTGGGTGAAGTCAAAGATTTGTTTATTGGCTGCAGACCAATTACAGGTATCCTAGAAGTACAACAGCGTGTATGTTCTCAGGAGACTGCTGAAAATCATAGGAACGGACTTCTCCTTAAGTACAAAATATCATGCTCCAGGCACACATTCCTTGGTTTACGATATGGCCATATAAAGGTATACATTACAAACGAAAAAGCAGAGTCATGATGACCATCCCACATTCCAGTTCGGCCAGCCCACAATGATTTACACAGTAAGGTTCAGATCCCACATCGGATGTCAATAGACCCCCCAATAAACATGAGCATCTCCTGTTTTGGGAAACAAGTCATAAAGCAGGAACAAGCAGGTGTGGAAGAGATTAGCCGGGGGATTGTATAGAATGAAAGGGTTTTATGACGGGTCAAGCCCTGATGCTAATCACAGGTGGACGGAGGAAGGGGAGCTCGTGAGACCGGTTTGACCTGGGGCAGCAGAGCCAGCTGCCCAGGTCACAGAGAAGTCAGAGGGAAAGCCCATGTACTGTGAGGCCCGTATTTACTCCATCATAGCCTATGTGAGGGCAATGACAAGATGGCCACTGCTTCCAAAATGGAACCCGCGTAGTGAAGCAGAATAACGTGTACGCAGTGCATTCATAGCTAGAACGATATATAAAGCACTCGTACATGCCGCATTTACCATTTGCGGTTTGTTAACACCAAGATAGACAGGGGTAGGGCCCTGTTCCCTACGCGGTCCCGAATATTAAAGTACGACACGCTTTCTCCCCCTCCACGAGCTCCACTATTCCCTTCCATTGTTTTCCTTTTCCCCATACTCAATCCTATGTGGATTTGTGGCCTCTAAGTCTCGTGATACCTGTATAACACTTCACGGGGCATATCAGCAACAGCCGGCAATAATTATCGATAAGCGCGCTTAGCGCGAGGATAATTATCGCCGGCTATTGCTGGATTATATCGCCGAGATAGCATGCTATCAGCAACGCTTATCTCCGATGCTATATATAATCCAGCGATAGTTGCAAAAAGTGCGATTATCGCTGGAAATCCAGCGATAATCTCACAGCAACAGGCGATACCTTGTTGATAGGGCTGGCTGGTCTCAGCCCTATAATCCACCACCCATAGGCTAAAATGGTTTAGTCAGGTTACAAGCAGGCATAATGAAACCTGTGTTAGGCGTGGTTAGCACTACATTTCTCGTTGCTGTGAAGGTTAGCGTGCAGCATGCTGATAGGAGAAATGTCTGTTAGCGACATTTCCCACGTTATTTTGGTGAGGAACGCCCACTTTGCATGTCATTAGAGATGCAAAGCTGGGCGTTAGGGAAACGGGCGCAGAGGCATAGAAACACGCGCTAGCGTGTTCTTGCTGATAGTGCGTTAAAATTATCGCCGCTTTTCGCCCGAAAACAGATGCTAAAGCGGCAATAATTTTATCGCTTCCCCTTGATGATATGCCCCCACATTTGGCAATCAAAGTAATCAACTTTAAGTTCCCCCAGGGCCAGCACGTAAAAAAAAACCAGCATGTAATGCTATATTAATAAATGATATTAGGCTAACAATATAGCTACACTCTTCAGCAAACCTGGCGTAATGGTACAAGTGAAGAATTGTTCTGCCCGCAGAAGTCCACCACACGGAAGGGGGGTGGCCCTGCCCTGCCTCTTCCTGCCGATGACGGGCAAGGGCGGGCAGGCCCTTGGCCCGGGCTTCGCCAGGGCGCGGCCCGCGCGCGTCTTACGTCACGGGTGATGTTGCGCGCTTTTGAGCGCGAGGTTGGCTTTTCAGCTCCTCCTCTGGCGAGTGATGGATTATGGGGTTTGATGTCCCTAACAGGTAGCAGCAGTGTCCACGTCCTGCGTTGCGGGTGATGTTGCGCACTTTTGAGCACAAAGCTGACTATTCAGCTCCTCCCCCTGGCGAGGGATGGATTATGGGGTCTGGAGTCCCCAACAGGTAGCAGCAGTGTCCACGTCCTGCGTCGCGGGTGATGTTGCGCACTTTTGAGCACGAAGCTGACTATTCAGCTACTCCCCCTGGCGAGGGATGGATTATGGGGTTTGGAGTCCCCAACAGGTAGCATCAGTGTCCATGTCCTAGGGAGTTGCAGAACCACCACCTGTGTTGCTGGGCCTCAGGAAGTCTGTAGGATGACAGGAGCAGCAGACCGGTCAGCTTTGCTGTGGTGCCTGCAGATGAAGGGGAGTAACTCCTTCTCTCCAAGGGAGATTTCTTCGGGTGTCCTTGATGACCACAGGTCTGTTGAAGAACCTGGATGAAACACAGACACAGACGACAAAGAAGACTTGAAGAACATCGAGACCAGGAGCAGCAGGAGTCTTCCTTGATGCAGGCTCGGTTCCAGTTGAAGTTCAAGTATCCAGATGATTAAAGAGAGACATAGTTTCAGGGTTGAGTCTTGTCCCATGACGAATCTGAGGCCCACCCACAGGAGAACCCTGAAGTACCCTAAGGAAAGGGTTGGAACGACTCGGGGTCCCTCCCAGAGGAGGGGATGGACAGAAGGGAGGATACTCTCATGTCCTTTGTCCAGTTACGCACCAGAGCAGGAACCAAGGATTCCTGAACTGGTTCAAACTGGCTTATGCACGGAGGGCACCAAATGTGGCCTTCAAAGCAGTCTGGGGCGCTGGCAAGCGCCCCCAACCCAGCCCAATACACCAAGTCCTGTCTGGGAGGGTGTTACACCTCCCTGTGACAGGAAACCTATTGTTCTACCTTCCCCTGTTCAAGCTTGGCTCTGCAGCAGGAGGGCAGAATTGTGTCTGTGGTCAGCAGCAGCACTAGCTTGCTTGCAGACTCTGAAAGGTTGCTAAGGGGAGTACAGGGGTGTCCCCAAAGGGGTCCCCAGTACACGGGATCATACTTCCAACACTGGAATCGGTCTTGGGGTATGATGCTAACATGTTTGATACCAAATATGACTGGATTGGTTGCAGCCTCTAAATACTAAGACATCTCGAAATGACTGATGTCCACTATATGCCTAAAATGGCTGACCACACTTATAAAGCCTAGAGAATTGACTCTGGGGTTTGAAGGGGTGTCCTGCTCATGCAGGGGCACCCTCACACTTATAACCTGGCACCATACCTTCAGGACTGAAGAGCCTGCCATAGGGGTGACTTATAGGTTTTAAGTGTAGCAACCTCAGATATAAGGAAACTTTTATATGTCATGAGAATGCAAGCACCAACTCACACAGGTTGCAATGGCAGGCCTGTAGTCACAGTTTAAGTGAATTCCCATGGGTAGCATAATACATGCTGCAGCCCATGGGGCACCCCTGGTGTACCTATGCCCTGGGTACCTTAGTAGCATATGCTAGGGGCTTACAAGGGTACACCAGTAGCCAATTGTGGAGGTACCAAAGTACCTACCATGTCAATTAAGGGAAGAAAGCACAGTTGACTAGGTCCTAATTAGCAGGCTACCAGCAGACTTGGTCAAAAACACACTGACACCAGGCAAAAATTGGGGGTAACCATGCTTGAAATATCCTACTTTCCTACAGTGAGCATAGGAATGATGGGTTGGGATACTACTCCATGCAATTGCCAGTGGTTACACAGATTGCTCACTGCGTCACTGGAACCAAACTGTCCTTGGCTGAGGAGCCAATACCTAGGGTGAAACTGGTCCTGGGATGTTTGTATTCTGGTTCAGGGAGGACCTGGCCTGGCATTTCGGGCTAAACTGTTCCCCTGGGGAACAGGGTCAAGACTGATTTGCATTTGGTTGGGTCCAAATTGAGGTGGCATGGTTAGCAAAGAATGATGGGTTGGGATGCTACCCCTAGCGATTGCCAGTAGTTACACAAATTGAAATCATTCATCCCATCACCTTTCGTGTGTTTCATGTACTGCCTTAAGTGGCATGGGTATGCTCAGAGGGTCCCATGTGTCACTGGAACCAAGCTGTACCTGGCTGATGAGCCCATAAATAGGGAGAAATGGGTCCTGGGTTACTTGTGTTCCGGTTCAGGGAGAACCTGACCTGGCCGTTCGGGCTATACTATTACTATGAGAAGCACGGTCAAGACTGATTTGTATTTGGCTGGTTCCAAACTGAGGTGGCATGGTGACTAAAGAAACAATAGGCTGTGATACTACCCAGAGTGATTGCCATTGGTTAGACGAATTGCAAGCATTCCTCCCATCACCTTTTGTGTGTACATGTACCTTCCTAAGTGGCATGGCTATACCCAGACGTGGGTCCCACGCTCACCTTGTCACAGGAACCAAGCTGTCCTTAGCTGATGAGCAAATAATTAGGGTGAAACCGGTCCTCGGTTGCTTGGATTCTAATTCAGGGAGGACCTGGCCCGACATTTCGGGTTAGACTGTTCCCATGGGGAACAGGATCAAGCCTGATTTGCATTTGGCTGGGTGCAAACGGAGGTGGCATGTTGAGCAAAGGAATGATGGGTTGGGATGCTACCCGAGCGATTACCTGTGTTTAGACAAATTGCACGCAATCCTTCCATTACCGCTTGTGTGTAAACTGTCCAAATACTGGGTATTGCCCGCCCTGACCGCCTTTCTGTCAAAACTGGTTGCTTAGTCAGGGCCGGAGTAGTCAAGCACAACTTTTTAAAACTTTTCAAAAGATTCTAAACTTTATGGTTACCAATGCAAGTTTGTGCTTTTGACTAGAAAGCTTAGATTTACATTTTACAAAAAAATCTATATCCTTGAAACCTTCTGGTGGATTTTGCTCATTTTGGTGTCTAAAAGTTAATTAAAATATAATCTATTATTATAAATTGCTATTAGACTTCTTTCGTGTTGTGTGACTCTCTTATTCTGTTGTTTGGTGCTTCTAAATGTTTTCGGCTAGTTTCTTTGTTTAAGTCTTGCCGCTTAAAGCCATAACCACCCAGGGTTGAGCAAGAGTTTTTACAAACGAGCCTGACTGGACCCAAGACAGTTTTGTGAGTGTATTACACAGGGAGGTCTCACAAATACACCACAATTGTTACGAAGGAGAAAAGAGTTTCATCAAAGAGGAAAAGGCAAGAATTTAAGATGGAGGATGGTAGACACTGTGCTTACAATCAGCTAAACTTAATGGAAGAACCGACCTAAAAGAAGCAGAAAGTGATGCAGACTGTTATAATTGCCAACTAATTACATTAATTGTGGGTTTTAAGAATTATAGAATAATCAGAAGAGGGAAGTTGTTGAGGATTTTTGTGAATTTATAGTTTTGTGCATTATTAACAACATGCAGAATGTGGTTTTACACTCGATTACACATGCACACACTGATATATAAATATTGTCTTGAAAACAAATTTCCTATGATGTGAGGAAATTTGTTTCTGTGACTATTGTTAACTGAGTCGCAATTTGGTCTAGTAGCCAAGTTTTTCAAAATGGATGTTTCCCCCCTGCACATTTCACGGCTTCTTATTTCTGCAGCATGTAGTCAAGCAGTCATGTTTGTTTATATCCATTGTCATTGTTCATACAGTTCTCGATTAATCTCCCTGGCTTGGTAAACAAATTGTTCCTTACTTCAAGGTCCTTCCACTAGCTGACTGTACCTTATTCATTCACAACAGCAAACTGTTGTTCATGTACCCACTTTGATCTGCCACCTCCGATTGGCATTAGAATAGAGTGGGCAGACTCAATACTCATGGAGTAGGATAGTTCTCATGTGCCATGGCAATATGGCACTTAATAAAACTGTGCTGTGATTTGCTGAGAATGTAACAAGTCTGATCATACCAGAATGATTTACCAGCTTTAGTAATTTCATAAGCGAAAATAGTGTGTATAAACCCTTGATTTTGAGGGTGAATCAGCAAACGTTCCTGTGCTGCTAGGGATGCCGTTCATTCCTCTCTTGATTTTGCTGCACATTTGGTACTTTAAATATTTTTGCTTTTGCACTCCTCTGTAATGCTCCATTTTGCTGAGAGCCTTCATGGTCATGGCAAATATTCTGTGCTGCATCTTTTGAAAAATACCCTTACATTTATTCAGCTGATTCAGAGCTCAGTTCCTGAGTGGGCCCTTTTAATTACTTGACTGTATTTCTAATATTTTGATGTGTGGGAGGTGCCTTGCCCCGAGGGACACATTTCCTCATTAAATTGAATTTTAACACTGTCTACAATTCATCAACTTTGGTTCTTCTGTTGAGGTAACGTTTTTGGGGTGTCTAACTTGTGAGGTACCCACACCTCCAAGACCCAAGTTCTGCGAAAATAACAAGAAACTGATCTTGATCTGTGAATAAATGAAGAACCAACAGAAAGGTGAAAAAAAAAAGAGAGCGGCTACATAGAAAATAAGGACTATGGGCCTCATGTAGGTAGCGAAATACCGGTCGGTAACGGCCGATTTTCGGTAAATATGCCGTTACCGACCGGTATTCAGACAAGTGAGATGTAGGAGTCCAAAAACCACTTTTCGGTAAATATGAGGCGGTAAATACCGATTCATAGTTACCGAATTCCAAAATACCGATTCATGTTTACCGAATACATAATTAACGAATCGGTAAATATGAAGTGGTAAATATGAAGTGGTAAAAATTTAAAATGACATGTAGGAGCAGGCGGTAATTAAGAAATCCAGGAAAATCGGTAAATAAGAGTCGGTAATTAACACGGATTGAAAGCAGGTGGTAACCATCAACAATGCACATAAGCAATCCCAAAATGCAACAGCGTGGACAACATGGCCGCCATGTACGTCATTGCAAGGCGCCTACGTCTACAGGCAGCAGGACTGAGGGTGTGGCGACGGGAGGAACAAATCTACAGACAGCGCATCACACTATTACAGCTGACTGATGCAGAGATACATGAGAGGTACAGGCTACACCCCGAAACCATCATGGACCTGATAAGGGACCTGCACCCACTCCTGGACCAGCCAACAAGAAGGGCGCACGCCATACCACCACATGTGCAGGTGCTCTGCAGCCTACATCTACTGGCATCCGGCAGTTATCAGGTGGTGATAGCTGCGGTGGGTGGTGTATCCCAGAGTTGCCTGTCCCGTTTCTTCAGGAAGTTCCTGGATGCCATGATGCAGAGAATGCACCACTACATAAGCTTCCCAAACACACAGGCTGCACTGCAGAAAACAAAAACAGACTTTTATCACATGGCACAGTTCCCCCATGTCATCGGCTGTATTGATGGTACACACATCCCAATCTGTCCACCAGCTGATACAGAGCACATCTACAGGAACAGGAAGTCCACCCACTCCATCAATGTGCAGGTGATCTGTGATGCAGGGAACATCATCACAGATATTGTTGCAAAGTTTCCTGGGAGCACCCACGACTCTTACATCTTCCAGAATAGTGGGATCTACACACGACTGAGTGCCGGCGAATTCGGAGAGGGATACCTGCTGGGTAAGTAACAGTGACGCCCCTTGAAACCTGCAAATCAGAGTGTATAGAGGCATGTAACTGATGGTTCCCTCTTACTCATCCAGGCGACAGTGCATATGCATGCCGTTCATTCATCCTCACTCCCTACCTACACCCAGCAACCCAGAGTGAGAGACGATACAACGTGGCCCACAAAACAACACGCAATGTGGTGGAGCGCACGTTTGGACTACTGAAGAGCAGGTTCCGCTGCCTCCACAAGAGCGGAGGCGCACGCCAGTACAAACCCATCACCTGCTGCAAGATCATTGCCACTTGTGCAATGCTGCACAACCTTGCCACGAAAAAAGGTACAGATGTGGAACTAACATATTTTGAGGACAACGAGGATGAGTCAGGCCAGCCAGAGGGCAGCGCAGCTAGAGTGCCAACTGCAATCGATGGGAGAGAGAGACGGGCAGAGATCACATGCAACTATTTCTGAGTAAGTGAGGGGACACAGCGAGTTGTGAGAAGTCATGACGTAGTTTAATGTGGCACCACGCCATGAACACATGAACAGGCCAATCTGGCAATATACCATCTATACAAGGAGTATGTCCAGGGTTACGTCACCCAATGGGAAGTGGCTAAGCAGGGCCACATCAATGTTTGCGCATACGCGCTGCAGTGGTGGATTGCACGGCCTGTGCATCCTCACTAGAGCCAACCCCAAGCCGCCTGCTGCTCCTGCGTGCTTCTGGGACGGGGGGTGTGATGCTGCTGCTGGTGTCGATGCGCTCCGCAGCATCCCCTGCAGCAGTTGTCGACGCCTGACTAGTCAATAGCACCCCTAGTGCACTTGTCACCTGCACCATCCCCCGAGACAGGTCGCTGCAGCACTGTGTTAGGCCCTCCTGCATCGTCACAGAGCGCCGGCAAAGTAGGGAAGTCGCAGTTGCCAGACGGTTGAGTGCCCTGCTGGTAGTGTCCCTTCTCTGGCGTTCCCGGCGCCGTGCTTCGATGTCAGCATCTAATTTGCTGCACAACTGCTGGATTGACTGGGACATGTCCCGAATGCCCGCAGCCATGCCGCCAATGTTTGTGTCCATGTTGACTAAGCTTGTCTTCATCACCCGCATGTGCCTCTGGACTGACATAACTGCCTTTGATTGCAGGCGCTGTTGCTTCAACATTTGGCCCTCGAGCCCCAAGAAGACACCATGGCCGTCAGTGGGTGCTGGTGGACTCTGGACACGCGACCTGCGGCGCCCTCTTGCTCCCGTCTGTGCTGCCTGTGAGGTGTGGGGCACAGTGGGATGGCTCCCTTCCTGGTGCCCGGTGCGGTCTTCTGGGCCCATGCTGTCGTCTGACGAGGTGTCGAAGGCTCGTAGCCTGGCTGCTGGACGCCTCCTCATTCTCACACCTGCAAGCGGAGATGTGGCCGGTGATTCGAACATGAGTGGCGATGCTGGCTGTGGTTGTGGTGATGCTGGCTCTCGGTGAGGTGATGCTGGCTCTGTGTGCGGCGAGGCTGGCTGTGTTGGTGGTGCGGCTGCCAGTGGGCCTGCTCCCTGGTCTGAACTCGTGCTGGCTAGAGGTGATTTTTGTGGCAGGTGTGCCGTCTCCCCTGCAGCATGCCCTGTACTGCATGATGTCACATCTGTGGACAGAAAAACAACATTGGCTCAGTGTCCCCGAAGGGCTGCATTGCAAGCGTCACAATAAATCATTTCACATTCCAATCTGTCCTCTGTCTCCTTGTTCCTCGAGTGCGTGACATGCCCTGTTGCCCTGTGACATTTACGTCATGGTTAGTGTTGCCCTGACTGCATCTCCCGGAATGCATTGCCTGTCTGCACTGACACGTGTGGACTGCAGTGTGATTCTCGTTTCACAATGGGGGATGTGGGATAGGGGTAGGGGGGGCTACATTGCTGTGCTTTCGTCTTACCTTGGTGTGTTGCGGCTCTGGCAGAGCTGTCGGCGTCCCCAAGACCCACGACGCTCTCTTGCTCGATTGTGGCCGCCACCAGCTCCTCCAGTTCGGTGAGGGCAGGTGCCCTGTTGGTTCCACCTCCGGTCTGGCTGGCCTCCTTCTGGATGTCGCCCATCTTCCTCTTGGTCACAATCCTCAGGTCATACCAGCGCTTTTTGAGGACCTCAATGTCCCTGTGGGTCACTCCCACAGCATTGACCTGCGCCTGGATGGCCAGCCATATGTTGCGCTTTTCGGCCTCAGGCACTTGCAGGGATTGCCTCCCAAACAGCTTCTGGTGCTGCTTCACCACCTCCTCCACCAGCACCTGGAGTTCCTTGGGGCTGAATTTGAGCTTCCTCCTCCTTTCCCCTCCGTCTTTCTGTGTTCTCTGGCTGGACATGCTGTTCGTTTCCCGCTCGCACATGCAACTGCTCCCTGCCTCTCCTCTGCACTCCAAGCCTCTCCAGGGTCGGCTAATTATGTACACCTGCCTGGGTGTGGCCACGTCGGCTAATTGTGTACACCTGCCTGGGTGTGGGCAGTTCCTGGTTGGGTGGGCTGTCGTTGCACAGGATTAGCTGTTTCGTCAAGTCATGTGATGTTATTTACCGAATCCGTACATACCGATTCGGTGTTTTCCGAATCGGTGGATACCACCTCGGTCTTTTCCGAATCGGTAGATACCACCTCGGTATTTTCCGATTCGGTAATTATCACCTCGGTATTTTCCGATTCGGTGAATTCCGATTCGTATTTACCGAATGTTACCGAATCGGTAACTGTTACCGAATTTTTACCTACATATAACTTACCGATTCTAATTTACCGATTCGGTACGGCTCGGTATTTAAGAACCGGTAAAATTTATTTACCTACATGAGGCCCTATATCTTCTATCAACAGTTACAGATAGAAGCTCTACGTTGGTTCCAAAGCTCTCCAGGCTCAAAACATCCTGGGACCAGAAAGATGTTGGCACTACTACTGGGACTTTTTTGGTGGTCACATATGTCAGATGGCGTAAAGCGATACACACAACAATGTGTGATCTGTAGCCAAGCTAACGATTATTGATCTGTTGGAGTTCTGCAGCCTGTGTTCACACCAGCTTAACTATGGATGATAATTTCCATGGATTTTACTGTTAAACTAGCTTATCTGTAGTAATTGGTTACTTTGAAAAATTGATTACTTCACAAAGCGAGGCCATAATATTCCACTGAAAAATTACCTACAGCAGTGTAACTAGCTTTTTCTTGCTGCCTGGCGGCCATGTTAAGTCCTACTTTTTCTCATATATATCTATAATCTTATTGTAATTTATTACTATAAGCAATGATTTTCAGCATAGTCCATATTTCTGGATATAAGCGCCACTTGGACTTTCTAACTTAATATCCCTGCTTGTCAGGTATATACAATCCAGGCTACAATTCCCCCTCGGGCGCAGATGCAGATATCATTTTAAGTCCCCTTTTATGGTGATCGATCAGGAGGAACCTGATTCCAGTTCGTACCTTGTAACATCTTCAGCCTTTCATTCAAGCTTTTGCTTCCTTGTCTGTGGATCTCGACTGTGGAATGCATAAGCCTGTACTCCAGGGAGGTCCTCCTCCTCAGTCCTCCCTCTGACTATCATGGTCGCCCGCGGCGAGGATCAAGACACTGCAGTTTCCTGCTCTGCCTGACCAAAAATAGCCTCTAGGGAAGGGTTAGGTTAGTTTTATTTTTAACAATCATGCCCCTTTAATCCTTACAGACCACTGTAGCATCACACTATTGATACGTCCAGGCTAAGGGAAAACCAGGGATGCAAGATTTATTGATTAGCAGCTTTTAATATGTGTGAGCAAATCTCTGCCTGCACCCACTATAACTCATCAGAAGGTGCTCCCATTAGCCCTACCAATCCATCTGTGGCAGGAGCAAGTGCCTGAGATATATAATAACAATATATAACAGCAAGCCATTATCAGTTGGATACTTGGATTGAAACTGTCAGTTCAGGTAGATTGTTCCCACAAATGTTGCAGTGCAATCACTCAACTACCCTAGTCAACTTGACCACTTAAAATGCTGTCAACTTTGTTATAGGCTCTGCAGATCTGCTTACAACCAGATTTTACAAAATGATGCTTAGAATCCATGACTGCATCATTTGAGCACAATAGCTTAACAAATTAAAACGTTGTATCCTTCCTTCCAGATTCCTCTCCCCAACCCATCCCCATGAAAACTGCAATCTAAAACAGATGCTATGGACAATATAAAGAAGGCATATTTAGACTCTCTGCATAATGCCCTCGGGGAGGAGGAGGAAGATGGACCAGCAGACAGTATAATTTCTATTCAGGACAATTTCTGTGGTGAAGGGCATTCAGAAGCCACAGATGAGGTTATTCAAAGTTTTGTTCTATGAGTTAATAGTGGCACATGACACAATCCACCTTATCATGATAACGCTTTGAGACCCTTGGTGAAATGTGCGCTGAATAAAAACCAATGACTTGACTTGACATGTATACGTCTTATATATTTGTCAAAATTGTGAGACCTGTATAAACCTTCCAAAAAACCTAAGACAATTTGTCTAAAAAAATGAGGATATTCAAAGGTCCTGTTGCTCCTTGCCAAACAGAAGAGAAAAGAGAACCCTGACACAGGAGTGGGGCCGTCTGGTATTCAGGTCCCTCTACCCTGCTTAAGGATACCTTTAAACCAGAAGAGATCATTCAACCCTGTTTTTCTGAATGAACTCCACCCCGATAACATCAGCATATGTCCAAAGCAGACACTAGAAACTATTCCCAAAAGAATTCCAGAATAAACTTTGGGCTGAGTATTCCATACCCTCACTTCTGGGGCAAGCTTTGTGAACTGGCAACAATTGAGGCAAGCCCACGGGCTAAGGGAATACTGTTTGGGGATCTCTATGTGAAATAGGTTGCACTGTTTGTCAGTCCTCTTACATCTCTTGACAAGGCCCAAGTGACACTCAAAAGGTCTTTCAACCCCACCTTTCCACCAAGGCTGGCAGAGACTTGCAGCTGTTCCACCAGCCCGACGTCCTATCAGGCTCCCTTCAGAGGAAATCATCATCACTGAGGATCTTGGATCAACAACAAAAGAGGAAACCCATTCTTTCCTCCAAGGACTCGAGGTTTCAGAGCCTGATTCCAGTGGAGAGGCATCTGTAGAGAATCCTCAAATACTTCCTATCCATGTAAGCTACAAACGTTCTTCCTCTTAGAACTAGAGGGGAGAACATGACATTATTATAATATCTGAATGCAAATCATGCAAGATGCATAAATTCTTCAGACAGTGCTATGTGTACGTCTCAAATTTTACTCAACACCTTACCAGGCCAGTCTGCCCAAATTCTTTTTTCAGCTCAGAAACAAAATTTTCAAGATCAAGAGAATTATTTACTGATTCAGAAACAAGCTATCCACTGTGCACCCACACCCCAAATGGTTCTCTCAGCAACATTTTCCTTGTGGACAAGAAGGGTGGAGGGTTCTGCCTGGTGGTCAACCTCAAGGAATTCAATGCATCAGTCCTCTACGGGCATTTAAAAAGGTAGAGGATTTATCTCTTGAGACATCTTTTAAAATAAAATGACATTATAGTTCAAATGGATCTCAAGGATGCCTTCCTAGCAATTACAATTTTTCTTCCCCATACTCATTTCCTACAGTTTCAATGGAGACAGACAACCTATGAGTTCTTGGCACTGCCATTTGATCTCTCTTCAGGTTCTTGGTGTTTCACCAAGTTGGTGAAGCCTGTCATAGAGGTTTTGAGAGCTTTTGGAATTTGCATTATAATTGATCTGGACAACAATTTTATCATAGCTGAAGTTCCACATCTCCTCAAACAACAGGAAGACATGATAATCTTCCTTCTGAAGAATCTAAATGGTGTGATTAACCAACACCAATCAAGTCTAAGCTGTTCCAATCAAATGATCTTTTTGGGGTTTGCCATTGACTCTATTTCAGACTCCCCATCTTTGCTTATGCAAAACATCTAGGCCATTCAGAAAGAGTTTGCAAAGTTCTTACAAAGATTAAAGTCACACTCCGCTGGGTAGCCAAGCTTGTAGGTCTAGTGTCCTCTTCCAACCAGTCAATTTTTCCAGGCCTGTTAGACTACAGCGCCTGGCAGAGACTGAAGATCCTCTACTTATGGAAGGGTCTTTCCTACTCCGACCAAGTTCCATTGTAAACAGAGGTACCATAGCAACTTCAATGGTGACTCAATTACATGGAAGCGTGGAACGGAAGGGCCATTTTCGGTCTCGTTCCTGACACGGTGATCAAATTGGATGCCTGTCACCTAGGCTGAGGTGCAAGCTCTGGGGAAATAATGACAGGAGGCATGGGGTCTCAAGAGAAGTTATCTCTCCACATGAACTGTCTCTAGCGCCCCGCCAGCACCTTTGCGACCTGTTCCTTCTCTCCACTGAAGACTCCTTGTTGTATCCTTCTCATAATGGACAACTAAGAGTTGATTTCCTGTCCTTCAGACACTTATGATACTTCCAACCTTTCCAATTCCACAGCTGGGCCCAGCGGGGCAAACTCATCCACTAGTCATGTAACATCAGCTATGACTTATGGCCTGGAGGCTTTCTGCAGACACTGGCAAGTGCCAGGACTTTTGGAACAAGCTCTTAAATTCCTTGGTAAGGCCCAGTGCAACTCAATTCACAAGAGATACACATCAGCTTAGAACAGATGGACGCACTGGTGCACAGAATGGAATTGAATCCCGTGTTAGTAGATGTAACCTTTGTGGTATTTTTTTTTTGCTTAGCTTCCTTAGCAGCTGGTCATGTTTCTAATAGGACAGAGAAGTTCTGCCGCTCAGCAATTTCAGCTGCCCACCTTCCGACTGCAGATCACCCCGTTGGAGAACACCCTTTGGTTTCCAAGTTGCTATGGGGTATCAGATTTTCCCCCACTCAAGATACTTGTATTTATGGAATGCAGTGGTGGCTGCTATGGCATTTAAGTGGTGGGGCAGTGCGGGGGAGTGCTGCAGGGGAGGGCAGCATGGAGGTAAATTATTTTATTTTAAAAGCTTACCTACATTTTGCAGCATTGGTGCTCTTCTGGCCTCTGCTCCTTGACTCCCACCATGCCACAGGGTCCCCTACGCCAATCCAGACGCTGCTCTCATGAGGGTATAAGCCAGCATGAGAGCAGCAAGGTGATTGGTGTGAGTGCCCTAGTTAGGCGCTCACTATGGTTCTATGACCCTTAGCTTGTTCTCCACCCGGCTGTAAAGCACAGCTAGGGTGGAGAGATCAAAGTGCGCATGAGTGTTTGGCCAGTCTTTCACGGCCGGCCAAACTGTCACATGCACTTGAAGCAGTGCCACCACTCCTCCTCCTTCCTGCAGCTGTTTCGATGTGCCGGAATGGATGGCCCAGCCCTTGGCTCAACTGCAGAAAGCAAGTGAGAAGGGAGGAAAAATAAAATGATAATAACCTTTGTTATTATCATTTTCTTTTTCATTGCTCAAAATCAGTGGGGCGACGCTCCTCCACCTTAGCGAAGTAGCCGCCACTGATGGAATGTCTCTGTGGTACACACACTTTTCAGACTTCGACTGACAATATAACATGATCCAGAAAATAACTCTCAGCAAAATTAGATAAGAGTCTTTGCCAACCTTCTCATAAAAGACTGTCAGACATTTGAAAATTGGATCTTGCAGGCAGGTACTTTACTCTAGAAGTTATTTTTCTGATAGCCAAATGAATGACCAGTCTCCTTTCCAGCTTTACCCAGGCCCAACTGTGTATGCTAAACTGTGTATATGAAAGTGTTACCAGAAGAAAAAACAAAGAAAATCCAACCGTATGTCACAAAATAACTATCCTTCCAGTAGCTGCTTCTTGTTTGTCAAGGAAAGTTTTGAGTAACGTATTACTCGGATACTTTTAAGAAGGTAGTTTATTGAAGTAGATAAGAGCAAACCCCCAGCAGCTGTCTCTCCAACAATGTCCGCTCACCGTCGTCTCCTGGATTCCAACAAGCTGGATTCCAGTAGTGGAAGCTTGCCGTTGCCAAGCAGCAGCTACTAGGATATGTAAACACCAAATAATTAGAATACAACATATCCCCTTTCTTTAGAAAACAAATAAAATAAGAATCACAAAAACAAATGACAATAAAATCAAATTCACAACTGAAAACATTCTTATGAAACTAGTTACAAATGTAATCATGTAATTTCTTAGGCAGTTTCTTGACACACGTGCTAGATTCTCTATTCTTAGACAGAGTATTGAGATGTGTACTTACTCCACTGATAGGAACCTCTTTAGTCTCACTGTTCACAACTGAGTTGGAAATGACATAATCAGCTTTTATCCATTTACGCACTTCTGTTTCATTGCATATGGCCACACGATTAGCATTCCACCACTTTCCATTTGAAAGCTTCAAGAAATCGCCATTAATAGACACAACCTTCTTTGGAACAGAAAACCTAGAACTTCCTTTGTATTGGATAGTCCCCAACTTTACTCTTACAAACATGCTATTCCAGCGGTGTCGCCATACTTGCAGCGCTTGTCTGTGGAAGCTCTGTGATTTTAATGACCCGTTTTTGTCTTTTACTTTAGTTTGTGTTTGGACACTTATCCCCTGTTTTTAAGCCTGGCCTCGCATACTCGCACTGCTGACATCTAACCTGCACTATAATTGCCTGAAAAACACCGCGCTTTGCGGGTCCTTTGCCCCCGACTCGTGGCGGCCATATTGGGTGTGGGTGATCCTTCGCGCGCTCTAGTCCCCTTTCTATTCCGCTAGGCGTGCTTATAGGTAGCCATGCTGACGCGCAGCGGTCACGCGCAGCGGTCACGCCGGACTGACGCCGGAGTTACGCCAGAGCTCAGCCCGTCTGTGCCCGTCCGGGCCCAGACGGGCATAGGGCCGGTCCCCCTGCCCGACTCACGGATGCCATCTCCGGCTTTCATCAGGTACACGAGGGATGAGCTCATGCTTTGGCGGCCACCGAAACTCGCCGCATGTAGGTATGTTCACAAGGGAGGGCAACCGTTCCTGCCCTGCGGGGCCTGTAATACGGGTCTGGTAACGGCCAAAGACAATTGTTTGTTGTCAATGGCCCTGTTGAACTGTCGGTCCCTCCCTAGTCATGCGACAGAAATTAATTCCCTCATTCTCGACCACAAGTTGGACGTCTTGTTTTTAACAGAAACCTGGATCTCTTCCAGCTCCGGCCCGGATATGGTCAGAGCACTTCCACCAGGCTTTCTTATATCTCACCTAGATAGACCAGTAGGGCGGGGAGGTGGAATTGCCATCCTTTACAGGGATACGTTAACCTGTAAGGTCCAGGATGGAGGGATGAGCAACTGTGAGAGCTGTCAATTCTCTCTACGGTTGTCGCATACCGCTTCCTTGGCAGGCCTCCTTGTCTATCGCCCACCTGGGACCATGGGCAACTTCCTCAACTCTTTTCTTGAAACAGTCGCGCTTCTTGCCTCTTCCACAGTCAACTTTGTGGCACTAGGTGACTTTAACATCCATTTTGATGACCCCTCTGACTCTCTGGCAGTAGATCTTCAGGGTGATCTGAAAGCATTCGAGATTAACCTGGTCAATTCAGGTGCAACGCACGGGAAGGGACACTTGCTCGACCCCTTTTTTTCGAACTCGGAACGCCTTAAAGTACTGCCCGCGCTGGTTCTGCCCTGGACAGATCATTTTATGCTTCCGGCCCTGTGGCAGTTTGATGTCCCAGTGGTACCTACACCTAGAGTATACACGGTGGAAAGAGCCTGGTCTAGGCTCCCAGTGGACACCTGGGCAGTACACTTGGAGGCGACAAGTCCCCCCCCCGGGCCTGACCCGCTAGTCGCTGATGCGAACTTAAACACCTGGTTGACCAACTCGCTCGATGCTATCCTCCCTAAGAAAAGACTACTCACCAGGGGTAAGAGAGTGGGATCAGCTCCCTGGTACACGCCAGAGCTCAGAGCTTTTTAGGAAGGGTTGCAAGAGGCAGGAGCGGATCTGGAGGAGGGACTGGGGCGAAGTGAGCCGGAGAGAATACCGGGCAGCACTTAACATCTACAAATCCGCCATCCGGGCAGCGAAATCCAAGTTCTTTGAGGAGAGAATAGGACTCTCTTCTAATTCCTCGAAAGAGTCGTTTAAGGTCATCAGAGAACTTCTGCAAACCCCCGAACCTCCGGTCACTCATGACAACCCGCGTGAAAAATGCTCAGAATTAGCCACGTTCTTTAAATCTAAGATAGAAAACATCTTGGCGTCCCTCCCTCGGTTAGCGCAGGAGCAATCCTCCGAATGCAACCCTGGGTTTCAGCCTGGGGTGAGGACAGCAGAGCTGGACTCCTTTGGTCCAGTCACTGTGGACGAGGCTCTTGGGGTCTTGGTGACCCTGAAGAGTGGGTCTCCGAGAGATCCGGTACCGATGAAATACCTGAAGCAGGTAGCTTCTACCATCAGCGGCCCAGTGACGGACCTTTTGAACCTATCCTTCACCCAAGGAGTTGTGCCTCCCAGCTGGAAAGGAGCGGTAGTTAAGGCCCTCCTGAAGAAGCCCAGCCTGGACCCCGCTGACCTTGTTAATTTTAGGCCTATCTCCCTGCTCCCCGGCCTTAGCAAGGTGGCGGAGAAACTTGTGAATAGGCGCCTTTCGGGTTTTCTGGAATCCAACTCTCTCTTGGGTGACTCCCAAACGGGATTTCGCCCTGGCCAGGGGACGGACACTGCCCTGCTGGCAGTCGTGGAGAATGCCAGGAGCATTTTGGATTCAGGGGGATCGGTGGCAGTGATCCTCCTGGACCTTAGTGCGGCATTTGACACCGTAGACCATCAGGTGTTACTCCAGCGGCTGTCGGGGGTGGGGGTCTCCGGGTTGGCCCTGAAATGGCTCGCGTCCTTCTTAGAAGATCGGACGTTTGAGGTCTGGGAAGGCCACGAGAAGTCAACATCGGTTCCCCTCCAGTGTGGTGTGCCACAGGGCTCATCGCTGAGCCCCACACTATTTAATATCTATATGGCCCCACTGGAGAGTGTGGTACTGCCACTGGGTATCAAGATCATCAGCTATGCGGATGATACCCATTTGGTGGTTGGGCTTCCCCAGCCGGCGAACCAACCCGACCTGCTGCACACATGTTTAGCCAGGGTCTTCACCTGGATGTGCAACTCAGCACTTAAACTTAACGGTTCAAAAACCGAACTGATGATGCTGGGGAACTCCCCTCCCTCCTTGTCCCCTAGTAGCTGGCCTAGCTGTCTGGGAGAGCCACCTACCCCAAAACAGGAGATTAAGAGCTTGGGGGTGTGGCTGGAGCAGGACCTATCCTTCAAGACACACGCAAAAAAGACCGCAGGCGTGTGTTTCGGCCTGCTCCGGTCAGCCCGGAAGATCCTACCCCTCCTCCCGATGGCCACTAGGAGGTTACTAATCCAGGGTCTCATCATTTCACGGCTGGACTACAGCAGTGCGCTGGTTCTGGGGGCTCCAGAATCAACTCTAAACAAATTGCAACAAGTTCAAAATGCTGCCGCCAGGCTTTTGACGGACCTTCCCAGGCGGCAGTCAGCCCGACCTGCGCTGAAGGCGCTCCACTGGCTCCCTGTGAGAGAGAGGGTGAAGTTTAAAGCACTCTGCATGGCTCACAAAATCTTGCAGGGAAAAGGGCCCCCTATCCTGCGGAGTATGGTCCAACCTTATAAGGCCTCTCGCGCCCTCCGCTCAGACCACCAACATCTCTTGCAAGTCGCGAAAGTAAAAAAAGCCAGGACTGGCGGTAGAAGATTTTCCGTCAACGTGGCAGCATTATGGAAATCCCTTCCGCATGCCCTTCGCTCCGAAACTGGCACCTTGCGATTTCGCAAACTTTTAAAGACTCATCTGTTCCCTGCTTAGTGCTCTGCTGGTTTGGTGTGTACTCTGGACGAGCGCTGTGTAACGCCCTGAACGTCTCAGGATCGTTTAACAGACACGATAATGAGAACGCAACCACTTGTGAAGGTTTAGTTATTTTAATGAAGGCAAAAATAATACAAGGAATAAACAAAGGTTATAGTCACGGGAATCCTCCAGGCTAAGTACGTTACCAGCCCACAGCACGGATGGTCCTAACCGTCCTCTGCATATACGCCGATCCCGGCGTATGCCAACAGAGGGCAGAAATGAAATGGCCGACAATGCCAATCGGTAGGCTGTGAGGGGCACGAAGAGTGTTGGGGAGAATCGAGGAGTCAGGGAAACACCCAGCCGGGGTCTCTACCTGAAGGGAGCAGCCGCTCAACCTCTTCCTCAGACTGCACCGGGACGCGGAGTCACCTCCTGGTGATGCGTCACCGATACCCCAATCACAAGAAAAGAAGACTGAACCGAGAGCAGCCGCTCGATCGATCCTGTGGACTTCCGAGTCTGTAACGCGGCAAACACCTCCTGGTGTGCGTTACAGCTGGCAGTCCCTGTATCTCTGGTCGGGCTGGGAGTTACGACTCCAACCAGCAAAAGCGCCACTGCGCTTTGACTCAGCCGAGTCAAAAAGCGAAGCTCAATGGTTATCCGGTAGAGCTTCCGGGTCCTTCACAGGTGACGATGGGGCAAGACACGGCCCAGGGAGTAACGACTCGACCTACCTCCGTTCTTGCCTTACTGGAGCACCACTCCGGAACACTGCTCTTCACTAAGCAGGTACGTTGGTGTAAACACAATATCCGACAGCGTTGTACCTCCCGGTTCCTCCCTTTATAGGGCGTGTTTTCCTTGAGTTATGTAACAGCTCTCCTGTTTACATAAGGGCGTGTTTTCCTTGAGTTATGTAACAGCTCTCCTGTTTACATAAGGGCGTGTTTTCCTTGAGTTATGTAACAGCTCTCCTGTTTACATAAGGGCGTGTTTTCCTTGAGTTATGTAACAGCTCTCCTGTTTACATAAGGGCGTGTTTTCCTTGAGTTATGTAACAGCTCTCCTGTTTACATAACCTCTCAACCGCTAAGCATCCTGGGAGATGTAGTCCGTTTTCGCTGGTTACCGTTTTCCTCCCCTCGCATGACAGGAATTCTTGACACGCTGGGATGCCCAAGGGTAACCACGCGCTATACAAGACTCAATAATAATAATGCCCAATACAAATTTCTTGGGATTTTTGAACAACTTATCATTGTGTCTCCGCTCATAAGAACTTTGATCATTTTCAACCTTTGTTCTGATGATACTATCATCAATAGTTTTTTTACCACATCTACCCATCCACGTAGGCACAGCAAAGGAACATGGAACTTGAGTAAGCAAAAAGGAGTTTCGCCTGTAACTGAATGCGGAGTGGTTCTGTAATTCCACAACATTTTTTTTACTAAACACTTCCAATCAAGTTCATTATGTACGGCCATCTGTACACATTCACCCAAGATATGGTTAAAGCATTCTATAAGACCATTTCCCCTGGGATGATAAACTGGAGTTTTTAAATGTTTTATGCCCCATTTTTAAAGAAATTCACCAAACTCATTGGACGTAAATTGGGGACCATTATCAGTCAGCATTTCTGCAGGACAACCTTCTCTTCTGAAGATTTCTTCGCAAAAATCAATTACATTGTTAGTTTTTACTTTGGAAAAATAGTCCATTAGTACTATGGCAAATTTACACCCGACACCAAGAATCTCGAAAGGGCCACAAATGTTGATTGCTAATCTTTCCCATGCTTGCTTAGGCCACTTTACATGGTGGATAGCAGTTTCCTGAATATCATGTGTTTTGTCACTACCGGAACATGTTACACAATCTCTAACAAATCTTTCAATCTGCTTGTCCATGCCAGGCCACCAGAAGTCTTCTCTGGCCTTCCTCTTCATGGCGGACATGCCACCATGTCCCGTATGCAACAATTGCAACAATCTTGATCTCATGGAAAAAGGAACTAGCAATTTATTATTCCTTCTCAAAATGCCACCCACTACGGATTATTCACACCAGACTTCTTTATAAATTAATAAATCATCATGTGACTTCCAACCTTCATTCATCGGAAGACAATCAACAATTTTTTTTAAGTCAACATCATCTAAAATTGATTTTTTCCAATCAGACTCCTGTATGGCATGACATATATCGCTAACTTTGGTTACTACCCAATCTTCAACTTCTGTGTCACATTCTCCACAATCTACTTTTTCAACTGGAAGTCGTGATAAACAGTCAGCATTCACATTTCTCACTCCAGGCACATATTTAATGCAAAAATGGTATTCCTGTAAGCGATAAATCCACTTAGCAATGCGCGGTGTAGCTCTAGCTGCGCCTGAAGTGGAGAATATGTCAACTAAGGGTTTGTGATCTGTGTGTAGTTCAAAATTAGTGCCCCACACAAAATTCCGGAAATGTTGCACTCCTCACCAACACGCCAACGCCTCTTTTTCTATGGTGGAATATGTGCTCTCAGCTCCCTTAAGTGTTCGTGATGCAAAGGCTATCCCTCTCTCTTTGCCCTCATGGATTTGCATAAGTACCGCACCCAAACCATACCCACTTGCATCTGTTACAATTATGCACTTATCACTAGCATTGAAAGGTTTTAAGGAAATAGCATTAGCTACCGCTTTTCTTACTTCTTCAAAAGCATATTGACACTTGTCAGACCACTTGTATGCTGCCTTTTTCTTCATTAATTCACGAAGCGGAAATACACAATTAGAGAAGTTAAAAGTAAATCTTGAGTAGTATTCAGCAAGTCCCAGGAAGGACCTTAATTGATCCTTATTTTGTGGAACAGGCGCATTTTCTAAATCTTCCACCAACTTAAACTTAGGTTTGATCCCCTCTTGAGTTAGGGTGTGACCAAGATAGTCCACTTCAGTTTGACAGAATTTGCATTTCTTTAAACTAATGGTTAGGCCAGCTAGTTCTAATTTGTTTAACACAATACTTAACGCGTCATTGTGCTCCACTTTGTCTTTTCCCTACACTAAAATGTCATCCTGAAACACAAGAATATTGGAAATGTCCTTCAAAATGCCTTGTATAACTCTTTGAAAAACTGCCGAGGCAGATGCCAGACCAAAAGGCATACGAACAAATTGAAAAGCTCCTTCCGGAGTAATGAAGGACGTTAAGTGCTTAGATTCTGGTTGTAGCAAGATTTGATGATAAGCACTTGACAAATCTAGGGTGGAAAATATTTCCCATTGTCAACAAAGGCTAACATATCATTAATGTGGGGAAGAGGGTGGCGGTCAACCCAAATGCATTCGTTTAGATCTCTTAAGTCCACACACATGCAGATACTGCCATTAGGTTTGTGTGCAATCACAATTAGACTAAGCCATTCAGATGCTTTGATCGGTTCTATGATACCTTCCATGCACAATCTATCTAACTCTTACTTGAGGGGTTCCCTCAACGCCAATGGTACATTTCGTACTTTGTGTACTTTCAGTATAACCCCTTCCTTAACTATGATCCGATGTCTAAATTTCCTCAAACATCCTAGTTCATCTTTAAAAAGATTAAGATATTTTGACACCCATTCATTTTCGTTTTTAGGTTCATTTAAAAGTACTTGCATAGGATGATTAGGATTAAGAATGATATTCAAGGCTTTTTGTTCTCTCCATCCAAGTAAGGATTTCCCTTTTTCGACAACATATAGTTTGGACATTGTTTCTCTACCTTGAAACTCAATTTTTGACAAAAAATAACCAATAACAGGTCATTTCTGACCACAATATCCTACAGGATTGACATCAGTAACTTGAAGATTTTTCGAACCCAAATCTATCCAATTCTGTTTGTTGATTAAGGTGAAAGGAGAACATGAGTCTGCCCACATGGGTAAGATCTTATCATCAATAGAAATGTTACATTTAGGAGGGTTGTAATTTTCAACATTGCCAATATCATCAACCTCATCAATCATATATACCTCAATGTCACTTTCAAATGACTCATTAGAAGCATCTTCATTAATGACATTAATGACTGGTTTTGAGTGAAATGTGTTGGATGTTTTACAAACTCTCTGAAAATGTCCTATTCTTTTGCATTTGTAACATCTGCTTTTTGCTGCAGGACAATGAATAGCATCAGATGAATGTCTGTTACTACCACATCTGTAGCATAATTTGTTAATACTAGCTATAAAAAAATGTTGTCACCTTTGACCTCATCTATTCCATTACATTTTTTGTTTTTATCACTTATTTTACATACTTTTGATGAATTGGTATCAACTTTGGATTCAACATCTGTCAATTATTTAACATATAAAGACGTATTTTCGATACGTTTGTCTATTCCTATGGCCTTCTCTAACGTGGAGTCAATTAAATCTAACAACTTTTCTGGAATTTTTTTTGTTATTCGTAGCGTTAATCATCTGATCTCTTATGATTTAATCTCTGAGATTTTTAAACCTACACGTGGTTGCTAATCTTAAAGCTGCGACATACTGTTCAATCTTTTCCCCATGTAGCTGTTTTCGAGAAAAAAAATGTATGTCTTTCTACCACAATGCTTAATTTTTTGCCATAGTTTTCTTCCAACATTGCTAAGGCTATTTCATAAGAATCTTCTTCATCATCAGAATCAGCACTGTCATTTCTTGGCACAGTGGACGGTTTAGGAAGTGTTTTTAGTACATTTCTTCCTTCCACCCCCAAATGGTGTTTTAAAATTGCCAATTTCCTTTTGTGAACGTAATCTTCACCTCCAATTGCCTCCAAATAGGTTGTAAAAGACTCCTTCCAGTCCTCCCAGGCCATGCAAGGAGAACAGGGCTCTTGAACAAAAGTAGGGGGTGGAGCAATAACCTGGGAGGTCATGTTACCTAAGTTGATAGGCGGTGTGTCTATCACCGATGACTTCTGGGTTGCCAGGTCGCGTGTTTTTAATTACCGACTTCAATCACCACTTAATGTGACACTGACTTCGATGCGCTCAAATAAGGTAATTTTTAAACACTCCTTACAGGAACAGTGAGCTTCTAATGACAGGCGGTGTGCTTGTCACTGTTGTCCTCCGTTGCTAAATTCACAGAACTCGTTGTCTCGTTTTTCAATTACTTGGTTGGCATAATGCAGCTGCCGGTAGTGCACCACAATATAGTAAGTTAGAATTGCCAACCAAGATGGCGGCACGTCTGCGCGACCTCAAAACACAAGGTCACGTCGGATTACGTGCGATGAGCAGGACGCTGAAAGAGAGAGACAAAGGACTGACGCGGTCCACTCCTATTACGCACTCCAGAATTTGCGTACTCTTCAAATGACGCTTCCTCAGCTCGCGCCTTCCACAATTCGTGCTCCACACAGCTCGTGCACTCTTAAGCCGTGCTCTCCAACGGAACGGTTACTATGTAAGTAATATATATATATATATATATCTTTACTTACATGAATTCACCGAAACCGCCTGTTTCTTATAGACGAGGTAATCCTCAGGCACTGCTGGAGGTCTTCGGGTCTTCAGGGTAATGTGAGTACTCATAAAATCGCCACAAAATTGCTCAAACTTCACAAAAACTTACATTTAAGTTGATGTAGATAACCTTTTCTTCTTCTTCAGCTGTATCCCATCCTCGTCGCCATTTTTGAGTAACGCATTACTCGGATACTTTTAAGAAGGTAGTTTATTGAAGTAGATAAGAGCAAACCGCCAGCAGCTGTCTCTCCAACAACGTCCGCTCACCGTCTCCTGGATTCCAACAAGCTGGATTCCAGTAGTGGAAGTAGTGGGGGTCTCCGGGTTGGCCCTGAAATGGCTCGCGTCCTTCTTAGAAGATCGGACGTTTGAGGTCTGGGAAGGCCACGAGAAGTCAACATCGGTTCCCCTCCAGTGTGGTGTGCCACAGGGCTCATCGCTGAGCCCCACACTATTTAATATCTATATGGCCCCACTGGAGAGTGTGGTACTGCCACTGGGTATCAAGATCATCAGCTATGCGGATGATACCCATTTGGTGGTTGGGCTTCCCCAGCCGGCGAACCAACCCGACCTGCTGCACACATGTTTAGCCAGGGTCTTCACCTGGATGTGCAACTCAGCACTTAAACTTAACGGTTCAAAAACCGAACTGATGATGCTGGGGAACTCCCCTCCCTCCTTGTCCCCTAGTAGCTGGCCTAGCTGTCTGGGAGAGCCACCTACCCCAAAACAGGAGATTAAGAGCTTGGGGGTGTGGCTGGAGCAGGACCTATCCTTCAAGACACACGCAAAAAAGACCGCAGGCGTGTGTTTCGGCCTGCTCCGGTCAGCCCGGAAGATCCTACCCCTCCTCCCGATGGCCACTAGGAGGTTACTAATCCAGGGTCTCATCATTTCACGGCTGGACTACAGCAGTGCGCTGGTTCTGGGGGCTCCAGAATCAACTCTAAACAAATTGCAACAAGTTCAAAATGCTGCCGCCAGGCTTTTGACGGACCTTCCCAGGCGGCAGTCAGCCCGACCTGCGCTGAAGGCGCTCCACTGGCTCCCTGTGAGAGAGAGGGTGAAGTTTAAAGCACTCTGCATGGCTCACAAAATCTTGCAGGGAAAAGGGCCCCCTATCCTGCGGAGTATGGTCCAACCTTATAAGGCTTCTCGCGCCCTCCGCTCAGACCACCAACATCTCTTGCAAGTCGCGAAAGTAAAAAAAGCCAGGACTGGCGGTAGAAGATTTTCCGTCAACGTGGCAGCATTATGGAAATCCCTTCCGCATGCCCTTCGCTCCGAAACTGGCACCTTGCGATTTCGCAAACTTTTAAAGACTCATCTGTTCCCTGCTTAGTGCTCTGCTGGTTTGGTGTGTACTCTGGACGAGCGCTGTGTAACGCCCTGAACGTCTCAGGATCGTTTAACAGACACGATAATGAGAACGCAACCACTTGTGAAGGTTTAGTTATTTTAATGAAGGCAAAAATAATACAAGGAATAAACAAAGGTTATAGTCACGGGAATCCTCCAGGCTAAGTACGTTACCAGCCCACAGCACGGATGGTCCTAACCGTCCTCTGCATATACGCCGATCCCGGCGTATGCCAACAGAGGGCAGAAATGAAATGGCCGACAATGCCAATCGGTAGGCTGTGAGGGGCACGAAGAGTGTTGGGGAGAATCGAGGAGTCAGGGAAACACCCAGCCGGGGTCTCTACCTGAAGGGAGCAGCCGCTCAACCTCTTCCTCAGACTGCACCGGGACGCGGAGTCACCTCCTGGTGATGCGTCACCGATACCCCAATCACAAGAAAAGAAGACTGAACCGAGAGCAGCCGCTCGATCGATCCTGTGGACTTCCGAGTCTGTAACGCGGCAAACACCTCCTGGTGTGCGTTACAGCTGGCAGTCCCTGTATCTCTGGTCGGGCTGGGAGTTACGACTCCAACCAGCAAAAGCGCCACTGCGCTTTGACTCAGCCGAGTCAAAAAGCGAAGCTCAATGGTTATCCGGTAGAGCTTCCGGGTCCTTCACAGGTGACGATGGGGCAAGACACGGCCCAGGGAGTAACGACTCGACCTACCTCCGTTCTTGCCTTACTGGAGCACCACTCCGGAACACTGCTCTTCACTAAGCAGGTACGTTGGTGTAAACACAATATCCGACAGCGTTGTACCTCCCGGTTCCTCCCTTTATAGGGCGTGTTTTCCTTGAGTTATGTAACAGCTCTCCTGTTTACATAAGGGCGTGTTTTCCTTGAGTTATGTAACAGCTCTCCTGTTTACATAAGGGCGTGTTTTCCTTGAGTTATGTAACAGCTCTCCTGTTTACATAAGGGCGTGTTTTCCTTGAGTTATGTAACAGCTCTCCTGTTTACATAAGGGCGTGTTTTCCTTGAGTTATGTAACAGCTCTCCTGTTTACATAACCTCTCAACCGCTAAGCATCCTGGGAGATGTAGTCCGTTTTCGCTGGTTACCGTTTTCCTCCCCTCGCATGACAGGAATTCTTGACACGCTGGGATGCCCAAGGGTAACCACGCGCTATACAAGACTCAATAATAATAATGCCCAATACAAATTTCTTGGGATTTTTGAACAACTTATCATTGTGTCTCCGCTCATAAGAACTTTGATCATTTTCAACCTTTGTTCTGATGATACTATCATCAATAGTTTTTTTACCACATCTACCCATCCACGTAGGCACAGCAAAGGAACATGGAACTTGAGTAAGCAAAAAGGAGTTTCGCCTGTAACTGAATGCGGAGTGGTTCTGTAATTCCACAACATTTTTTTTACTAAACACTTCCAATCAAGTTCATTATGTACGGCCATCTGTACACATTCACCCAAGATATGGTTAAAGCATTCTATAAGACCATTTCCCCTGGGATGATAAACTGGAGTTTTTAAATGTTTTATGCCCCATTTTTAAAGAAATTCACCAAACTCATTGGACGTAAATTGGGGACCATTATCAGTCAGCATTTCTGCAGGACAACCTTCTCTTCTGAAGATTTCTTCGCAAAAATCAATTACATTGTTAGTTTTTACTTTGGAAAAATAGTCCATTAGTACTATGGCAAATTTACACCCGACACCAAGAATCTCGAAAGGGCCACAAATGTTGATTGCTAATCTTTCCCATGCTTGCTTAGGCCACTTTACATGGTGGATAGCAGTTTCCTGAATATCATGTGTTTTGTCACTACCGGAACATGTTACACAATCTCTAACAAATCTTTCAATCTGCTTGTCCATGCCAGGCCACCAGAAGTCTTCTCTGGCCTTCCTCTTCATGGCGGACATGCCACCATGTCCCGTATGCAACAATTGCAACAATCTTGATCTCATGGAAAAAGGAACTAGCAATTTATTATTCCTTCTCAAAATGCCATCCACTACGGATTATTCACACCAGACTTCTTTATAAATTAATAAATCATCATGTGACTTCCAACCTTCATTCATCGGAAGACAATCAACAATTTTTTTTAAGTCAACATCATCTAAAATTGCTTTTTTCCAATCAGACTCCTGTATGGCATGACATATATCGCTAACTTTGGTTACTACCCAATCTTCAACTTCTGTGTCACATTCTCCACAATCTACTTTTTCAACTGGAAGTCGTGATAAACAGTCAGCATTCACATTTCTCACTCCAGGCACATATTTAATGCAAAAATGGTATTCCTGTAAGCGATAAATCCACTTAGCAATGCGCGGTGTAGCTCTAGCTGCGCCTGAAGTGGAGAATATGTCAACTAAGGGTTTGTGATCTGTGTGTAGTTCAAAATTAGTGCCCCACACAAAATTCCGGAAATGTTGCACTCCTCACCAACACGCCAACGCCTCTTTTTCTATGGTGGAATATGTGCTCTCAGCTCCCTTAAGTGTTCGTGATGCAAAGGCTATCCCTCTCTCTTTGCCCTCATGGATTTGCATAAGTACCGCACCCAAACCATACCCACTTGCATCTGTTACAATTATGCACTTATCACTAGCATTGAAAGGTTTTAAGGAAATAGCATTAGCTACCGCTTTTCTTACTTCTTCAAAAGCATATTGACACTTGTCAGACCACTTGTATGCTGCCTTTTTCTTCATTAATTCACGAAGCGGAAATACACAATTAGAGAAGTTAAAAGTAAATCTTGAGTAGTATTCAGCAAGTCCCAGGAAGGACCTTAATTGATCCTTATTTTGTGGAACAGGCGCATTTTCTAAATCTTCCACCAACTTAAACTTAGGTTTGATCCCCTCTTGAGTTAGGGTGTGACCAAGATAGTCCACTTCAGTTTGACAGAATTTCCATTTCTTTAAACTAATGGTTAGGCCAGCTAGTTCTAATTTGTTTAACACAATACTTAACGCGTCATTGTGCTCCACTTTGTCTTTTCCCTACACTAAAATGTCATCCTGAAACACAAGAATATTGGAAATGTCCTTCAAAATGCCTTGTATAACTCTTTGAAAAACTGCCGAGGCAGATGCCAGACCAAAAGGCATACGAACAAATTGAAAAGCTCCTTCCGGAGTAATGAAGGACGTTAAGTGCTTAGATTCTGGTTGTAGCAAGATTTGATGATAAGCACTTGACAAATCTAGGGTGGAAAATATTTCCCATTGTCAACAAAGGCTAACATATCATTAATGTGGGGAAGAGGGTGGCGGTCAACCCAAATGCATTCGTTTAGATCTCTTAAGTCCACACACATGCAGATACTGCCATTAGGTTTGTGTGCAATCACAATTAGACTAAGCCATTCAGATGCTTTGATCGGTTCTATGATACCTTCCATGCACAATCTATCTAACTCTTACTTGAGGGGTTCCCTCAACGCCAATGGTACATTTCGTACTTTGTGTACTTTCAGTATAACCCCTTCCTTAACTATGATCCGATGTCTAAATTTCCTCAAACATCCTAGTTCATCTTTAAAAAGATTAAGATATTTTGACACCCATTCATTTTCGTTTTTAGGTTCATTTAAAAGTACTTGCATAGGATGATTAGGATTAAGAATGATATTCAAGGCTTTTTGTTCTCTCCATCCAAGTAAGGATTTCCCTTTTTCGACAACATATAGTTTGGACATTGTTTCTCTACCTTGAAACTCAATTTTTGACAAAAAATAACCAATAACAGGTCATTTCTGACCACAATATCCTACAGGATTGACATCAGTAACTTGAAGATTTTTCGAACCCAAATCTATCCAATTCTGTTTGTTGATTAAGGTGAAAGGAGAACATGAGTCTGCCCACATGGGTAAGATCTTATCATCAATAGAAATGTTACATTTAGGAGGGTTGTAATTTTCAACATTGCCAATATCATCAACCTCATCAATCATATATACCTCAATGTCACTTTCAAATGACTCATTAGAAGCATCTTCATTAATGACATTAATGACTGGTTTTGAGTGAAATGTGTTGGATGTTTTACAAACTCTCTGAAAATGTCCTATTCTTTTGCATTTGTAACATCTGCTTTTTGCTGCAGGACAATGAATAGCATCAGATGAATGTCTGTTACTACCACATCTGTAGCATAATTTGTTAATACTAGCTATAAAAAAATGTTGTCACCTTTGACCTCATCTATTCCATTACATTTTTTGTTTTTATCACTTATTTTACATACTTTTGATGAATTGGTATCAACTTTGGATTCAACATCTGTCAATTATTTAACATATAAAGACGTATTTTCGATACGTTTGTCTATTCCTATGGCCTTCTCTAACGTGGAGTCAATTAAATCTAACAACTTTTCTGGAATTTTTTTTGTTATTCGTAGCGTTAATCATCTGATCTCTTATGATTTAATCTCTGAGATTTTTAAACCTACACGTGGTTGCTAATCTTAAAGCTGCGACATACTGTTCAATCTTTTCCCCATGTAGCTGTTTTCGAGAAAAAAAATGTATGTCTTTCTACCACAATGCTTAATTTTTTGCCATAGTTTTCTTCCAACATTGCTAAGGCTATTTCATAAGAATCTTCTTCATCATCAGAATCAGCACTGTCATTTCTTGGCACAGTGGACGGTTTAGGAAGTGTTTTTAGTACATTTCTTCCTTCCACCCCCAAATGGTGTTTTAAAATTGCCAATTTCCTTTTGTGAACGTAATCTTCACCTCCAATTGCCTCCAAATAGGTTGTAAAAGACTCCTTCCAGTCCTCCCAGGCCATGCAAGGAGAACAGGGCTCTTGAACAAAAGTAGGGGGTGGAGCAATAACCTGGGAGGTCATGTTACCTAAGTTGATAGGCGGTGTGTCTATCACCGATGACTTCTGGGTTGCCAGGTCGCGTGTTTTTAATTACCGACTTCAATCACCACTTAATGTGACACTGACTTCGATGCGCTCAAATAAGGTAATTTTTAAACACTCCTTACAGGAACAGTGAGCTTCTAATGACAGGCGGTGTGCTTGTCACTGTTGTCCTCCGTTGCTAAATTCACAGAACTCGTTGTCTCGTTTTTCAATTACTTGGTTGGCATAATGCAGCTGCCGGTAGTGCACCACAATATAGTAAGTTAGAATTGCCAACCAAGATGGCGGCACGTCTGCGCGACCTCAAAACACAAGGTCACGTCGGATTACGTGCGATGAGCAGGACGCTGAAAGAGAGAGACAAAGGACTGACGCGGTCCACTCCTATTACGCACTCCAGAATTTGCGTACTCTTCAAATGACGCTTCCTCAGCTTGCGCCTTCCACAATTCGTGCTCCACACAGCTCGTGCACTCTTAAGCCGTGCTCTCCAACGGAACGGTTACTATGTAAGTAATATATATATATATATATATCTTTACTTACATGAATTCACCGAAACCGCCTGTTTCTTATAGACGAGGTAATCCTCAGGCACTGCTGGAGGTCTTCGGGTCTTCAGGGTAATGTGAGTACTCATAAAATCGCCACAAAATTGCTCAAACTTCACAAAAACTTACATTTAAGTTGATGTAGATAACCTTTTCTTCTTATTCAGCTGTATCCCATCCTCGTCGCCATTTTTGAGTAACGCATTACTCGGATACTTTTAAGAAGGTAGTTTATTGAAGTAGATAAGAGCAAACCGCCAGCAGCTGTCTCTCCAACAACGTCCGCTCACCGTCTCCTGGATTCCAACAAGCTGGATTCCAGTAGTGGAAGCTTGCCATTGCCAAGCAGCAGCTACTAGGATATGTAAACACCAAATCATTAGAATACAACATAAAGCAATGAGTTTTCTTAAAATAACCCT
This sequence comes from Triturus cristatus, assembly GCF_964204655.1. Classification (NCBI taxonomy): domain Eukaryota; kingdom Metazoa; phylum Chordata; class Amphibia; order Caudata; family Salamandridae; genus Triturus; species Triturus cristatus. The sequence goes on along the minus strand of NC_140580.1, from coordinate 917,509,313 downwards.
CATCCACCAAAAGGCCCCTTGGTGGCATGCTTCCCCTAGGCACATGCACATTCCACCTTAATAGTAATCAGGGAGACCAAATAGGTTATAAAGGAGTGGTCAAAGGGATCAATCACTTTGGTCCTGAAGAAAAGCCTAGGGGAAGGCTTGAAACATGTAGACCAGGGAGAAAACCACTCATTATAATGTTCATTTCTCCTCTCCCCTTTTTAACAATACCAACTACATGAAGTAATAAAGTCTAGGTTCCATGTAGCCAGGTATTTTTTACCTCGCAACTTTCCTTGACCCTTCCGTTCTCACAATAATACATAGTAATCACTTAACAAAAGTGCTCCCACGTCACCATCGGTCGTAGCACGCCCCCTCCCGCAGCTGGAAGAACCCAATGATGAAGCATGCCACCAAGGGGCCTTTTGGTGGGTGAGGGTTATTTTAAGAAAACTAATCGCTTTCCTTGACAAAGAAGCAATTACTGGAAGGAAAGTAATTTATTGACGTACAGGTGGACTTTCTTTGTTTTTTCTTGAGTTAAAAAGGAGGCTGAGTCCACAGCGAACCTAACCTCTTTCTCCCTCCCTTGTTCTTTATGAAAGTGTTACATCTGATCTCAGATCTTCTTCATTGACCAACTACTAATTTATTTTATTTGTCCTTATTGTTCACATTAGTCAGATGGATCCTGACTGAAGCAGGAACTGACACTTCCATTTTTAGTGCTTAGTAAGGGGTGCAATTACCTCAAAATCTTTCAACCTAGGAGCCCTACTCAGGGACACTGTTCATGTAGCAGGTGGGTCCACAGATTCTAGGTTCATTTTTTTTTTATTATAAACCAGTAAGTTATCATTTTTCCATGGTTTTTGACAGCTTTGAACTTGCATAATCTGAGCCTCCCGTCTGGCTATGGAATAGAACATGTTATAGCAAACTTGAACAAGAATTTTCAATTCTAATATACACAAGGAGGTAATGCTTATCTCACCCGGTTATTGAGATTGTGGATTGTATTTATGATTATTTTCTCCCTGCCACAATTGTATATTTAAACAGTTTATGGAAAGACTATTTAGAATGATACTTTGCTGAATTTCACAAGCATGATACTTGACATTACTGTGCAAGATTGCATTACTTTCTCACAGGAAGATGAGGTGGTTCTTATGTTAGCATACATGTTTATATGTGTATCGGAGCTTTGATTGGTTGACGGACCATTGGGACCTATGGGGCTCGTAGTTTTTCATTATCTGTGTTATGGGTATTGTAGCCCTATTGGATCTACAATATGTTAATGTTTATTGTAACATAGGTGCGGTAACAAAACTCAAAAGGCAGACTGAATGATCCTTGCTTCCAAATCCTTAACAGAATTTAAAATTCTTGTCCACGTCTGCTATAAAAATTTTGATTTGTGGTTTTGGTTGCATACTTCCAATTTTTAAAGAAGCAGGGGCGAGTTGTACGACCCAGGGTACCACGGCCAAAGATCAGCAACAGCCTCCCAAACACCAGATGGTGAACGGCAGTCTCCCTTGCACCGGTCAATAGGCATAGCTGAGCTCATTAGCGGCCTGGGGAACACACATCGGGTGAGCTCAGCTGGGCAACAAAGCACATACCCCTTCCACTGGATGTTCTGGGACTGTCCGACACTGCATAGTTATTGGCACGCGATTCATACTACTCTCCGCATGGTCACAGGGTTGCAAGACCTGTACACATGGGAGGCGAGCGCCCTGGGTATACACAGGCGGCACAAACACAAGAAGGTGGAAAGACGTTACGCCTCCCTAGTGCTTCTCCTAGCCAAACGGTGCATCACCATGCACTGGAAGACACCGGAGGGGCCCCCCCTAGCGGCATGGGTAGGCGCAGTCAAAAAATGGGGTAAGGCGGAGGAAACATTACTCAGAACGGAGGAAGCCCAAGGGATACGCAAACACCCGATCTCCCTGTCATGAACCATGTTAATGCATTCCTTTGCGCACGAAATAACAGCTGTGGCGGGCCCACAAGCGATCGATCCCCCAGCCGCGAGCCAGGAGCCCACCCAGGGAGACACACGAGAAGACCGGGCGCTCGGTGGGTCGCAGTCGTAGAGAACATCTGTCCCGCTACCACACTTCCATATAGGCAGTAACTGGCACCCCTGCATCCCCCTCCTCATCCGACTATTCTCCCCCCCATCCCCGCGTGTGCGAAAACTCCATCATCCCACGCGATGGTCCAGCGCTCAGGCACAAGACTACTGTTGCTCACTTTCCGCTGTATAGTGCAGCTCCCCCCCCAGTTTCTATGTCCCCAGTTGGTTGAAGGTTAACTCATGGCTGCAACCCCATAGCTTGATGATACACCTCACAGGGGAATAGGCACACTACATGGCTCTTATGCGGCGCAGTGACCGCCATGCGCATTGGTGGGGCATGCCCAGACGCAGACCCCGGACGTCTGTCTGCAGCTTACAAAGAGTAGCATCACACAACCCCACGGGTCCACGAGCTCGGGGGCCCACCTGGGCTGTGGCTGGGCGCTCCTGCCTTGTGTAGTTATGCACCAATAGTAACTCCAAATGTGCCTCTGTATGTAATGTTTATGCAAATGCCAATAAAAAAAAAATAATTTTCAAAAAATACCCCTTCCACTGGAGTGGGCTTCACCGCCAAGATGGTGGTCTCCCGCATTTCCCCTTCTCCGTTGTTGCTGTGCAGTTCTCGCCATGTTGCCCCTTTCCACAATCCTGGGCCCCACTGTCTGCCAGGGGAGATCGAGTGATTGTTTCCCTCGACTCCTGAACATGCGGGGGCTAGATGGAGGGGCTTCGCTGCGATCCACGCCGGAACGGCGATCCCAAGCCCAAGAGTTCCCGACTGGAGCTCCTGAGCAGTCGGCCATCTTGCGATAGAAGATACGTTGGTTCTTAAAAGTCTCTACTGGTTGCACAAATACTGGTTGCAAAATTAGCCAACTGTATTTTTTCATGTATCTGGCCCGAAATGTGCTTCATTGGGAATTCCCTTAACTAATTTCAAGACTTCAGATTAATGGGGAGATTAAATTGCCCCAATTAATTTCCTGTAAACCTCCATCTTTCTGGTGTCTAAGCGTTGATGTATATGCGATACGCATCAAACCTTGCACTCTCACAGTGTTGCGCGTTGCCTGTCCGCAATGGGCTTTGTAATACAAAACTCACCTCTGACAAAGGATAACCTGAGATCACTGAAGGCTCCTATTGTGTTAAATTCGCGTTCTCACCTTCTCTCTTCTTTTTTGCATTTAAAGGACGGAAATAGATGTTGCCTAGAGAAAATAATATTGGCTAAAATTAATTCAAACATTCTATCCATCACTTGTTTTTATTTTCCCTTAATAAAATGTAAAGCACACTCACCATCAATTAGATTTTGCACAGTACGTCTACGCAGGCGCTGAGGTATTTCCTCACGTTCGTATGACGACACTACCACCACGCCCTGGTGAGTGCTGCCCAGCACGTACAACAGCGGCAACAGTATATCCTAGCTGCGCATGTCCGTCTCTGGGCCTGTCAAGGTTTCCGGAAAGAGACCATCTTAAAGCCAGGCATTTTTCTCTCCGATTTCTAGGATCTGTCCCAGAAGAAGCGACATTTCACCTGACTACGATTGGTCATTGCTGAACGCTGGGGACAGCCCACACTCCTCCCCTCAGCCCCATCACGAGAGGAGCGTGTAGGCAGAACTTCTCATCCAATGATAGGGGATCTGTAGGCTGTCCTAGTTCTGCTTTGGGCGTGCAGAAAACTGCAGATAGGAGGTGGAGCCTGTCTGTCAATTCTGCCCTGGCTAGGTGATAAATAGCGGCGCGAGCGCTCGCCTCTTCCCCACTGAGTCTACAGCAAGAGCCTCCTAGTCATCCTCAGCAGCCGCTTGAAGCCCAGCCAACTGCCACAGACGCTAGGTGAGCACTAGCAGGCAGTTCTTTCCCTCTCCCTCCAGTAAGCACACGGAATTGTCAGACGCCTAGAGCCATTGCTCAGTGATCGACTGGAGAGGTTATGAGACAATTGGTAGTGAGTGTTTGGGGGGGGGGGGGTGGTGAAGGAGCGCCGCATTAAAGACCTTCCGAGAGGGGCAATCGACCTGAAGATAGGGGGTCTCAGCACATCTGTTTCCCCAATTGGGGGGGGGGGGGGGTGAAATACCTTCGCCCCTTAACGGGCGGTAAGGGAACTGACGGAGGTTGTGAGGGCATAGGACAGACGCTGTAGAAGGGAAAGAGTAGGCGTGACATGAGCTGGGTGGGGCGTGAGACTTGTAGGTACGTCTTGTATGGTCCTGTTGGCGGTACTGGAAAATGATATGAATGAGGCTGGAGACATGGAACCTGCAAGGGCAGGTGGGGATCGAGAGCTTCTACGAGGGTGGGGGGGTTGGAGAGCGGGCTGTCTGCAAGTGGGGGATACTAGGCAATTGTGCGGGCTATAAGCGGGGCGCATGAGTTGAGGTACGAGCAAGAAAGAGCGGCTTGTTGGTATCTTGCCTGCTTATTAGGGTGTTCATGGGACTGTCGTGCCCACTACGGTTCAAAAGTGCTTTGGGATTGAGAAGGCTTGGGCATAAGCGAAGTGACGCGACAGGTGGCCCCGAAAATTACCCTGTTGAGGATGGTAGTTGACCTCTCTGCAGGTTACTCGGGGGAGGGGGGGCACTACTGCCCATCTGAAGTCCATGAAAACTTGGGGGCCGTACACACTTTGCTCACATTCTCTAGAAGGCGCTGATGAATCCTGATAGGAATCGGAGACCCGAAACCTGACAGGCGCTAGGAAATGAGGCGTGAAGGTAAGAGGATGTCGCAAATTTCAGGGAAGTATATTGGTGCAATGACCTTGTACGGTGTGAGACACAGTACGGACCGTGGTAACGAAAAGTGACGGTGACGAACAATGCTGTCTTATGCCAAATGTGGCAAACATTTGCATTTTGAATAATTACCCTGGCATTCTACGCTTGAGGTGAACTGCCTCCTCAGCGAAGATCACAGTATTCTATGTTTGGGGTGATCAGCGCTCTGTGCAAAAAGCCTGGCATTCTAGGTCTGAGGTGGCTTTCCCCCTGTGCGGAGAGCCTGGCATTCAGTGTTTGAGGTAACCTGCGGCCATGTTTTAGGTGACTTGGACCCGATCCAACGAGGAGACGATAGCTTCCCTTAAAGCAATCCAAGCGGAAACTACAATCTATGTGGAGAAGGGACTGGCTGATATTAGGTGGCCGGGCCTGAATTGTGCATATTTATGGGAGGTGTCGCTAGTTGAGTTTGACGGGCCCGATGTCGGTTTTTATATGGTCGTCCCTTCCACGGATCATTATTAGAGTAGGAATCAAGCGTTTATCCCCACTGGACTCAGGAACAATCCCCGTTAGCTTAAAAGCTATGGAGGGGATATCCCAATCTCCTGGGAACAGCTGGTGTCTGCGGGCCCTCTCGGACTCCCTGTCGCTGAAGTGCCCTCCCTCGCTCTGCATTGCAGGGTTTGGGTTTCTAGCTGTGCAGGGACCGCCGAGGACGGCTGCTTAATTTAGTCTGCATGAAGCAGCAGTGCTTCCCACAAATGGGCAATACAGCCGTCAAAGCGGGCAACTTGAGTCTGCAGCGGGCAGCTTGTGCTCTGGGCGGGCTGTGGTGCTCCAATCGGGCTGTCTCAGATGGAAAGTCCTGCTCGAAAGAGCAAGGTCCGAAGTACAGCTGTAGTGAACTCCAGTGCGTGTTGGCTTGCTTGCAAAGCGCCTAGTGCAAACCCGTTACCGCCTCTACGCGCTGTAGGGTGGGGTAATGGGAGGGAAAGTAGTCAAAGTACTTGTTTGCATGTTCGATAATGTATACAGTTAAGCAGTAATATGGATGTGCAATGCCGGATCGTTATTATAATTTGATTATCTGCATCAATTCAAATGGTTTCTTTTTATAAAATTATAACAGAAAAACCCCTTTCTGAGGTGGGAGTACCCTGGCGAACATGTTAACTTATCGCTTCTAATTATGTTCATTATGTTCTTTGCTGAATACACGCACTTAAAGCATAACTGTGACATTTTGTCCCAGCGCTTCTGATTGCTGAATGGGGAGCTTTTCTGTGACAGGGTCTTTGAAGTCTTGGTTCCTGTATGTCGACTGCTCGCTACCCTAGTTTGTGGTATTCTTGAGTCGTTTTGCGTCACGGAGGAGGTTAGTCAAGTTGTATTCACTATTCCAGGAAACTGAGTCACCGTTACAAACTGAGCGAGTCCCAGATGGCTGATGGAGAGGATGGCATGCCCGTGTAACTGCAATGCAGCTAGAGATGTCCTTGAAATGAATCGATCATGCCACACACATCAACCTGCCCAAGGGGCGTATAGCCTATTGATGAAACCCGCTTGTCTGTGTACTGGGTATTTTTGTTATCGTACTAGCCAGAAAATGGCGACTGTAGAACCAGAAGACACTGGCGGGGAACAGTAAGAGGAATGTGTGGCACTATTAGTGGTTCACGTATATGTGTTTAAAGTAACCTTTAATATGAGAAACAATAAAAGTTAGAAATGCGTGACACGGTGAACTGTCATACACCAATATATGGCGGCTCACTAAGACGTTTGAAATGGGGCAGTCTTGAAGCACACTTTAGACCCCTTTATGAATGGTTCCTCGGCGTCTGTATAACAGAAATAAAGGATACATTTTGTTCTGCAGTATCCAGACTTAATTGATGTTGGCAGCCTCCCTCTTGGTCATTCGTTCGAGGGTTGCTCTGAGCCTTCCCTTGTGCTAGGAATGGGCTCTGGTTGAGTTGCTGCTGCGGAGCAGCACTGGACAACGTTGAGGCATGTGACGTACTTGGGCCTTGGGTGGAAGAGGTTGGTTGGAGGGTCATGGCAACCAATCATACCAGATTTCACAGTAGCGCTTCGCTCCGATATGTGCTTTGACAGAGGACTTCCGTATTCTGAGAAGGCCCGGCCGCGTTTAGGCCCATGCTTGTTTAGGTTGCTGTAAACCCGAGTTTGTGCGATGTCACTGATGGAGAGGTACTCATGTGAAACGGTTGCAGTGGCCTACCTGCCCTCCTGAGTCAGCCTCTTCCTCCTTCCGGTATGCTGATGCCGATTTCTGCTGTAACTTGCAGAGAAAAAAACCCCTTGAGGGTTAAAAACCATGAAGCGAAAATAGGAGTGGTTTTAGCGTTGCCTGGCAACAGCAGCTCCGTGCAGTGCGTGTTTCATCAGCGCGGAAGGAAGCACTGCTGGGTAGGTCACTCGCCAAGGACATGGCGAGCAGCGATCTCATAGGGCATGCTAGGTAGCGATCATGGCCTTCTGCTACACCCAGAGCCGGCCGCTCCTGCTGCACGCCTCTGCCACTGGGAACCCACGGCAGACATAGCGCCTAGGAGGATGTTACTTTTTTCCAGTATATTGAAAGCTAACGAGCGAGTGACTGCACAGAAGCATTGCATATCTGCCATGAAGTTTAACAATTTAGCGTCTCGAAACCTGCATTTTGTGGACTTATGCTGAGCGTTAAGCCCCCCCCTGTGAATCACAACTCTTCTCGAGCCAATGATGCATTTTGCTGTAGTCCACTGTTGTAACTTACGTTTATCTGCTGCTCAGCCAGAATGAGTGTGGCGTGGAATGTTGGATGGATGGAATGTTGGATGTCTGTGAATGATTGGGGGGGGGGGGGGGACGACTACATATTCCAGGAAAATGTATCATGGTAAATATATTGGCTCTGTCCCTCGCCCCAATTTATTTTTATTAATCAGTGCAATTATTTACAAAACTGAAAGCTTTGTAATATATATTTTGCATTTATTCATTTAACTTCAGCTGGTGCTTGCGAATCGCACAACCACTCAAATGAAAAATAATTCCAGCATGGACCTCATGGGCCAGCGAAGGCATGCATGCGTAACTAAGCAAACGGGTGTATGCAGCAGAACTCTGGATGAGAGTAGAAGTCTGTCAGGAATGCTTGTGGTGTGTTGGGTCTTGTATGGCGTGCAGCATAACTGGGCTACAAACGGGAACCCGCATTCTCACTAGATTAAAACTGCTGTAGCAATTTCACCCTCATGTGGTTGGATTTGACTGGGCTCTGTTGCCTTTCTCTGATTGCCCGTTATCTTCCAGTAACCTAGTAGATGCTGGGTAAACACACCAGCAATTTTGAGCTGTTTTTTGTAAAGAATGATTGGTCAAATTCTTCCAGATACAGGTGGAAGGTTTTGGACACCATTGAATGAGTGACATAAAAACTGTCAATGGCGGTCCGAATATGTTGTGAATTACTAAATTTTAGCGTGGAGCAGAGAAGTAAGCAATAGTTTACCTTATCTGTGCTAATTCTGCCGAAAAGGTATAAGTAATCAAGATGCAAGAAGTGAGCTGGAGCGTTGATATCCACAAGCAAAAATTGGATATGTACCCGACTTGGCGCTCATTACGTTATTGAAAAACAAATTAGAATTTAAGTTTAGTCTTGAATAAGCAGTGTCCAACAAACATCTCAGTTGCAGTCTAAACATTTTTAACTCAAGTTTTGCATTGTGAGCTAGTAACAATGAATATGTAATACATTTACTTTTGCTTGATTTCACATGCTTAAATGTCTAATTTGTGGTGATAGGTGCCATTAACAAAAAATATGGTTCATGCTGGGTAGCCATGGCCAACTGAAGGCCAAGGCTTCAAACTCGCTGTCTGTGTTTAGATGATGAGCAATGTTATGTTGGAAATAAACTTGCACTTTTTCTTTCGACAGTAATTCAACATGTCGATCCTCAAAGTCCATGCCCGTCAAATCTATGACTCCCGTGGTAATCCCACGGTAGAGGTTGACCTGAGCACTGCTAAAGGTGAGTCTCGAGTGTGCTCTTCTTGGTGCTCTGCCATCATATGTGAAAATGTCTGGGGGTAGAGGGGGGACAGTGAGGAAGTTAATGGAGAATTGCTATGGTGTTTTTGGAGGCAAGCTTTTAGTTTGTGCACCAGCCATTCACTGTCAGTTTTCCAGATTAAAATATTCGTTGCATTTCTTGCAACCATTCTATATCCGAAGATGAGATAATCTCCAGCTCTCCTGTGAGGGGTATAGTTATATTTAAAAAATCCTACTTATCAGATCATGCCATCTTCAACTCACTACATGGCACTTCCCAAAATGCCCCTTACACACACCCATCTCTACCCATTTACACTGTTTCACCCTAATACAGCTGGGCTTTAAGGACTTATCGCAAGTAATGTGGGAAAACGTAAAGCGTGGCCCAATTTGAGAAAAAACAGTATTGCAGGAACTTGTCCATTATCCAAAATGTAACCTGTTGGACAAGTGACATCGCACTCATATGGCCTCTGACATCCCAGGGTTTGCACCCTTTCCCAACCCCTGCCCTCCAACAGCCTGTGCTTTTCTGCATCGCATTTAAGACCGTGACTAGGAGTGGGAACTCTAGCCGCTTCCTTCACTAGCCTCGCTACCAGTCTACAAAAGCAGTGCCAGGGGGAACAAAGGACAAGCCAGTGATAGCAGTGGGTACCCATGTCTCCACACTTTTTTTTTTTTAGCAGAGTACAGTACATTGGTCAAAGGAGGAGGTTGAGTGATGATCTGAAGCTGTATACATCAGACCCTCATCAGAGGAACCTAAGAGGAGGTCCTATGGGCTTCCAGTCCAGACTACTCAAGGCTAGCATTGCGACAAACCCTTGAGTACCTAGGCAGGGTGTCTCCATTGTAGACTCTCCTGTTGATACGGAAATGAGTAGCACCCAAGCTTTCCCTTCCTCACTTCATCCCATCACCACCATTCCTCTCTCAGGTGACCGTGCCAGCCTCGGATCGGCATGGCGGGCAATCGGCCGATGGGCCTCTTGCTCGGGCCAGTTGTTGGGCTGTTTTTCTCCATTAAAGACTCCACCCCTGGTGGCGTGAAATGCTGTTATAGCCTTCACAAACATGACCCATGCACGTGAAGTCAGGCCAGCGGGCTAATGTCAGGCAGAATGACAATGGACTGCTCTCTGACTGTCACAGCATGAGGTGTGCCTGCTTCCGTCCAGGTTTGACGGTCTGTAAGGTGCTGCTGATGGGAAGCCATTAGCACCGACTTTTTAGGGACCTGGAGCATTAGATGGTGATGGGGGGGGGGGTTGGTGAGGGCCAGTGAGGGAGCACCTCAGTTTATTTTTGTCCTCCTCCATCTCCTTTGTCAGATAACTGCTATAGTCATCAGGGACAGGTTTAGGCCTTAGTTGAGGTTGAAACTGGGAAACCAGGCTCAAGTCCCAGCGTATGTTCAACATCCTGTGATTATAGGCAAATCACTCAATCTGCCTGAACCATCAAAAAAATGACCCTCTGAAATTCTATCATGTTGCTCGCATAAAGCGCTCCTATGCCTCTGGGCATAGTTCATACTATATAACACTGCATGTAAGGAAAGCACTTTGTTTTTTTTTTTTGTTTTTTTTGCATTAACACACTGGCGGCATTCCCATTCTCAAAACTCTCATTATAGCCACAAGTAAAACAAAAAAACTGATGCAGCTGTCAACAGTCTCTGAACATTGGAGGGCCTCTTTTTCTGGACAAAAATAAAATGAATTTCATAAACCATGTGGAGTGTAAAATGCAGTTTGTCTGTGCAATATTATGTTTACCTGTAAACATTAATCAAAACCTCCGATGCAAACATATGGATAAAAAAACACAAGGGTGTTGCTAGTATTATTGATAATTCTGTGCTTCTAAAGTATATTTTTTCTCATTGGAATGTTAATTTCCTATTTAATTACTGGCCCTATAAGCTTCAAATTCCATTTATTACCACAAATGTTAGTCATCATATAGCTCCATTATCCAAATTAAAAGTTCCTATCTGCGAATTTGGGCCACGTTTTGTTTTTTGGGCTGCCTGGGCCGAATTGTGACGCCAATCCAACACTGCTCTGTGCTGTGGGGCAAACGTAGGGTAGTATAAAGACCTATACACCTTAACATAGCAATTTTAAGCTGCTTGATATGGTGTTGGCATCAACTGGGGGAGAGGATGTAGCCTTACGGCTATAGCAGCTGTACTAGACGCTGGGTTAGTTTCGGCATGGATGCTCAACATCCTGTGATTCTGAGCAAATCACTTAATCTCCCCATGCCTACCAAAAATGAATGTGAACTGCAACTGCTGCTCATGTAAAGCACTCTGATACCTGACCTTTGGGTGAAGTTTGTGCTATATAAAACTTTGGGGCGGGGGGGAGGGGGGCGTGAGAATTGTATGAGTTTGGTAACTTCATTGCCAAGTTTAAATTCTGGTAAGTAATCTCTACTGCGCATGAGATAAACAGTTGCATTTTAAAACAATTACCCAATGTAATGATCGAGTATTATACCCTAGTAGCTCATGTTAAAGCCTTCTGTTTTCTGCTTCGTCTTGGATTACTTGGCACTTTTAGTTATGGAAAATATTTCCTCAGCCACTGCTTTACCTACAAGTACCCCTTAAGAAACGGAGGTAAACGCTAGTTAAGAATGTTATAAATGTGAAGCTTCAACATGTGTTGCGGTACTGTATAATTTTCGCAAGTTTCATATTGCGCCGATGTTGGCTGCTCCAGCCAGTTAAGACAGTCTTCTGATCTGAACAGCTGCCACTCTTTCCACGACTGGGACTTGTCAATATTGGGGTCCTTATTGCATCCCTTAAATGTCAATTTCTAAAGACCTTATATCCAGGGCCGGACTGGAAACCCAAAGCAGCCCAGGCAAACGGTCAGACCAGCCCCCGTACGGTGTGCAGTGAGCCTGACCCCTCTACAAGGATGGGGCAGGGGTAATTGTATTAGCTTTTACAGCATAGTCAATAATGACCTTGAAGTGTGCCAGGATGCAACAATTTTTTTTGCAGCCTTTCAATGATTTGATCTATTGCCTTCCACCAGTGCCCTGCATCTCTCCATAGCCCCCCTCTCATGTATTTAATTTGGGTTTTTTAGCGCGCCTCATACCAGTGTAGGGTGTCAGCACTTTACTACACACAGACAATACTTGTGTAAAGCAGTGCATAGAAAATGTTACGCAAGACAAAGGGGACAACGTGTAGGATTTCAATGTCAACCATACTGGTCGGCATTTGTTTAAGAGTGCTTGATCTGGAGAAGCACAAACTCAGTATTCAGAAGATAATGGTGGTTAAGGTTGGCGTTACTCATTTATTTCTACCCAAATAAGCCCTTTTTTTTTTTTTTTTTTTTGGCAGTAGTATGACACTCATTGGGGACAAACTTCCTAACCTGTACCATGTAGTTTGAATGCATCTATTTGACACTTCATAGCTCACTGTGCTAGATTGGAACTTGTGAACTGCACAGTAACAAAAGGGCCTCAGTGACAAAGCAGTAATCCACTAAGCTAAGCACATAAAATACAGGAAATTCAAAGGTGGGTGGCTGATAGAACCTTATCGCTGACTAGACTGCAACACAATAGCTAATCTGATCAGGTAACAAGCTACAGTGCTCTCAGCGGGAGTGTGTGGGGGGGGGTGAGGGGGGGTTGATATTCACCCAACCTCCCCAGTTCAGTGTAAAGATTTGAATGTATAGTACTACAGCCTTAAGCGCACACAAGAAATTCAAATGGCAGTTATATATACAATCATTTAAGCATCCGATTTTCTTTAGTGATCTGCCTTGATACCAGCAGTGCTGCCAGGTAAATGGCATGTGCCACGCTGCACAAAACAATGTAATGTAACCCCCACACTTCATATATCCCTTGTAACAGTTTTTTTATCATTATCTTGAACATAGCTTCCAGGTGCCTACTCGGCCCCAGCTGTATGCACCACTGGATTTGAATACTGTAGGTAACTTGAGTTGCACATGTGCTGGCTGCTAGAAGGAAAATGAGCAATGTAGTGAATTTCTTATTGGTCAAACCTTTTACATTCCATGTTTAAGTGGGGTCTCGTGACGAATGGCGCAAATGTGGACGAGCTGATATCCTTGTTGGGATACTTGTAAGTATCCTGTGTGAGGGAGGCCCAAGTGATGATGGGGAACCTGGGTAGAGGGGGGGTGTCGCGGATCTATCGCTACCTCGTGAACAATGGCTCCGCGGCCCCAGACCTTCATGTCCGCTGGGAGGGGTGGCTGGGTCCCTTGGAGGACGCGGATTGGAGGGACTGCCTTTAAGGTCCCCAAAACATTGACTACCTCCTCCAAGCTGCGTCTAGTCCAACTCTATTATCTCCACGCGGCATACCTCACCCCCGCACGCCTGTACAACACCCACCTGCAAACCCCCTCCCAATCCTGCACGCGCTGCAATCAGACTTCAGCGGATTTTTATCATATGGTGTGGCAATGTCCCACCCTCGCACCATTCTGGGCAGCGGTAGAACTTGAGCTCACGCGGACTCTTGGGTGGGAGGTACCTCACGACCCGTTGCGCTTGCTCCTGGGGGTGTTTGACGGCCTTGATGGCTTCTGGGCTGATAAGCGCTTCTTGGGAACGGCATTCGCGGTAGCACAGTGTGACATTGCGGCACTTTGGTCCCAGGCTAAATCCCCTACAATACGGAGGTGGAGGGTAGTGGATTGGTGTGGCACCCAGGAGGGGCCCCTCTTCGAAGCCCGGGGATGCCCCGAACTCTTTGGCAAAATTTGGGGGGAATGGTTCAACCTACTGCGGGTCTGAGTTCGTGTTCATCCTGTATACGACTATCTATATGCAGGTTTTATATTCATCCCATGAATGGTCTGTCTCCGTCGTTCCTTATTGATTGCACTGTGCGTAAATAATGTGTCTGATTTGCTACCAATGTACTTTTTGTTCTCTTCAAAATCTAATAAACTTGATTATCAAAAAAGTATCATGTGTGAGACTGAATGGTTAGTAGGAAGCCTTCCGACCCTAGTTTGCTGTGCCAGCCATTTTGTTGTGCCCTTGTTTTGTGGATTATCTTCAGCCCACTGAAAGCTTCTGCTGTGCTACAACTGTTGAAGGGCACACACATGGCTGGCAGCCAAGGCTTCCGATAGATTAGACGTGCCAGTATCCTGTTAGCGATGACTGAGATGTGCACCCCCCTGTTCATTCTTCAGATGCTTGTCGATCACAGCTGATGAGGTCTGGCATTGCCATTGTTTGTGTGCAGCCCAGCGTGCCATGTCCGAGCGACACAAAGGTTGTCTACAGTGGAAATTGGCCCTGAGGCTGGAAACCATTGATGTTGCCTAATGAGGCCCCTGAACATGCTTATATTGTGGTCACTGTCGGGGCGCAGGAAGAGTGCAGCAATGTGGAAGAAATCCCTGGCACACAACTACTGCACACAGGGCATGACTAATTGGTGATCTAATGAGCAATTTGTTTGCAGTAGCACTTTTAGGTGCCACGAAGCATACGTTATGGTATGTTCAAGCATTGGGCTGACCAAAGGCATTGGGTGGGCTTCACTGGGATCCACAGCAGTGTCCCTTTAGGAATCCTTCCTTGATGCCCTGGCCGCCAGCTAAACATGGGGCGGAAGAGGACATCATTTGACTTCAAGTCTTGGAGAAACCTGTGTAAAGAATGTTGTAGAAGGGGACTCCATTCACTCGTGCTCTGGAAAAGGGGATTTTTCAGTACTCTTAACATATTGTGCTGCAGGGGTGTGCCAGTCCTTCGGCGTTATGTCCACCCCACCCGCATGTGTCCCTGAGTGAAATGTCCATCCACCCTCGCTCAAAATACACTTGAACTAATTATACCTCCGTCATCTTGTGAGAACTTGTCAACCCTCTAGGATATGAAGTCCTAAGGCACAATTCCAAGTGGGAGAACAACCCTTTTCATGCTTGCCAAAGTTATCCTGTCCATTATGTCCACGTGTTACCCTGAGCGAGTCATTCCCTGCGTACTCCACGTGTTGTAACTATGACCCAGAATGCAGTCCTTTTTGTCCTTCGTGAATGTTTCCGGTTCAACCCCAGCTGGTGGTTTTCTGTGGTGCTAAAATATAGATTTGTCTTGTTACAGGCATGTTTCGAGCTGCTGTTCCCAGCGGGGCCTCCACCGGAATCTATGAAGCACTGGAACTGCGTGATAATGACAAGACTACCCACATGGGGAAAGGTAATGCGTCCTTATTGTGGCCCTTCACCATGAGCAGCTCTTGTGGTTTAATACAAACATCTACCATAACTATAGATATGCACACATCGGATCGTACTCTCTTTATAAATCTCCTCTGAAGTGGGTGCCGTACAGTTTCATTGGCGCTCTCCCCGATCTGTGGGGTCTTGCATTCTGAATGCCTGTTAGTAACCTTTGCCACACGTTTTCACCATTCGCCATAATACTGGATGGCCAAATTAAACATTCTCATTGTGTTCAGCAGTCACTCAAATGCGCCAATCGCAAACATTGGCTTTGGTGTGCAAACATTCTCGCCCCTGTGTAGAGGTATATAATGGTTTGAGTTCGGTACAGGGCCTGAAGACAAGCACAGAAGGCTAAAAGGCACACATTTAAGTAAATCTGTCTACTTACAATTCTGTAAGCCTGTCTCCAACATTATGTCCCTCATCACACCAGCCCTAAACTTGGGCCATTTTCTTTCTTGGGGATCACTCATTATCTCTTGGCTGCCTTCTATTATTGCCGTTTACTCCTGCTAGCTTTTCCGCCTCTTTTCTGTATTTCTCACACATTTTACTTCTGTCAGGTGTTTCCAGAGCAGTGAAATATGTTAACGAGTTCTTGGGACCGGCTTTGTGCACTCAGGTAACAATGTGTGCATTTACCTGTACAGGTTCTGTTCAGTCATTGCATGGGTTTTACATACTAACCTCCCCAGGCAGGCATTCCTAGACAGAGCACATCCCCAGGTCTCCTAGTTAATCTCATGCACATTGTGTGATGCCACTGTGACCAAGCATCTCCCACAGGGGTGCGTGTTCTTGGTGCAGATTTCGAAATGGGTAGTCATCTAGCAATGCCTGCTGTGCCTGTGAGTGCAGAGTTGTGACTGATCTGCTTGTTCTCTCTAGGTGTCTTACAAGCGGTCGATCACATCAATAAAACCATTGCACCTGCTCTGGTTAATCAGGTAGGAGCTTTTGTCTTGCTAACACGTAAAACCATCTATGTTCCTTTACAGTGTGTTTGTAACTCTTAACGTTTCAGATTGAGTGTTGAAAAACGATTTACACAAGTCTTTAAACGAAAAAAAGCACCTAGTATGCCTTCCTGATACCAACTAGTTTCCCTTTCCTGTCTGTTAGTTTCCTACTCTTAACTCTTGTTCACCATCCCTAGTTTTCCTGCTGCTGCACCTTCCAGGGTGGTCAAGATTCTCAAATGAGGCTGTCACTTTAAGGCTTTTGCAGCCACCCATGCAGGAGTGTCCTTCAGTTTGCTTAGGTTTTGCCAATTACCAGCCTGTTTGTAAGTCCTCCTGGTACGACAGATTCAGCTTTTTCAGGGCATCCATCCTTTGGGCAGTGGACCATCTTATCCTTCCAAGGTTTTAAGGGATAACATTCATATGTCAAGGTTAGTCCTTAAACCATCCTTAATTGATGGTGAGACAGAACTGCTTATAAAATGAAAAAGTACCGTGTTAGAGGCTGAAGGACTCTAGTGTATGAGACCACAAATAAGAACTTTTGTATCCTGCAAAACTGTCATATTAAGTCTATTTTTACAGGTCTATTGAGGTTGGCTCTTTATCCAATGTATGTTTTGTACTTTGAATGGAGGCTTCAGTTATGGATCATTCCGTTCTGAACTATTTGGGATTCATTTGATAACCACTGCAGAACTATTAAAACGTCAAAGAAACCCATTGGTTATGGGGGACCTTCAAGTACAGCCTGCCGAATGTTCCGGTAGCCCTTAAGAAGGGAAAGTATCCTGCTCCTCTCATATTTTCATTCTTGGAAAAGAGGCAATTGTTTGGGATAGGTGGGGAAGAACACATCAGAATTCCTGCCATGCACTTGGAAGAAGTTAATATCCAAGATAATTATACACCCTTGGTAGGAGAAAGGCTGTTGTACTATTGGAACCAACTAATGCTTACTATTGGGCACTCTGCCTCAGTTAGAATTATGCTTTAAACCACCAATCACTCCCTCCTGCATACCTTCCAAAATAGTTTGGGGCAAAATAATCTTCGGAGCACAGCTGAGCTGCCTTTAGAAAGACCTGAAATGTTACTCTTACCTTGGCAAGAAAGATGCAACAGAAGGCAGATATCAGACTACTTTCAACTGGTAACCTTTCCTTATTGTGGTGGGTTACCATATGGATACTCTTAACCCACGTTCCAGTCTGAGGCCAAGCAAATCCAGACTGGGTGGAACCTATAGATTTAAAAGATGACTACTTCCATATCCCATTTGAGTAGAGGTCATAGTCAGTTTTTGAAATTAGCAATTACGAAACAATACTAGAAGTAGATGTATGCTCTTAAGTCTGAGCTTCCCTTCTTTGAGGTTCATAAACATTCTGTCAATAGTGGCGGCTCATTCTCCTCTTCGTGTTCCTTTGCACCTTCACCTGGACAAATGGCTTGTAGGGAGACTATTCGACTGGTTTGTAACTGATGGCGATCTGTGTTTATCCATCACTCTGAGCTCTCGCTTGTTCCATCACTGCACTGTGACTTCAGTTTATAGCACCAGTGATGGGCTTTGGAGTAGGTAGAACATTTCAAACGGGGAAGAGGATAATGTTGTAAAGGGCAGTGTAACATGATTCCCAGTGACTTGCTATGGTGGTTGTGGTTTCAGAGGCTATTTGGTCTAATGGTTTCCCGTGGCTGGTCTTTTAAGGCCAGTTTTGCAGCACCATGCTTAGCCTGAAGTCCTCACTCTTCTCCTGGGCAAAGTTGTTAAAGTCCTTATCTACATTGCTTCTGCAAATCTTTACGTAAGCCAGCAGCGGGAGGCTGTCCTTCTCTGCAGCCTACCAGTATGGACTGTACATTTAAAGGGTTAAGATCACTCGCATTGAGATACCATCGAAGGGGGCTTTGTTTTTCAGATTTTTCCAGAACTATGAAAGCAAAGATTGAAAGTACACCATAAATCTAACTTTTCGCCTCCATCTTGTCTTTCACTTCTCATTCAGTTAGTTACATGTAGCCTACATGTAGCCTTCATCACCGTTGTCATTTACGCTACATATTCCTTCTCCAAACCCTATCCCAGATCTATTTCTGACTGTCCTCCATTTTTAGTGAAGTTGTCACTTTACCATTTCTCAGTCTAGCCTTCCCTCTGCCTTGTTTTAACGCCTACTGAAATGTAGTTGTTGGACTGATAGTGAACTGTTCTTGCTGAGCAGGTCCTATTTTTCCCAGAGGAGATTGATTTGTATTTTGCTTAAATCCACTGCTGTCTTCAACCTCCACTCTGTCCTCCTTCCTTTACTGTGCACTTTGCTTTGTCCTAGTTCTCATTTTTCCGTTTCATGCTCCAGTTGCCTGCCATGCTCTATCCCTGGCAGGGTCATGGTACAGATCTTGTTCTCAGACACTTGCATGCAGGTTCCTTTTGGTCTAGTGCAGCCTAGTTGCAGTTCGTTTCATAGGCCTGTTGACTGCGCAGGGGTGTGTATATTAACTGTTACCAATACATCAAAGCATACCTAGACTGCTTAGGTTCCGCTTAGAGAACTATTCTCCCTCACCTCATGATACTGGAAGTTTGTCGAACCTTTCTAATTTTATTAGGTGCTTCAGTTGAAATTCAGGCGGGAATTTTTTGCTTTTACAACTAAAAGGTACCCTGTCATTCTACAGCTTGTCAAATAGTTTGTCCGGTAGCCATTCTGTAAACAAAACGATGCTTTTTGCTGCTTTTTCTCAGTACTGGCAAAACCAATCACCAGTTTATATGTGCTAAGCAGCTCATGCATGCATGCAGTGCGTGAATAACGTGTGCTTACTTGTTCTTGCATGCTTTAGCACATTAAAGCCCGTCCTGTTCTTTGATTGTGTTCTACTGTTCACAGCTTGAATTAAAGCTGCTTTCCTGATGTCCGCTGGTGATGTGCCATCTTAAGTAATGTCCCTGTCCTTTGGAGAACGATCTGCCAGGTCTTTCACCGCATTTGATTGGTTATTACGGTTAAAGTCCTCTCCAGCAGAGGTGTTTATGCATGAGTCATGCGCTTGAACTGCATGAGACTGTCCTTTAAGCGTCTCGTGTTGTAAATGGGATTTACCTCAATAGCTATGCAATTTATTTTAAATATGACTTTAATTGTATTTGCTGTAAAAGATGTGCATACACATAAATGAAACCATAGATTAAAAGTAACATTTAAAGTGCATTTGTGCCCCATGGCCAAAGCGGAAACGCCTTAAAGTGGAATATACTGTGTAGTGGAGCAGACTATATGTATATTGAAAACTGAAGCAGCTCTACTTACATGTAATTTGCATGTCGTGCAGTAACTACAGATATTTCTAGGATGAATCTTGTCTGGATACTCTTTAGAATGCCAATGCCCGGCAGTGGCAGAAAGTATCAACAGACAAACGTTGGAGCATTGAAATGTATCACACTATCCAATTTAAGGGATTTTGTGGCTCAATTGGTAAACACGGAAACCTGCGTCTCTTGGCACTGTATGAGAACCTGCAGCCTTGAGTTGAAAGTTTGTAGTGTCTGCAGAAGTCTGAAAGAAGGGCCGCACTATTCAAGATACTCCAAGAAGAGACTATGAACAAGGGTGTGAAAGGGGTTGGGTCGGAACTTTTGAAGATCAGTTATTATGCGAAGTAATATGTATTTGATTAAAACAAAATCCAGCTTGTTGGAAGCTGAAATTGCGAGGATTTCACACATTTTTGAAATTTTAATTCCAACCTCTTATGTAATGCAGTGGCAGACCAGGATTGTCAAATGTTCAAGCTCCACGTAAGTCTCACCAGTGTAAGTAGAGGACTGAGCTGGGCTCTGTTCTACTCCAGTACTACTTGCTGATTCTATGGAGGTACTGTGCAGCTCTTGACATCCCTTTGCCTATACAGTGTGCTGGTCCAGGGAATACATCAGATTGTTTTCAGAGAGATGTAACGTGTTTTTGACTTCTACAACGTAGAAACTGTGTACAATTATGCAGCTAAGCTTCCGTGCCAGTAGCTGGTGGGTTGGGGGCAGTAATCTGGTTTTGTAGGTGTTTTAACATCAGTTTTTCTTCTATGCAGAGTTTGAATGTCTTGGAACAGGAAAAGATAGACAAGCTGATGTTGGACATGGATGGCACTGACAATAAGTGTAAGTACGTAAGGCATTTAGTTCTGTAGTACACAATTATTGAAAATTATACACATTTGAGGCAGTAGAAAACTAAAATATCCTAAATTTCACCCGCTGTGACAGTGGAGGTCACCACTGTAGTTATACTTCTGCCCCTCTTACCTTTTAAAAGGCATGTTTTAATCTGCCTTTAATTTCTAGACTGATCTGTGCAAAATTTGGCAGTTACTTGGTGTGGTCAGCTAAAGTCTGGCATGCCAATTATTGTGCAGAGGATAAGTTAAAGGGAGAAGTTTTAGGGAAAAAGTGATCCTATTTAATTTATTTTCCTTAAATTAAAAAAAAATTCGCTCACATCTACTGCAAAAAAAAACTATACGGAGTTACCCCAAACTTGGTGCAGAAGTAGAGCTTTACTCCAAGCGTGCTTTTGTTGGTTTTGTGCAAATCTCAGCTGTTTTTTAGATGCAAATGTAAAAAACTTGATGGGTGGGTTTCAGATGGTTAACTCTTTCATATACCTCTGACGTTTAAAATCCTGACTCCTGTACAACACAATGTAAGATGCTCTGTTCAGATTTGCAGATTTTGACATGTGTGGTAAAAAAATTCCCACACCAGTGGTGGGCACCATGGAAGGTGTTCAACCCAAGGGAGTGCAGGGGGAGAGTTGGAGGCATGGAAATCTTGAGTTCACACCATGAAAATAATGCAGAAAATGGCATGAATTAAAATGTGATTGTCTGCAATGGCATTTTTTTAGTATAAAGTCGTGAATTTTACAAAGGGTTAAAACGAGAAAGATGTGAGGCAGAGGGAAAGAAAAAAATGACAGTAGGGACGGGGAAATCCAAAGGCCAAGTGCAGCTGGGGTGGGCCGTTCTCTACCGGATGGGTGAAGGACCTGCCTTTAGGCCAGGACATGTGACCAGTTGCCCCTATTGCACTGCACAGGAGGTGTTGCCTGCCACAAGGGCTTGGGCACTGGTTCCAGTTACATGGCCAGGTCCTGCAGTCCGTTCCTACTACAGTCAGCATAAGCATGTGCAGCGGGGGTTGAGGAAAAAGTGTATAGCAAAAAAATGCCAAAAAAAACCCCCTTTCATATGGAATAGAGGTAATCTACCAAGAGTTAAAACGCGGTGGAGGGCGCAAGTTGTGGCATGCAACGTGTGCATTACTTGCAAGCTACAGATTTCGGTGGTTTGAGCCAGAACCATAACTCTATATTCACAGAAAAGAAACCGTTAAATATACATTGTTCAAGTACTGAACTGTGGAATACGGGTCTTTGGTTTTCATGGTCTGGTCACATTGTTAGTCGTCGGCCCACAGTCGTTTCTTGGGTTAAGTTTTGTGTTCTGAAACTTTTTGTCTTTAGCTTACAAACATTGGATCAGGGTAAGGCTTTGGGTCTTATGCATCTAGATATACCAGAGCAACATGCATGTATTTTAGTGGAAGTTCTGTGCGGTTGGGCTCACTTGGTTAATGATTCAACAAAAAACAAGGGGACCCTACTCAACCAGAGCCTGGGTATAAATTATTAGACAAACAATGGCTCGTATGACTTAATAACCAAATATGTAATACACAAAGCCCAATGGCAATAACAACAAAGGGTTAACGTGACGTCAAAGGAAAGCTGCCCACACACATTAGATAAAAAAACATTGTTCTTTATATTTACAATGAAAAAGTCTTGGGTAAAAACAATTTCACAATATACATTCCAAACAAAATGACAGTTTCTTTAAACAATTCTGAAAAGTGTCCCAGTGAAAGACAGTGAACAAACCTACACAACACAATTATAACAAAGTGTAACATAAAACGGTTTCTATTATTCATTGTATGGGCGACCAAAAAAGAAATTAATGGAATACAGTTCAACAACACTTATTTGTCATAAGTATTGAATAGTGGTTCGCCTCATAAATCTCGTCAACGACGTTTTGACCCTATTTGCAATAGAGGGTCTCTTCAGGACAATTTGTTATAGGGACACCTAGGAATTAAATAAAAATACCGTGAGTATGTGAAATTATTTAGAGAAGGAGATTTTGTATTATATTGAGTTGGTGTAAACTGGCCTTTCTACCTGAATGGTGGAAATGCTGACTAACACATCAAAAAGAGTGTCACCGTGCTAATAGTGAACCAAAATAACTCAGAGTACCCGGCCGGGTGCTGTGGATGTAAAATATAAACAAATTAGTGATCGCAAAACAACGGGTGCTTGCACAGATGTAGAGGTGCATAATGTTGTCACTTACCCCTGTGAGGGTTAAGAGGAAACAACTCCACAATCTGTTTTTGTCTCTCAATTGCCCAACAAATATTTGTAAGCACAAGCAGGTGAGTATTTAAGGGAGAGGCTAAAGGATGTAGCCGATGGTATATCAACCGCGCTTTCAGTATCGCCGGTATCAGGAATTACTGGAGAACGGATTAAATGGAAAAAGAAAAGAAACCTTAGAATCAGGTTTACCTATTCCCAATCTCGTTCCATGCGCGGATACCTGGAAAAACTTTCCTACCTCTCACGACGTAATTTCGTATAGTGCTGCAGCGGGCAAAAACGGCAAGCAATCCACTTGGTTCGATCACCCAGATTGGGAGACTATGATCAGACTATAAGCATGATTGGCTAAGAGTGAACCAATCACATTGTTTCTTTTACGCGAGGGAGGTTGCTAGGCAACGCATCCCACGTACGGTGCTGTGCAAACCAACGATAACAAGTAAATCTACACAATGAAATTTATGTGCGACCTCACTTTTGTGTTCTACAACATTTAAATTACCATTTTGTCAGGTAGAAAGTCCACTATTGTAGAATAGAAAAATCATAATATAAGTAAGAACATACATAGACCAGTCACGGCACTTCCCACACGATCAAATGGTTACTCGGCGACTCAATTAAAGCCACCACAGCAATGTGCGGATCAATGATGGTCAATAAAGTTATAGGATGTAAAAAGAACGTTGTACAATTTTTTGGCACGCGTATTATAATACGAAGCCCAATATTGTATTAGAGACACATTATCACGCTTGTTACGATCAAGTGGTTGCAGGGCAACTCACCACAGCGCATATCAAAGCCCCCACGCCAATGGACAAGTCAATGATGTTCAATAAAGTTATAGAACGTTATAAAAACATTCTACTATTTTCGTACCAAATATGTTACATTGCAGAGCCTAATGATACAGCCAAGACGAGCCCTCGACTGCGTATAGTGCAATCCTGTTGAGTGGTAAAAATGCCAAATGAACATCTGGTCAATGTGATAGTCACCATGGGAAACTATACACGACCTTCTATTGGTTATGCCATACTCTCATTGTGTAGGTTTACTTGTTATCGTTGGTTTGCACAGCACCGTACGTGGGATGCGTTGCCTAGCAACCTCCCTCGCGTAAAAGAAACAATGTGATTGGTTCACTCTTAGCCAATCATGCTTATAGTCTGATCATAGTCTCCCAATCTGGGTGATCGAACCAAGTGGATTGCTTGCCGTTTTTGCCCGCTGCAGCACTATACGAAATTACGTCGTCGTGAGAGGTAGGAAAGTTTTTCCAGGTATCCGCGCATGGAACGAGATTGGGAATAGGTAAACCTGATTCTAAGGTTTATTTTCTTTTTCTATTTAATCCGTTCTCCAGTAATTCCTGATACCGGCGATACTGAAAGCGCGGTTGATATACCATCGGCTACATCCTTTAGCCTCTCCCTTATTATACTCACCTGCTTGTGCTTACAAATATTCGTTGGGCAATTGAGAGACAAAAACCGATTGTGGAGTTGTTTCCTCTTAACCCTCACAGGGGTAAGTGACAACATTATGCACCTCTACATCTGTGCAAGCACCCGTTGTTTTGCGATCACTAATTTGTTTATATTTTACACCCACAGCACCCGGCCGGGTACTCTGAGTTATTTTGGTTCACTATTAGCACGGTGACACTCTTTTTGATGTTAGTCAGCATTTCCAGCATTCAGGTAGAAAGGCCAGTTTACACTAACTCAATATAATACAAAATCTCCTTCTCTAAATAATATCACATACTCACGGTATTTTTATTTCATTCCTAGGTGTCCCTATAATTGTCCTGAAGAGACCCTCTATTGCAAATAAGGTCGAAATGTCGTTGACGAGATTTATGAGGCGAACCACTATTCAATACTTATGACAAATAAGTGTTGTTGAACTGTATTCCATTAATTTCTTTTTTGGTCGCCCATACAATGAATAATTGAAACAGTTTTATGTTACACTTTGTTGTTATAATTGTGTTGTGTAGGTTTGTTCACTGTCTTTCACTGGGACACTTTTCAGAATTGTTTAAAGAAACTGTCATTTTGTTTGGAATGTATATTGTGAAATTGTTTTTACCTAAGACTTTTTCATTGTAAATATAAAGAACAATGTTTTTTTATCTAATGTGTGTGGGCAGCTTTCCTTTCTGACGTCACGTTAACCCTTTGTTATTGCCATTGGGCTTTGTGTATTACATATTTGGTTAAGTCATACGAGCCATTGTTTCTGTCTAATAATCACTTGGTTAATGGGCAGAAGCACTTCAATAACTTGAAGCATTCATTTCAGTATTCGACTGTTAATATTGAATGTCTGTCGGAAAGGACATCTCCTACTACGTGGCTTCCGTTCTTTGAGACAGGAGGTGCCTTGCACTTCAGGATTCACTTAATCTATCCGAGGGTCTGGAATTCGCTTTACATTGTGCATGTAGGATATTCTTAGTCATGCTTTGAAAACCATATTTGCCTGAAGAGCACTTTTAAGGAGTTGATAAGGTTCAAGAAGGCGTTGGTTCGAGGAAAAAGAAAAACTGTCTGGTTGGGGAAAAATGCTTGCTATTGGAGCAGGTGGGTGTTTTTTTTTTCTTTTCTTTCTGTAGGGGTTGATCTGTGAAGGTACCAAAAGTGATATTGACAAGTCTTAAAACATGGAAGCCTGCAATCGCAGTATTAAAAAAAAAAAAAAAAAAGTCTCTACATTTTTTTATTACACTTAAGTTGTGATGTTTGTCGTGCCCTGTAATAAAATGCAAAAACAATTCAATTGATGGATAGAATGCAGAACAATGTCATACATTCACCCCAGTAGAGAGATCTGGGCCTAAATCATTTTTTTATTTTTTATTTTTTTGCTCCCCCGTGCCATTCCGGTTTGAACCCAGCTGTATTCAAATCAGTCTTGACCATATGCCCAATGGGAACAGTCCAGGTCCTCCCTGGACTTAATAAGCATCCTAGGACCAGTTTCAGGGTTTCATCCCTCATCAACCAGGATAGCTTGACTCCAGTGGCATGATTTGTTCTGCACTCAGTCCATCAATTGTGTCTTTTGCTTTCTCGCCCTAAGTGCTCCGGGTATGCCCAGACGTGGGTCCTGGGCTCACTGTGCCACTGGATTCACGATATCCTGGCTGATGAGGTGTGAAACCCCGAAACCGGTCTTAGGATGCTTGTTTCCGGTCCAGGGAGGACCTAGCTTTGCAGTTCTGGTGCAACTGTTCCCATGAGGCTTAGGGTTAAGACTGATTTACATATAGCCAGGTCTAAACTGGTGTGGCATGGTGAACTAAAGAATGATAGATTTAACCCAGATCTCTTGACTGGGGGTGAATATTTTGATTTGTTCTGCATTCCGTCCATCGATTGTGTCTTTTGTGTAATAAGAAAATGACATGGCTTATTACAGCTGAGTTGAGACTCCTTAAATCCTCCTGCCAGCAGCCAAAGTGAAACGCAGATCGGAGCATCATTGTAGCTACAGTTTAAACAAAAACAAGAACAGACTTTATTTTTATGATCAGTTATTCTAAAATGAACAGTCGGCACAACGGATTTATTTAAAAAAAATAGATGTATTTAAGTAAATGCAGGAAATACTCTTTGCATGTTACCGCTGACCTTGAAGTTTCACGACCTCATAAAGGAACTCTGCCTTAGGCCTCATTCCTCTAAATGATGATGGAACAACCCAGTAGCAAGATACCTCAATTTCGGCCCTGAAGTACATACGAGTGAACCACTTTTTAAACCATATTAAAACCGGAAAAAAAGTATAGGTTTTAATCTAGGCTATAACGACTGGTAAACTGACACTAAAACTGATGCTGCGCCTTCCCATGTCCCACAGAGTCGGATCTTTTGTTTTTGAATGTAAACCGCAGATTCAGAGTTGCCTGTGATGTCCCAGAATGACCTGGAGACCGGTCTATGCTCAGATTTCTGGGGGGGACATTGCAGCACTTCTGACTGGGTCTTTGGGACCTCCATGCCAAACTTAAACCGTTTGAGAGCAACTGTAAGTGTGACTTAAAACTAGTTGGAGGATCTAGTTTCCAGTTTGACAAGTCCTTTGTTTCTGTTCTCTTGCAGCAAAGTTTGGTGCCAATGCAATTTTGGGGGTGTCATTGGCAGTATGCAAAGCCGGAGCAGCTGAAAAGGGAGTGCCACTGTACCGTCACATTGCAGATCTTGCTGGAAACAAAGAAGTCATCCTGCCAGTTCCCGTAAGAATGTCTTGCACAATGTGTTTTTTTTTGGTGGGGGGGAGAGGAGGAGACCTACTATATGGGGATTGATAGCTGTGAAATTTTAGCTAAAGTCCTTTGATTAATGATGTGATTGCTTAGACAGCATTCCAAAGCTCGTGGGTTGGACAGATTTAGTGAATTTTACTTATGTGGAACAAAATGTTTATACCATTATCTTTGGCGACCTGGGGCTTTTAGCCAGGACTTCACCGATGGTGGCAGAGAGCTTGACTTGAAGCATCAGTGCAGGAGAGCCAGGGCTGAAGGACCAACAGCAAGGGCATACTGTTGATGCAACCTCCAGTGATAGCAAGGAGTAAACCCCCTGAATCCTAGTGACCAATGTAGGAGATTTAGCGAGGGTGGATCCAGTGCACCAGGTGCATACCCAGAATAAAATTCAGACGGTGACCTCCTCTACAAAAAGACTCTACTTCCTGCTGGATATGGGTGAGAAAAGTAGAAATCTTCGTAAATGAGTGGAAAGGTTTTAGAGATGGAAAACAGACAACTCTAAATATGTCCCCTCTGTGTAGACCATCGAGCAATAATGGTTACATGGGCTTCTGTCTTGCAAAGGTTGCAGCCTGCCCTATGACGTTACCAGGTGGACTGGGGTGAATTGTGGTGCTGGGCTTGTCCATCTCCTTCAGAATGCTTCTGCCTAGCCCTCCCCCCCCCTCCCCCCCCCCCCCCCTTTCCGAGCCAAGATGTGTGCTTTTCAAACTCTAGAGGGGCTGAACGGTGTTCTTGCCCAAGTGCTTCTGGAAGTTGTGGGGTAATGAATGGTGGTGTAGCAGGCAGTAAGCAAACACAGCACCACACCAAGCCGTTATGTACGTTTGTAACTTTTATTACAAAATCTGGCCCCTAGTGAGCATGTACTTCTGGTGTGGTTGAAGTAGGCGGCTGGGAAGTTAACTTAAAAGCCCTAGATCGGTGTATTCTGAATGTTATTTTATCCTTCAAGGCATTCAACGTGATCAATGGCGGATCTCATGCAGGGAATAAGTTGGCCATGCAGGAGTTCATGATCCTGCCCGTGGGGGCGAGCAGCTTTAAGGAGGCCATGCGCATCGGAGCGGAGGTCTACCACAATCTGAAGAATGTGATCAAGGCCAAGTACGGACAGGATGCCACCAATGTTGGAGATGAGGGTGGCTTTGCCCCCAACATCTTGGAAAATAAAGAAGGTAGGGTCCTGCCATGCTGGTTGGTGGTGGACTAAGCTTGTAGTAGTAGGGTAAATGTAAATAAAGACTAGTACTATTATAGAAGCCTCGGACTGCAGTATAGGAAGAGATGAAAGGGATATTGCTCAGCGAATAATGGCCTAGCGTTAAGGGGTGGGAGGTTACTTAATTTTGTGTATTGGAAATGCAAGTGATTAAACTTTTCCCTACAGTGGCCATTAATCATTCCCCGTTGCCATTGAAGGCAGATTCAGACCGATCAGAGGGTTTTTAATCCTTATATTTAGAATTAAACAAAGATGAGGTCAGTAGCGGACTGAAACAGTACACCCATCCAGGTTCGAATGTAATTTGCCTAGGGGAATTTTGTGGCATGTATATTGCGTTGCAGTCCTTGAGGCCCCCAAGAGTATCTTTTTGTTAAAATGTAGAACAGCACAGTGCGCTGACGGTACATGTTAAAAGTTTTGCAAGGGGGTTTCTCCATTCGTGCAGTGCCAGACTGGTTTTATCCCCCTCTCTCAGCCACCTCCCCCCCTCCCCGGCATGCAGATGTCTGGGATAAAGGCTAGTCATATACGCACCAGGAAAGTGACACGTGCCCTAAGTTTTGTTGGCAACAAACCATAGAGGAAGTGCCAGGTCTTTGGCGCATGGAGTGATCTCACAGTCCAAGCTGACTCTAGTGCAGCTTCTGCACTAGTGCCTGTACAATTTCTAGTTTCTCCATCCTAATTCAACAGGAGCTAAGCCTATTAATGTAAAGGAGTGCTGTGCTGTCATCTGTGTAGGCGCTGGGAGCAGACTGATCTATTTATATCTCCTAGTGACCGAAGCAATTCCACAGCCGGTTTACACAGATAGGAGGAGGCTCTTGGAGTATCTGGAGTGTCAGAAATAACTCCTTCACAAAGAAAGCAATGCATATTTGTCTGGACTCCTGTTACAGCTACATTGGTCAAGGCATGGGCACATGGGTAGATATTCAGCAGGGTGGTGCCTGTAAAAGATCAGTAGCACTGGGAGGGAGGGCTCAATCTGGCATGTACCCATGCTTGGCCACTAGTTTAAAACCTAATGCAAAGTAAGGTGGGGCTACAAACTAAGAAAGCTGCAAAAATTAAAAGGGTTCAAGAGGAGGATATAGTGAACAAGAACCATCCTGTATTGCAGGGTCTAGGGGTGGTGATTTCTAAAATGCCTAAAGCTTATGTAATTCCGCAAGCATTGTCTTGTAGTTTCGTGTTCTCACTGATTGTTCTTTCAGCTCTAGAGCTGTTGAAGACTGCCATTAGCAAGGCTGGCTACACGGAGAAGATTGTGATTGGCATGGATGTTGCTGCTTCAGAATTTTACCGCGATGGCAAATATGACCTGGATTTCAAGTCGCCAGATAATCCCAGCCGCTACATCACTTCCGACAAGCTTGCTGACCTGTACAGGGGCTTTGCCCAGAACTACCCAGGTAATGTATTCGGACAGCTGGATCAGGAGAGAATGTTGACATTTGAGGGGCTTGCACCATTTGGAGGCGAATTGGGAGACAAATGTTTTGCTGCCAGGTGCAGTGGTTCATAGCTTATAAAATCTGTAAGCAATTCATTATTTAGGTCAGTACCTCTTTAAATAAAGGTGGAACCCCCAAAGACTAATGCAAATGGCCGTACATAAGGCCATTGATTTCTTTGCTCTTTAAACCTGTTTAGTTTGCTTCCTTTAAACTTGTAGTGGGTATGGGGTTCCCTGGCACAGCAGTACTGGCCTATCCTGTTTGGCTTTTTTCCTGCAAGTATGGTAGCATTTTTCGTCTGGTTGTCTCCAAACGAAGGCCCAGCTGCATCTCAGCACTAATACTTAACTCGTAAGTTACTCCACGAGTACCCAAAGAGTTCGTTCAAGGTGCAGGAATTGATTTCACTGGCAAACTGGTGCCAATCTGGTTAAAAGTTAGGGTACATTTTCTACCCTCCTGGTGGCCTTTCTTCTCCTTATGCATGGTATAAACTATTCTTGTATGAGCAAAACGGCCATAGAATTAGGGATGGATCACTTAACGCTGGCACACTGCTGGGCCACCTTTCCAGTTGGTGTCCTTGCGTGGTCTGGGTTACCATGTTTGTACGTGCAGGTACATTTAGGCTGCCAGCAGGATAAGATAAAACGTAAAGTCTCTTCAATTCAAAACGCGGTTTTGATTTTTGTTAAACTCCATTATTGGCAAGTCAGAAGGAAAAGCTTGCGAATGGTCACTATGGGCATTACAGGTTTACATAGACTGCAGAATGCCCTTAAACTACCCAAGACAAGCCCTGCTGTTTTGTAGTTTGGAGGCCAGCACTTTTGTACTAAACTTAATCTTCCACTCCTCTTTCAGGATCCTTGAACAATTCAGTGTAGTTATCTGAATTGTTTTTTGTAGTTTTTTTTTTTCCCCTAAAGATTATGATGCATGTAGAGAAACAAGATGCGCTGGCTGAGAATGCCATTGCATCCTTAAGCTGAAACTAACTCAGCGGGGGCTTGCCCTGGAGGGAGCCACCATGGCACAGCCCTTTAAGCGGTGATAAGGTAAGTATATTTTCAAGGCATGTGTGCTGTAGATGCAAATGTGCATAAGTCTGTCATCTAGTGTTGGGCTCGGATGATTAGAATTTTTTCTTGAAGTTGGGCACAAGGTTGTGCGACGAATCCTCCTGTTGGTGATACTGCGTGTGGGCATAGACTGTTTTTTTCTGCCGATTGGTTCGGAAGTAATCTTTTGTAGTCCAGTTTGAGATCCTTTCCGGCTCCCTTCAGCTTGCTAGTGGATCCTTCAAATTGAATGTATTGTATCTATCGTGTAGTCACTCTTGTATTCCGAGCAAAAAGCAGACTTGTCTGTTTGGTTCTTCGACTCGCTTCCATGGCCTACAAGGCCACACCCGGTCAGGCCTCTTCTACTTCGACAGTTTTTGGAGAATGAGCTGCTGATAGACTGACTCCGTTCCATTTCTGGCCGAAGTGCCACTCAAAATACCCTCACAGCAACCAACATTCAGTTTGCAATCTGCCTCTCACCGGATGGAGGATACCTGTGAGGCCTGCAGATCTTTTAGGTCCAAAAAGACGCTTCAAGATAGACGTGCCAGTCGCCAAGAAATGCTTCACAGGCAAACAGATGACTCATTGGACCTCTTCGGTCTGGAGGACGAGACTTCGGCAGCCTGAGAGAAATCTTTGTCCTTCTAGGATTCAGACTCTTGTTCAGACATGGAACAAGATTCAGCCAGACTAGTCAGCTCAAGCATTGTACTGGGAGTACAACTAGCCCCTATCCAAAGACCAATCTGTTCCATCGAATAACTGATCACAGTATGCCACTGCAGAAAAGCCATGGCATATTCAGATGCCCTGCCCTCTGGCTCAGCGCCAAAATCTTGGCCTACAGCAGGGGCCTCCACTTCCTCAGTCCGATTTGGCAACTCACTGAACTTCAATTTTGGTTCCGAAAGACAAAAGTCACGGAGCTTTGGATCAGACCACATCTAATCCGAAACATTCTTTGATTCCAAAATGAAGACAAGCATTTGCAATGCAATAGGTCTCGCATTTGTTAGAGGTTAAGCTATTGGCATTGTAAATCACTGCCTTTTATTTATCTGTTTTGATAATTAACACATAAATAAAAGGCATTGTCATTTACAATGACAATAGCTCAAACTCTTGTAAATGCCAGACCTATTGCCCCAGGTTTTTCATTCCACTTAACGCCCTGGTGTCCACCCAATGCAAATTCTGTTGTGCAAATGTCACAGTACCATGAACCAGTGTACGCCTAATATGCTTCATTGAGCTAGAAAGTTCTTTTAACGTTCTTAAAGGTTTTTTTTTTTTTTTTGCTTTGCAAGGGAGAAATTCCTCTAATTCAGTCTTGAAATGATGCGTATAAAAGAACAGGGTGAGGTGACGGGCGATTCTGCACATGTGGAGGCAGGTGTGTGCTTCTGCCTGTGACGCACCTTGTTAATTACTATATTCCATTGCTTTCCATCTTTACAAACACTCTAAAAATACATAAAAAGAACACTGGGCGAAAACTATTTACATGAATTAAATTCCGAACACAATTGAAGAAATGTCAAAGAATTATACCTTTCTAATGCAAAAAGCTGACTTCTGTACATGTGCTGCTTCAAGTGATGGACATATCTGCCTCGAATCCCTCCAGCACCCAGCCTCTCCACATGAGTCACATTGGTACTTATCGTCCTTTATTAGCGACACTGAATTATTGACTAAGATCACGGGCTCTCTGAGGCATGTCAGTGATTCCTTTGTGAACCCTGGGCTGGAAGGTGTTTTCTGCCCGCTCCTACCAAGAGGCTGCATGAGGGTGCCGGCGTCACCCAGCACCCTTCCCTCCCCCCACCTCCTATTCATGGGCCGAATTAGAATCTGGTAAATGAGGGCAACTCCTGCGCTCTTTCCGTGGGCCTCCGCGGTGTTTAACAAACTGTATTTACAGTCTGGGTTTGTCCAAATATCTCTCTCCTCCAATCAGTGTTTCACTGGCGGCGAGATGAGTGCCTCCGTGGTGCCAGCTGAGACTCCACTAACAACCATTGACAAAGCCAATAGTCCTGACTTGTAGGTATGATACTTGTTGTATCATATATCTGGATGCAATGACAGAAACCGCAAAATACAATTTGGGCGCTACACTATGCCAAGCACAGATACTTAGTGGATGTGTTTGTATGCCATGCCCTTGATTACATTGGCCACACTCCTTTGAGAGACCCTGCAGTTTTTTCATACCACTTAAAGCCCTGATACAAATACTATAATACAACACTGCGCTCTGCTTCCCCACTGGCTCTTGTTTCCACCCTGTTGGAAAGGAGGCAAGGGCGAAAAGAATGGACAGAAGGAGGAAATTGTTCGGCAAAGGAGGGAGTTTAGAGAAAACAGGTCAGAAAAGGGTAAATGAGGGAGAAAAGTGACAGAGTTGGGAATCGAGGGGGACCGAAATGCTGAGTGACTGGGGACCATAGGATCTGGGGCTAGGTGAGAACGTGTAGTCAGGCACTGAGCCACCCGGAGGATGGCAGAGGGAGACCTGTACAGTGACCGTCAATCGGAGGAGAAGATGTGTGTGTGTGCGGGACTGTGTGGGATAAAAGTGGAAACAGTTCTCTGCTGGAGGGATTAAACTTTGGGAATGTGCACCTCCCAGCCGCTTCCTCCTGCCGCCTTGCCCCGGTACATCTGCCGTCTCAGCCTGGCGGAGCCTCCTGTATGGATGTGACCCTTCCTTAGTGGGGGTTGTTGTGTTGGTGAGGCTCCTGATCCGTCTGAGAGAAGCGCTTCGGGCCTGCATAGCAAGGCAGGCAGATGGCGGGGGGGGGCACAGAAGTGGCTCTTTGTGTCCTTGGCACCACTACAGGAACGGAGCACACATCAGGAGTGAATATACACCAATTTAGTGAACACACTTTCGTCTTTTCTCCAGAGTTGAACTTTTATGAGAAAGTAGTTCGTTTTAAATCCATAAGTAAACAATTTTAAATAAAGTTATACACATCTGCTAATAACAAATTATAGGTGGTGAGTAAAAAATGTATACCTGAGTAATTTATTAAAGGCAAGTAAAGTAGAAACAAAGTCAGAAAATTAACTGCACTTTAACCAGCCTACCGTTCAAAATGGAAGCTATTGTCTGTTATATTTATTTCTTTATATACAGCCATCCAATGCGTTCCGTTGCTCTTGGAGGCCCGTTTGAGACTGTATTATGAAGGATACATTGGGGAGTCGGTACCTCACACAAGCAGTGACTTTGTGATGGGGAGGAAATCACGGGGGAGAGGGAGGGAAAGTGAAAGCGCGCCATGCACGCATTGTCCTGAAAAACCCACGAGCCATACAAGTGCACATCGCCTGTCCGTGCACATCTCCTGTCCCCCTTCGGACGCAAAACCCACAACAATAGGTCTCGCCAAGGCAAGCAGCGCATGCGCTGCGTCGCTAGGCGAGACCTAAAAAAAAAGGGCATTGCAACTAGCCCTTTACACTTTCCTATTCCTAAATCACCAAACCCACCAACACGACACCACCAACCACGCCACCACCTGATTAACCACAAGATTCTGAAGCAGGCAACATGTCCCTTCATTCACCCATCCTAGAGGAGGATAACCTACCAGAGGCTCTTTTAGCTAGTTACAATAGGGCTCATTGGGATGAAATGGAGGAACTCCAATCTCCCAGAAGAATACAAGAAAAGGGGTTATGACAATGTTAATGAGTGAAAGCTCATCACCAACAACTCTATAAAATGTGCACAAGATTCTGCGTACACTGCAGCTAGAGGCATAAACACAAGTATTCTTTTATGCAGACATACTTGGCACAGTGTTTCCGATTTTAAACCTGAAGTGCAACAGGCAGTTCATCTCCCCTTTGACAAGGAGCACCCCTTTCTACCTCAGGTAGACACAGCCCTTGAAAAAATGGAAAAGTACACCGTCACTAAATCAATGGTAGCCTTTCAAACACCCACATATCAGGGGTCCTTTTGTAGGCCAAACTTCAAGCACTGTACTAGGTCTGTCTCCACCAACACCACAGGGTTTAAACCTCCATGGTAACTTTTTACAAAGGAGCCTACAGAGGAAATTGAATTTCTGTGGTCTTGGAAACAATACCCGGACCGTAAATGCAAATGCCAAACAATGACTTTCTTACCATTGACCCCCCCCCCTTTCCCTCCCCCAACCACTTCACACCTGTCGTTACGTCTTCAAATATTTTTACCATCATGGGAAAACAGAACAGATGAGTTGGACTTACACTTCCTCATGCCCCCAAAAATGGCTCCCTTCATCCCATTCACGAGCTCAGACCACTAAATCACTATATCCTATCAAAACACTTCCACATGTTCACTCTCGCCTTTTTGTTGTAGTAGAATCACTTTCTGGACTTCATGGCTGCGTTTGAACTGAAGAATGAACATTTCCACATACCTATTCATCTCACACTGGAAATACCTACCATTTGTTTTCAGAGGAAAACCTGATCAATTCAAGGTTCTTCCCTTTGGAGTCACTGCTGCACCATGGGTTTTCACAAAATATCTAGCAGTAGTAGCAGCACATCTGCGCAGTCAAAACATACACGTTTCCTTATTTGGACGACTGGCTCCTAAAAGCAATCCACTCCCAACTTTGCAAACCGATTACACCAACTAGGCTTTACCACCAGTCCTGCAAAAATTGCATCTTCAACCATCTCCAATACAGCCATATTTAGGAGCCATACTCAACGCTCACTTGGGACTTGCATACCCAAATACAGACAGGATACAAAACATTGTCACTAACCGAACGCCTTTAACCTGGGACCCAAGTCAGTCAAAATACTCATGCAACTTTTAGGCATGAGGGCCTCCTGCTTATCAATAGTTCCACATGCCAGTATCTTACATTTCACGGGATGGGGGACTCCAAAACACGAGTCTTCAAGCTGTTCACCTAGCACTGAAAGTCTTCCTACCTCACCTACTGCACAAAGTTGTCCTAAACCGAATGGGCAATATGACAACAATGTACAATCTACGAAAACAGGGACATGCTCTCTGCAACTATCCTGCTTAGCCTAAATCATTTTGGGCTAAGGCATACACCACAACGTTCATATTATGGCAAAACATGTAACGGGGACAAGCAATCAAGTTGCAGACCTGCAACAAGTCCATGAATGGGAAGTTCACTCCAAAGTTTTCCTACCATACTTTTAACAAGCATTTGCAATGCAATCTGTCTCTCCTTTGGGGATTTATGTATTTAGCCATGCAGCTAATTGTCTGCAGCTTGGGGCTAGTAGCGGTTCCACCAGGATGCAGAGAAGGGAAACTGTGTACCCAATTCAGAACCAGCTGTCTGAAAAATGCCAAATATCGAAGGATTTGTATAGGTAATAAGGTAATGCCCTGGAATTAAGGGGAGGGGTGTTTACAGCCATATCTGAATCGAAAGATCCAACTACAAGGGGCTGGATGCCAAGAGAACGGTAGGAGCCTGAAGGATGAGCCATGGATGTGCGCGTTCAACAGTGGCAGGGTTCAAATGCACACAGTCATGTAAATGCGGTTGGCAATTGTGCTTTGAGATAAAGGGCTAGGTGCAGAAGCACTGGGAAGTGTAAAGTGTGGCCAAGTGCGATTGTTGGCCATATTGGTAGAGGGGATTACCGTATACCAGCCCTGGCAATGGGTAACAAAAGGAGTAAGTAAAATTGAAGTAAACAAGTTACAACAGTGTAATTATGTGGCTAGTAACTGTTATGGGTGTATTGACATTATGTGGAGTGGGATTGTGTTATGAGTTGTAATTATGTGGAATGGTATTTTGTGGAGTTGGCTATGTAGTGGAGTTTAACAATGTGGTGTGCTGTTGAATTTTGTGACCTGATGTGGCATTTAATTTTGTGATGAGGATTAGATGTATGTGGTGTTATTGTGATGGTTTGAATTATGTGGTTTAGTGTCTAATTATGTGGTGTGGATTGGAAATGTATGGAGTTGAATTGTGTGGCGTGGAACTGTGAATAGCTTTGCATTTTTGGTGACAAGAAAACAAATAAGTTGGAGATAAGGCACCAAGAGCATCCAAATGATTAGGATCGTTCTGCGACATAACCTGCATTTTACCAAAATGTTTTAACCCAAATGGATAAACATTGTCTAAAACACGGCAACATGTGTGCCTGGGTACCCAAAGGCCCTTCTCAAAGGTGGAGGAGTTCTTTCAGTTGCTTATTACTGTATTGGTGCGTTTAACTGGTGCTAAATTTTACTGCAATATCTGTACATCCTGTCTGCGTGCCCATGCCTCAGGTCTGCTGTTTTGTGAACAAGAGCAACCCAACGGGTTGTTAACTAGGTAACTTTTGCATACATATTTCTTGTGATAGAGGAACTAACACAGTGCTACAACAGTGTTTCCTTGTTAATGTGCCTAGGTGACGGGTATTTGGGTAAAGGGGCCAAGTATAGCTTCTAAGAGACAGAACCTGCAGATCTGTGCAGAGTACTAATACAATTGTGCAAACTCTGCACTTAGAGGACATGCACAAAACAATCGTGAAAGTGCAATTAAAACACTGGGGACCACTGGACAAGATGTGGAAAGGGAAGCAACACAGAGGGCCTGGGCCGTTATATCCTAGCTAGCAGTGCTAATGAGCAGAGAAGTGCCTTTGAGCCCTGTGCTGTCTGAGGCTACAACTAGACGCTATGATATCAGAGCTTTACGGGAAAAACATGCAGGCACTACTTTTAAGAGGATTAGGATATTTACAGTGAACACGCCAGCCCTCTCTCTAAACTAGAAATGGAGCAGCCGGAATGCAGACAACATAATACTGAAACATGTTGACTTAGTATGAGGGAACTGTGGTAGCAATCCTCCCGATTAATTAACCAGACTAATTTAACCAGATTTTAACCATACCAGTGGCACTCACAATAGAAAACCAAGGTGACCTAAGTATTTAAAACTTTAATATTTGTAACCCCTGTTAGCATTAGAGCAAAATGTAAAGTGCTCCCTGGGACATGGTGGAGCCCACCCTGGTTTTTAGGGACCATGTTGTGACTCGAAGCGTAACACAAGTAGTGTGTGAAGGTCTACAATACAAGTATTAAATATTCTCTCGGGGGCAGCAGGGTAAAGCAATGTTTGGACATTATAAGTAGGGTGTTGGGATAGATACCCTTGTTAAGTGAATTCTAGATGGGGAGATGGTATCCTGCAACTCCCAACATAACATCGCTCGCTTTCCCACATGTCTGAATTTTGGTAGGATAGTCTCCTTAGATGGTCCTGGTGCATTTTCTCCTAAAGCTAATTTTTATTTCCCC
This sequence comes from Triturus cristatus, assembly GCF_964204655.1. Lineage (NCBI taxonomy): Eukaryota > Metazoa > Chordata > Amphibia > Caudata > Salamandridae > Triturus > Triturus cristatus. Next base: position 917,471,347 of record NC_140580.1, on the reverse strand, counting down.
AACTCCTGTATTGTGTTCCAATCGTTAACTACTGTAACATACTTGCCAACTAGTGAGCACATTTCATCCTTTAAGACTGTGCACCGGCTTCATATTTATTAACGTAGTTTATATTGCTCATAACTCCGACATGCCTTTGAAACTGCAAACTTTTTCAACTGCCTACTGAATCCTGCAGAACAGCCTAGGTGATTGCTTATGCATTAATTTTAGTTTTTAGGTCTTGCCTAGGCAGCACTTGCGCTGTGTCTGCGAGACATGCTGTATTTAGGATAAGGGCATGAAGGTCTGCCCACTTTCAGCCCATCTTTTTAATTTTCTCCTGTCCCTTTGTAAATGGTGGCTTTTTATTGGTCAATAGGCTTAGTAGCCCTCCTTAGTACCGCATTTTCTGTTTTTGTACCCTCCCTTTGAGGACACCCCTTGTTACAAGTGTTACTTGGTAGGTTTTAATTACAGCCTCCAAGCACTATTTTCTTAAAGGGCTTTTCCTGCCTTTTGCAGGCAGGACACGCTCTCTGGCAACCGTTTTAAAACAATTTGTTTTACTAGTGCAGCACGCCTTAGCACTAATAATGGTAGTAGCGCTTTCCTTTTGTTCCTTGAGATCGCTGAACACGGCTGCATGCCTGTTTTTTACAATGGCAGCCTCCGCACTTTAGCTTAAGATGTTAAAAGTCTAAGCGCGTGTGCCACCATTGTAACAAAAGTAAACCAATAGGAGAAAAAAAAAAGAGCATGCTGTTGCCATTTGTTTTTCTTTTTGTTTACTCTTGAAGCGGCACTCGCTCTTTAGCTTACGATGTTTACAGCTAAAGTGCGAGTGCCACAAAGGTCTTGCATTTGCAAGAGTTTGAGCTATTGGCATTGCAAATGACAATACCTTTTATGTGTTTAGAAAACCTGCAAGCTGTGTTTACACACCACTTGCGGGTTTTTAAAACACATAAATAAGAGGCCTAATAATTTACAATGCCAATAGCTCAAACTCTTGCAAATGTGAGACCTATTGTATTGCAAATGCTTATCTTGTTTCTGCACGTAGATAAAACCACATGGCATCAGCTCTGGCACCTGCATATCACACAACTGGCATGTTGGATTCCCTCAAAGTGTATTATGTGACAAACATTAATTTAGAATTATCTATAATGTATTGGGAGCATAATGGAACTGTAGTAATTATGAAATGGAAATGTAGTATATTACCCGTTGTGAGAAGTGAGGCTTTTGTAATCTCATTCCGATGCCTGATACTGAATTCCAGTGTAAAGTTTCCACGTACGGAAATCTGATTTCACTCAGATCCATTTCCTATTAATGCTAGTATGGATAGCGGTCTGTCTAAACTCCATGTATGATGTACTTTATTGATGGGGTATTTTGGGAGGGGTCTGTTGGTGGGGTGGAAGTGCAGTACAGTTGTCCAAGGCAGACAAAAAATATTCACTGTGAATAGGTTTGAAGTCCAACTTTCTGTTGGTGGTTTGCATAAGTCTTGCAACATTACTGTGTGCAAGTCTGTGTTTGGTGATTGTGCCTTTAGAATAACAGTGACTCTTGCTTGCACGATTTGGCTGGTTTATTCAATACATTGTGAACCAAATTGCAATTTTTGCTTTTGGCCTGTATAATCTGTTAATGGAAGTGGTGTGGTGCTACGCTTTGAAATCTGTTTGCAGACTGTCTTAATCAATGCTTGTCAGTTAATCATGCTGCGTCTGCCTGGTTTTTTCTGGTTGATGACCAAACTGTTTTCCCCCCTCAGTTGTCTCCATTGAGGACCCCTTTGACCAAGATGATTGGGCAGCCTGGTCCAAGTTCACAGGCAGCGTGGGATTCCAAGTGGTGGGCGATGACCTGACAGTGACCAATCCCAAACGTATTGCTAAAGCAGTACAGGAAAAGGCTTGCAACTGTCTGTTGCTGAAAGTGAACCAGATAGGATCTGTCACAGAGTCCCTCCAAGCGTAAGTGAGGCTGAGGAAGTGCACTGAAGGTTTTTGGGGGTCGTGGTCATACGTTACTGGTTTGTTGCAGGAGAAAAAAGTTCTATGAAGGGGTAATAGTCTTGTGAAAAAATAGATCAATGTGAACCTACTTGCAAGCGCAGAAGTTAATTTGTAAGTGAAGCTATGAAAAGGCAGAAGGGGGTCAAGTGATCATTTGCTAGTCTTTGTATATACAAACAGATCAGGATAGGTGAATTTGGTCTTACACCATGTAGCCTCGAACTGCAGGTCCTGTTGAGATTGCGTATGATCTGGCCAGCTGACTGGTGCCTGCTAGTTTTAGTAGACCTTGTCATAACTGTCCTGTCACTGCCACAGTGTGCGTATGTTTCCCTTACATGGGTTTACCAGCTAACTGGATCTCTACAGCAAGATGTTTTGGATAACCATTTCAGAAATCCAGTACCAGCCGGTATAGTACTAAATGGGACTAGGTACTTGCATAGAGGCTCCCTGCTCATGCAAGTGTATGTGATCGATGGTCCCAAAAGGTTCTAGCACATAGATTATAGCAGCATTTGTGAATCGCTAAGTGATTTCTTGGGTTCCTAGGTTAAATCAGCAAGTCCTCTCCTAGAAATGTCAGGCTGTGAATGTGTACATGGGGTTCAGCCATATCAGCTAGCCTATGAGCAATCTGGCATTAAATGCCCTAGCTGAGCTTATGAATGCTATTGTAGAGAGGACTCTGGGAAATGGTGTGTGGTAATCCCTATGGCAATACACTTGATCTTACAGAGTTAATGTGGGTGCCACTACAAAGAGAAATTCTGCATTGGAATGCCACCCCACGCAATTTTACGAGAGCTGAGATCCAGACGAGCTGTGGCACTTTCTGAAAGTAATCCTTTGCCTCATTTGTTCCTCCTCTGTTCCTCCTCTTCCCCCCCCCCCCCCTCCTCTTCAGTTGCAAGATGGCACAGTCTAATGGTTGGGGAGTTATGGTGAGCCATCGCTCAGGAGAGACCGAAGACACCTTCATTGCAGACCTGGTGGTCGGTCTGTGCACAGGGCAGGTATGTTACATCTATTGTCTACTTAATAGCCACTGAAACGACAAGCTTAGAAGAGCAGCACAGCTACTAACAGTGACATATTGTTTTGTGCTGTGCTTTGAACTAGAAGCTTGGCTGAAATAGCCTGCCGAGGGCTGTGGCTTGTTTAAACATTGAGAATTCCAAAAATTATACCATCTCACACAACCAAGTATTCTTCCTAGTAGAGCCCTACCATTGTTTACTTATTGGGGAGTCCAACAACTATTTATTTTTCATTGATTTACAGTCCTAGGCAAATGTTCCAATAACTGCCCCTTTGCCATGCAAAGTAAAGTCCTGTGGCAAGGACATCTTTACAACATAGTATGGCTGCTGCTCCAAGCTGGCTTAAGTTGATACCGCTATGAGATGGTTGATCATTACCTAGAGGTGCTTGAGCAAACTTGCAGCTTTTGACCAATTCTACCATTTCAGATGCCAGTTAAGCTTTCCACTTCCCAATGACCAAACCTCACCAGCTCCACCTGATCCTAAGAAATAGCTGCTACGAGAGAACTGTGCTGCCCTTTCAGGTGTCACTATCTCCTACCCCACAGCCCCTATCCGTAACAGATCAAGCGGCCTGGTACATTGGCTGTCCACTTAACATGCATCACCCTAAATTACCCTCTGCCATGCTCAGACTAAACTCCTGACAGCAGTGCAACAAACGAGGAGTTCTAGCTGCCTCCCTAAATCACAGCCCTTCCCCAATGCTCTCTCCCCACTAGTACCCTTCAGTAGCAACCATCTTCACAAGAGCACTGCAGCTCCAAATCTGATCAGCATGGTTAGTGTATCAGTTATACAATCACTGACCTTCCCCTCCCTAACGTTACCTAAAACTGGCATGTAATCAACTTCTTATTCAAAATGTTGTGCTCAAAAAAGTAGGGTAGGTTTGTTACAAGTCTAGCATGACCTCATTCTGTGCAAAGAGGTCCCAGCATGATTTCCAAATCCTGTAGATACTTGTTTATGAAATGCATCACAAAACCAGTCTCCTCTTTCACCTGCAGTATTCTACACAAGCCTAATATCGGTTTGACACTAAGCATTCTTAGTAACTTTCATTTGGGGCTTGCCTGATGCGAGCCATGGATACAATCCAAACATCGGCACTACAGTTTGAGACCTACTCACTGTCCCACATTTCACTAACACTTGCTGACATTGACCTCCATGTACAATTTCTGCTAACTCCCTGTGGTGGCAATCTCACAGCCTCACTTGTTAAGGGAGTCCTATTACTCCTCAAACTCTCCTAACATCACTGCTGGGTCTCCCAAGCGTTGCTGCTGTCATTCTTTGACGGTAACATTGTACTTCTGGATAGCCTCTTAAGGAGCTTCATAGTAGGCTTCTGTGTATAGGCTGATGATCCCCATTTATGTCGGTGACAAATCTGGGGATCACAAATGAAAATGTTAACGACTACCAAAACAAGTCAAACTTGATGCATCATAACTGGTTATGGCTAAACTCCTCAGCCTGAGTTCCTGCTGCTAGACTGCACGACACCGTCCATAACTTGGATGTCTAATTTGCCACTGAATTCAAAGTTGAAACTAATTCTCAAAAGGTCCCTGGGGAAGTCCCACTTTGAGTACATCTGCATGCAAAAGATCCAACGTTGCTGTAGTGGTTATGTCTTGGATTGATTAATGCTGTGGAATGTTTTGATGTGAACAAGTTAAAATGACAACCAGTGTTGGAAGCTGCCTCTTTGCATGGTATACCTTTTTTTGGTATACCATATAAAGAGTCCAGGTGTTCCGTTACTAGTGGACAGGGTCTTACTGTAGCAATCTCAAGGTGCTCTTTTAGGGGGTAGTGTGGTCAAGCAGTCTTAGGCTTGTCAGAGGAGAGTGTTAAACCTCTGTTGCGCAGACACAGCCAATTAATGATACGCACTACTCAATAAGGAGATCAACAACAATTTATAAATATAACTCCTATCTGTTTATAACTTTAGACACCGTGATCATCAAAATGAGGCATGTACTTTTTAAAATAGCAGGTTTAAAGAAAACTGGCTTTTGATTCTTTAAATCGTGATTAAAGAACTTTGCGGTGATAAGCTCTAGAGAAAACCCACGCTGCATATGGACAATTAGCGACTTACGAGACCCGTTCCCAGGACTTACGGTGAGTATGGGGCAAGGTCCACGGCACCTCGGGAGGCACTGATGTATCCGGGTGCAGATGTTTTTCAGCATCGGGTGATCCTGATACTTTAAATCGTAGATGAAGCACTTTGCAGTATTAACCTATGGAGAAAAAAACCTGTATTGCATTTGGGCCCTCAACAGCGACTTACCGGATCAATGTTCTGGACTTGTGGTAATTCTGGGGCAAGGTCCAAGGCAGCACCAACAGTTCACTTTAGGCAGCTCTGTGGGCAACCGGGTGCCGAGGTGCCATACAATGTCTATGGAGATTGGTCTGTCGGAAAGGAGGCTGCAGGTTTGGACTGGGGAACCAGTCAGGCTGAACCAACGGGGGAGGGGGGCTCAACTCCTGCAATGCTTGGACACTTTTCGTCCTCTTCTCCCGGGTCGATAGATGCAGAGGTGTCTTTGGGTGTCGTATTTTCGTCACCAGGAGCACTTGCGGTAAAGAGGGCTGCCAACAGATGCTGCATGCGCCGGCTGGAAGTCCACAGGGTGCAAGTTCAAGGTGGACTTTCTCTGAAGGGCCAGGGGACCACGCTGGCACCACTAGCCCACTTAAGCTCGGACTGGGAAGCACGGGTGCAGTGGTGTTTAGTGGCATCAGGTTTTTGCGGTCTGGAGCACTGTCTTTAGGCTGCCTGCAGTATGCAGGGAAGCAGCTCCATTGCTCCATAGGAGTTCTGGAGTCTTTATTGAAGGCAGGTAGTCCTCTCGGGCTTTGGAGTCACCACAGCTGCAGGACAAGACGTCTTTGGGTAGTTTAGACAGGTAACAGCAGACCGGCCAGCAGGGCTGGTGCAGTCAATTGCTCTTCAATCTTCTGCAGCTCTTCAGTGTTCTTCATAGGTCATCAGGATCTGCTGTTCTGGTTTCAATGGCTCCCCTGAATTTAGGGGAGTGTAGAGTAGTAATCAATGGGCTATTGCCCCCTGGGGTCACTACACCCCCTATATGGCCACTTTTGTGGGAATTGGACATAACCCTGTCCCAGAGATCCTAAGCTTGCCATCACCAAGATGGCCAAATCTGAAAAGATGCATCCACTTCAGGTAGCTCACCTTAGGGGTGGCACTAGTCTGAAGGTGGACACGTCTATCTGATTAGCTAAATCTCCTGCCTTTCAGGTGCCAAAGGGCTCTGTACAAAAGGGTCAGCTTACTTTCTTGAGAAACCAGATTCGCATACCAAAGGCAGTGGGTCCTTTGAAGCTCCCTTTCCTTGGAATGCTAATCTGCAGGCCATCCTGTGGGAAGTGGTGATACCCCTTGCCAGAGTAGGCTTGGGTTCTGGCCGTCTGAGAGCAAAGGCCTTCACCCTTTGGGGTCAAACTCCTCTCTGGTGGCATTTGGTGGGGGGTAATGGGTCAGAGGCATCGCATCAGCAAGCCTGTCTTAATAGAACTGATCTGGTGGAGTTTTACTCGTTCAAGGCAATAGGAAACCCTTTCCCCATTATGGTGATAGCTTATCGATGTGCCGGAATGAGTACAAAACAAATCAATTGCTCTCTGGAGTCCAATCCAATTTATTTCGTGGTGCTTTGTGAAGGGAAGAACATTTATAGCTGACATGTGTTTCACCCCCTCACGTTGGCCATCCGGCCTGGGGCTGCCTCTGGGCGTAGGGAATCTATTTCTGGGAGAGGGGATTGGTCCTTTCCCAGTAGAATGTGAAGCAGCAGTATTGTAGTGAGTAAACTGCGGTAATCCGACCTTGCAGATGGACTGCGGATTACCGCAGTTTACTCACGCCACACTACAATACTGCTGATTCATGGCTGACTGGGAAAGGACCAATCCCCTATCCCAGAAATATTTCTATATTCTGTAAAGCCATCATGTAGCTGGGGAACTCTATTTCACCAGTGTCCAGTAAATATTTTAAAATGGCTTCCCTGATCACTTGTACTGACAGCAATAGAACTGACTAGCACAGGGGCAAATTTGCTCATGTAGATATTGTAATTGTTTTGTAATTGCATTTATATAGTGCTTACTACCCCCGACGAGGCATCAAAGGTCTTTTTTCGGTGAGTAGCACGCTATTCCGGGACCCATAGAGGATTAGTGTTAAATTAGTATAGTAAAAAATGAAAGTAATCTGAAGTGGTGGATAAGTTAGTCAGTTATTTGGATAGAGCAGGGTAGGTGGCAGGATAGAAAAGGGAAAGAGGTTTGTATTTATACAGCGCTTGCTACCCCTGATGGGGTTTTGAAGCACTTTTCTGGTGAGTAGCACGCTACTCTGGAACCCATAATGATTAGTGATGAATTAGTATGGTGAAACATGAAAGTAATTTGAATGGTAGATAGGTTAGTTATTTGGCTTGAAGGGTTGGAGATGGGTAGAAAAGGGAAAAAGGTTTGCATTTATATAGCGCTAGTAACTCTGATGGGGTGTTGAAATGCTTTATTGGCGAGTAGCACGCTACTCTGGAACCCATAACAGATTAGTGGTGAATTTGTATAGTGGAATATTGAATTTGAGAGGTGAACATGTTTGTCTGTTATTTTGATTGAAAAGGATAGTGGAGGGATAGAGTGAAGGATTTAGACTTTTTATTTTTTTTTATTTGGGAGGTCATAGCAGTAGTAGGAGGCTTGGGATGAGTAAAAAGTGTTTTTGGAGGGGAATAGTCAGGAGGACATGTAATATAAGGCAATCTGCCTTAGGGCTGTAAGACCTGCTGTAGAGGTGACTTACAAATACTGCATAGTGTTAGGTGACATGGCACGGAGGGATGTCTCAGGTCGTGTTTTCACTGTGGGTCTGCACCAAAACAAGCATCCTGCAATTGCAGTCCAGCATGAGTTTGGTTAGGTGCCCCGTAAAGTGACACAATTCGTGCTACAGCCCTTAGGGACCCTCTTTAGTACCTCAGGCACTAGGTTCCAGGGGTACTATTTACTAGGGACTTAGAGGGTACTAAAGGTATTGCCTATTGGGGTATAGTTACACTTTTGGGGAAAGGTCTGGCACTGGAGACCTTGTTGGCAGGAGCTCAGTGCACTTCAAAGTTGCATCAAATACTAGGCAAAAAGTAGGGGGACTATTGCAACAAAGCTTCCTCGAGGTACAACATCCTCCAGCTTGCTCCCTATGCACAAAGTCTTAGAACACCTGGTTACCTATCCCGGACGCCATACCATTTCACAAGGTGCTGATGGTCTACTTCGAAACAAATCCACTAACTGGGAGATTCCACAATTTGAGTAGCATACTTGGTCTACAAGTGTTCACTCTGTCGCTCTCCCTTCTTATAACAGTTCCTTTGAAGCAGATCAGCTGTAATTCAAGAGACATAACGCCCTTGTTCTTACAAGTACGTGGTCTATAGTTCACCTGGCACCTATACTGAATAATTTTCAGCTACAATTTCAAAATATCTGATCTGGGAAACTGCACTTAGTTAAGCAGCTTGGTCTACCATCCAAATATCTTTAGCCCCCTTCCCATGTGCATGTGGTTTGCAGGGACAGCCACTCCTGCGTTACACAAAAAAACCTGATCTGCGGACTGTGCACCAAAAGATTTGTTTAACCATTGGCCATACATGAAAAATGTTTGCTGCTATGCAATATGGCTACTGTGTGGGTACAATGGTCTTGCTTTCTTTTCATTCCCTCCACATCGATCAAACGCAGGGAAGTAGGTGCTGTGGGTAAAATGCAGAAAGTCAAATATGGTTTGCTTGTTGTCCAGCCGGCAGCACAAGGCGATCCGGTATTCCTTTGCTGGCTTAGTGGAAGGGGGGTTGGTAAAAGATATGGTTATGCAGTGCCCACAAATAGTGCAAATTTCTTTTTCAGATAAAAACTGGAGCCCCATGCAGGTCTGAGCGTCTCGCAAAGTACAATCAGCTACTGAGGTATGTAAAACTGTTGTGTGAAGAGAGCGGTGTTGGTTTTTATAGAATTGTAGAAAGGGACAGTTGACTTTCGTGAGTACCCAATGTAGGAGGAGCAAAAGTCTGTGCATTGCCATAAAGCACATGTTAATTCGCTTACTGATCATTCTTGTCAACAATACACCCAAGTGATGCTCTGGCTCTAGGAATAACAATACATGAAATGGGCTTCACCAAGATAATCATATTTGGCTCCTGCAGACAGTGTAAAACAGTGCAGCGACTTTGTTTTTACCTTTGTGAGGGCCTATGCTAACCCACGCTGCTGAATGTATTCCTAAATTATGACCAGGAAACCCTGATTAGGGCTATGGTGTGGTCCTTGGTAACCAAGTACGTTTCGTCAATGAACTAAACATGTGCAAAGGTTTTTCACAGGAGGAGATTAACATGGGGGATATGTAAAATAGAGCTTGTAGGGGTCGAAAGACTGCAGATTTAAGTGATACCTTCACTAGAAGGCAGTTGAAGGAATAGGAATGACTTTTAGACTTCAGGGTTTATGGGCAAGTAGACCAGGTTGGGTTTTTACCTCCATAAGTTTTACATTTCTGAGCTGTTCTGTGCTGAGTGGCTGACACTAGTTAATTTTTTATTTATAGTTGTGCACCTACAAATTCCACAGAAGTGTCAAAATAGTGTAAATTATCACTGCATAGCAAAGCACTTAGTACTACAATATATATACATAGAATCCTACTCCACACTTATGCAAGATGAAGGTACTGTTGCCAACTGGTAAAGGATTGGAAAATGTCCAGTCGAAAGTCCTGCGTGGCTCCAACCCCAAAGGTAGAAGGTTTCCTTGCTGCCTGTGAATCCTGGGCATTCACGAGTAAATCCTGAAGTACCAGTGTCTAAGCACACACTTCATATAATATGGGTAGACATGAAAGGTTTTATTCTTACTTACGAAGTTCAGCAATTCAACCAGGCCAAGGAAACTGTTTGGGTGGCTAGGACACTGGAAGATGACATGCATATAATCTACTCCAGTTTAGAGACCAACCCAGCATGTCAAGTGTTAGCGGTGTGAACTTTAAATTCTTAGATTTCAGCTTGCTAACCTTGTGATTGGCCAAGGGGGTGGGGGGGAGGGGGGGCTTGATTTCTAGATGACGCTCTACCTTGGCACTAATTTTATTTGGTTGATTGCTGGTTTTTCGTACCATAATGTCACCCTCTTTTCTATTGTTACAGAATTGAAGAGGAGCTAGGGTGCAATGCTCGTTTTGCTGGCCGAGACTTCAGGAGACCTGTTGTGAACTAGAGTGGCTGGGCGATGCGGTCTGTTCTGGAACATGAGCACTTAACTAGTCACCCTATAACTAGATAACGCACACCTCGAGGACCAGCGGACAGAACGCCACAATCGTGCAGGCTCGCCTCGCTGTAGGGCACCCGGATAACCCTGCACTGTGACCCATCGCTCCCAGATGCTTTGCTGCTTCGTAATGTCTCCAGGTTTTGAGTGTAACATTCTTGTGCCTATCTTCCTTTCTTGTGATCTCTTGCAACTGTAGCCCCCAGTACTTGTGTTGTGTGTACAGAGTGATAATAGCACAGATGTGGTGGAGCTTGCACACTGTAACTAAGGATCATGTAGCATTGTACTTTAATAAAGAGCAATACGTGAACCATCAGTTTGAAAATTACTAGTCTGTTTTTTATCTCTTTTTTTCTTTTTTGTATTAAACATAAGATAGAACAGGTGACCAGTTGTCACATTATCTGCACCCCTGTTTCCCTTGGAGTTGCCTTCTCCCCAACTCCTTTTCCCTTTAGGTCATATCGTGTATGACGGCGTTGCGAGCCAATGATTTGTGTGTTGCAGGGCAATCTTTCCAGGTGTAGTGTCCAGAGGATAGTCACGTGTTTCTCATCTTTGATCTGGTAGACTCCTGATTTGGGTTTGTTTCTTTCTTCTCTGGCCCTCTGCGGTTTGTCTGGATGTCTTATGGTATCGGCTGTAGATGCATAAAGCTGAAATGGGAGACTCCTTTTTCAGCAGGTGAAGGGATAAGGCGCATGAGTGTTATGAATGGGAAAGAGGGATCTCTGAAATACAATAGCTGTTTTAGAAGGTGGCCCGTGTGCAAGATGAGGCAAAGGTTATGAACAGGCCGAACCATAACGCAGTGAATTCTTCTGGGCTGTTTACAATACATTTAACAATGGTCTGACAAAGGCTGCCTGTAGACCAGATGCTGATGGGCTTGCTTGTGTATTTTTATAAGCAAAGTCTGTTGCAGTCACATGTAGTGTTTGCATGTGTTTCCTTGTAAAGTTCGGAGCACAAGCTCTGCTTCACAAAAGTGGACGAGTCTGGTCTTCCTGCTCTTGAATTTGTGACGGCTGTCCATTCTCCTGCATAAGTATTGCCTTTACTGGGAGATGCTACTGTCATAGGTTCACATGGGCAAGTGCATATCTGCACTTAAAATCTACATAGACAGGAAGTTGTAGGCCTGCAAGACTCTTCCCTGTTACTTGTGAAGCAAGTCAGGAGACTCGCCCAACCCATGAGCAATTTTGTAGGCTTGTTAGAAATTGGGGTCTCTAGTTGGCAAGGGTTGGCACCTTTGTCCAAGTATGGACCCTTCTTCCTAGTCAGGTTAAGGAGGATACACTTCTAAAATAACTCAAGCTCAACATCTTCGTAGCTTGGCACGAGCAGACAGGCTTAACTCAGAGGCAGTGTGTAAAGCATTTATGAACACATACACTAATACAGTGAAAACACTACAAATGGACACCACACCAGTTTAGAAAAATAAGTAATCTACAAATCCACAATACAGTAAGACTTTCAAATGGTAGAAATAGTTCAGTTCAAAGCAAATTGCACATGTAACACTTTTCACAAAGTACATTGGATGCGTAGCGCACACAAAGGGTCGCAGAGAAGGTGATGCGTCTGTTCATTACACGCAGGGAAGGTCATGCGTTGGTTCCTTGCTTCGGAGGTGATGCATCAGTTCCTTACTGCTGCGCTTAGGTGATGCGTGTGTTCCTTACCGGAGAGGTGATGCGTCTGTTTCTTACTGCGTGAGGAGGTGATGCGTTATTTCCTTACTGCTTTCCCTTGAACAAAGCGACCAACCTAGCGCCTCGATTCGAGACTTTCCAGGACGATGCATGGGTTCTTACTGCTGCACAACAGGGCTTGTGTCAGAATCTGTGCGGTGATCTGACTTCACAAATCAGTGCACCCGATAAGGTGTGTTGCGATTTCTCGAGCCGCGGACAGGCACTGCGTCAGAAACTGGTACGGATGCATTGCGCTTCTCATTGTTGCGTTGCTTTTCCATCTCACACCGGCAGAACAACCTCCAGAGGCCCAGAACACTTACAGGCACCTCTTGGCAGGTCAGAACTCCCAGCAAGGAAGTTCAGGGGAGCTGGGGGTGAAGTCTGTGTCCATGAGACTTCAGAACAGGAGGCACGCTCTTCTTCAAGCCCTTGGAGATCTTCCTCAAGCAGGGGACACAGGACAGAGCAAAGACTTTTTCCCTTTCCTTGGCAGAAAGTAGCCACTGTAAGACAACCCCAAACAGGAAAAGGCACAGGGGCAGTATTTCTTCTCAGTTTCTCCAGCTCTTCTCCTTGTCAAAGGTTTCTCTTGATTTCCCAGAAGTGATCTAAAAGTCTGGGTCTGGGCCCATCTTTTTATAATCTAAAATCCTTTGTTCTCTGTGGTATAGCTCTTTGCCCAGCCAAAACCAGTTATGTCCTCTGGTGCTGCTTCCTGTCAGGAGGTGGAGACAGCATGGTCCTTGCCAGACCTAGCCCGTTCAGGTGTGAAATAATTTCATCCCCACTACTCTGAATGCAGCCCAGGTACATTCAGCCCAAACCTGACTCACCCTGGAAAGGCAGGACACACATCAACCCCCCAAGTGGCTGTCTGAACAAAATGCACATCCCTAGCCCCTGTCACTCCAAAGCCGTACAGTCTATACCCAAACCGGCAGAGGCACACTGGATGGTTAGGTAAGAAAATACTTTCTAAAAGTGGTATTTTCAAACCCAGAATGTAAAAATCACCCTCCCTAAAAGATGCATCTTAACATTCTTAGCTCAGGTATATTAAACTTTACCTTCATATCTTGTTCCCATGGGCTGTAATGCTCCTAAGATGTTATGAGCAACCTCACCATTCTATCCTATGGGACAGACCGCCATACAATAGTAAACTAAATTGGCAGTATTTCACTATCTGGGCATGCCACACACATCGGGGCGTGTCCTACCTTTCACAAACACTGCACCCTGCCCACTAGGGTACCTTGGGCCTACCTTAGGGCTGACTCGCATGTATGAAAAGGGAAGGTTTGGGCCTGGCAAGTTGGTGCACTTGCCAGGTCGACATGGCAGTACTAGACTGCACACATGCACCACAATGGCAGGCCTGAGACCTTGTTGCAAAGCTGCTTGTGTAGGGGGAACAATCAGTGCTGCAAGCCTACTAGCGGCATTTGGTTTACATGCCCTGGGCACCCACAGTGCACTGTACTTGGGACTTAATAGTAAACCAGATAAAAACAATCATGGAAATATCAATCCTTAACAATTGACAAAGGGAGCACTTGCACTTTGGCACTGAACAGCAGTGGCAAAGTGCCCAAAGCATCTAGACCAGCAAAACGAAGTTCGTCACCTAGCAAAATAACAGGAGGTAAAGGCGAAAAAACAGGGAAATCCCACGCCAATGCCAGGTCTAACACTCATCTTGAGGCTGCTTTATTCTTCTTTTTTTTTTTTTTTTTAAACATTTTTATTGATAAGCAGCAACTTTCCAGGGATTAGTCATCCGTGGCAAAGCAAAAAATGATTCGAAATGATATCCGTTATACAGAGTAAGAGGATACTTAACAAATTATTTTGTATGGTACCAAGCAATCTTGACAGTAGATACAGTTAAACAGCTGAGAAAAACCATTGTGAATTGGTGTGCACCTTCCACCCCGCAGTGCTCTAATGGTGGCCACCCGGTGATAAGATTCCTCCTGTCCCATCCCGTATTGTCCGCCTCTCCCTTCGAAGTTCCACCGTAGGAGAAATGCATATGTCGCCCCTATATTTATTCCACTTCCCCCATTTACTGTCCCACTTTTTGGGGCATCCGCGCCCCTTGAACAGTCTTTTCAGCCACCATGGCATAGTCCGTATCGGTCGCCCAGTCTCTCACCCGTGGTAGCGCAGCTGAACCCCACTTATGAGCAATATTACGTTTGGCTATGATCCAGCCAATTGTCGCCCACGATTGTTCCATCTGGGTGAGGTCTGTTGCGTCCCAGATGTTAAGGAGGCAAGCCTTGGGGGAGGGATGAATGGGTTTACCACAGGTCCTGGACATTTACCAAGAGAGATCCGCCCAATAGGCTTGAATGTGGGGGCAGTCCCAGAGTATGTGAGTGAAGTGCCAGTCTGGTTGCAGTGTCGTAGACAGAGTGCGTCCATCCTCCTACCCAACCGAAACAGTACAGCATCAAAGTAGACCCTGTGGAGTACCTTTAGCTGGATCAATCGGAGTCTCAGTGGAATCGCCGCCTCCCTCCAATCATCCTCTTCCATTGCCCCCAGGTCACGCTTCCAGCTCACTCAATTTCAGCATCGGGTCCGTCCGGTTATTCACTAATTTTCTATAGGTAAGGGATATCGCTTTGCGATCCATGGGATCCAGTAACAGTCAATCCCCCAGGGGGGAGTCTGGAAGGGGGCCATCTCGGGGAGGGCTGAGTCAATCGCGTGGCTGATTTTGTAAATATCTAAATGTCTCCGTGGGGGCGAGGTGATATTTCGCTTGTAGGTCTGAACGTGGCCTTCTTACCCTTGACCCAAAGGTCCCCAACCCTGGAAATCCCGATCAAGTCCCACTTGTTGAATCCCGGGCATGTACTAAGGTGACCTAGGAGATCTGGCTCTCACAGCGGAGTAGCCTTCGTGAGACTGTTATGCCACCCCAACTTGCGCTGTACCGTGTGCCACACCTCAACCGTACGGGCCGTGGGGCCTGTCAACCGCAGTTTGCGATGATTCGTGTAGAGCCCTTTTATATTACCTCCTTCCCCATCAGCCAGTGATCTGTGCAGAAATTGGGGTCGTCATGAGGTCTGAAAACCCATCTGTTTATGGGTGCCAATTGCGACGCCTGGTAGTAAAGGCGTAAATCTGGCAAACCTATACCCCTTTTTCACGTATGGAGAGTGAGAGAATGAATCTAACAGTTGCGTTCTCCCAATACAACTTTTTTTCACTATGGACAACTGTAGCCTGAGACTGTATTCCCCATCCGGGGGTGCAGTTTCTTCGAGATGGTCCTACTGTACTTGCGTCAATTGGAATATCAAAGATATTGACGGAAACGCCTCACTCACATAATAGTGACATGCTTCATCATCGGCGTTACCTCCACACCCAGATAAGGTGATACTATCTGGGCGGACTCAACCATAGATATACCGGGAGTTCTGATAAGTAGGTCACTGGTTTAAGAGGCGAACCAGATTTTTTGGTGTATTCGTTAAAAATACCTACAAGTGTACCTCCTCTTGATCCTTTATTCTGAGGCACTTGTGATATCGATAAAAGCCTAATGTTGGTTTTTTTTTTAACCTTCGTGTGTTCAATTTTACCCTCTGCTCAATGCCAACATGTTTCGGCCCTCCCTAAATAGCCCAGTCGGGTCTGGGGCCTTCGTCAGGGCGTGGTGTTTATAAAGCCTACTTATGAGTCCTAATTTGGGCTTCTTACATGTGTTCCGTGCACACCAAATGTGAGGCCTAGTGCACTCACCTGTATGTCTTTTGTTCGAACTCCAGTAGTATTTCTATAAGGAGTAAAAAAGATCTCTTTAATATACACTCGCATCTCTAGTTCATGTATTCCATGACTTCTGTGCAGCTATAGTGCTCATAAGTTTTTCAATGATATTGAGTGATTTGGTGCCAACTGACTACGTGCTCACTATTCAATTGTATGTGAGACTATTTGTTCGTGTTACATATTTTTATGCCATCTCCATTACATTTGCAACCTCAAAAAATGACTTCCACCGCCTTTAGTGATGATCTAATCCATATTTGTGATGTTTGTAGAAAAACACGAAATTCTTCTTAGTTTATAGGGGACATAGCGATTGTTTACCCATGGGTTCCGAACCATCGGTGTGTAATCAACCCCTTCGGGTTTCAGTTATGACCACACGTGCCCTACTTCTGGGTGGTCTTTTTGTGCTCTTATCCATAGGTTATAGCAGCGTGTTGAGTGCTCATAACACTATTTATTGTGTGTGAATTCAACTAACACTTTATTTAAAATGTAGCACCCTGCTTGGTGCATTGCTCACCTACTGGTGGATGCTATTTAAGCATCATGCAGGCTGGAGTGTGTCAAAGGTGGCGTCCTGTAGTCAAACACTGCATTAAATAACAAAGGTTTAGTTATTTAAAACATCCTGTCTTTTCCCTTCCGTTTGGATGTGTGTCTCCAACCTTTGAACTCTCACTAAGTTTATTAATTATTTACATACCCTTGTATAGTGAACGCAGGGTGAAGGACGGGGGATTCATGTAGACAATATTACCAAAGTCCGCTCACTTCTGTTCTCCCCCCTATGGTGGTTATACCTCCGGTATTATGGCTAATTACATACTCTCTCTGTAATTTCCGCCCTCGGTTTGCTACATCATGCCCAGTGGGTCTTCTATGTGTTCGGAGCACTCGTTCACCTCCCCATTCCAGTTGTCAAAGTGAACCGTTTTCCCGTGTTACTCGTGATATCGCTAGATTTACCGTTTACATACAAGAGACAAACAGTGGGCGTGTGACACTTATTTCCTCTTGAATACAAGCACCCGTTCACGTCCTCTTTTCCCGTTCCACTAAGCGAATCTGGTTCTAGCATATTACTCGCCAACCCTCTTTGGTCTATATTAGATCAAAGACTATTGAAGCAGGAAGTTCCCAACTTACTTCGTCAAGGATCCGCCACCGCCGATCTGCCTAGTACACCACTCGCCTGCCGTCGAATGATGATGGCACTTCTTCGGCTTGTTTTAAACCTTGCTCTCGATTGGTTTGGCTGGCGCTCTATCCCATCGCGTGTATCCTCTATCGTCACTCGGAGGACTACTCGACTCGCGGGAGGTGCGGGATCATGGGTATTGTGGTTTTTAGCGGTTTTTTCGTATTTTCTATGGAACACCTTTGTTACGATCCCTTCTCTCATATGTTAGCGCGCTCCTGTTCGTGTTCAGGGACTGAAGCGCTTTTTTGGGACTATGTGCATCAGTGTAAATTTGGAGTTAAACCATGTGTTTTAATTATGTATACACCAGCACTACACATTTCACACACGCTTTTTGGAAATGTACTCCGAGAATGACGGAATCAATGTATAACCCGTTTGATACATTTCTGTGGACCTTTGGCGTTTGTTATTTTCAAAGTTTAGTTGGTAGTAGGTCTAAATTGTATCTCGTGTTCAGTTCCTCGCTCTCCGTTTCTCGTAGTTGTTCTTAATACGGTATATGGGAGCCAGACTACTGTATGTCCTGCATTAAGGTCTAAGCATTTTGATGTTAATTATAAACAAAGTTTTTTGCCCATTGGCCTCCAGCGTCTGCCATCAGTTAATGGTTATTTAGGGCTAACTCAAGGTCGTCCATGGTATTTCTTCATTCAATCCTTGTGTTGTGCTAGACATGCGGTAGATCCATCGCTGTTCCAATTTAAATAGTTGTTTTTCAGTACTGTTGTTCGGTAACTTTTCGATTACTGTCCATGTGAAGTCATTTTCATTATGTTTTGTGGTCAGGAAGTGACGCATCATTTTTGTTATCGTTTTCCCACATCTGAATGTGCTACGGTGTTCATTAATTCGGACCTTGACTTTTCTTGTCGTCATTCCTACATATTTCTGGTTGCAAATGCAGGTCATTACATACACCACATTCTTGCTGTTGCAGTTGCTGAAGGAGCGTTGCTCCCAAGGGGTTTGTAAACCAACGTCGATCGTCTTACTGGCTTGTGTCAGCCGACACACATTACATGATCCACATGGGAAATGTCCGACCACCTCTGGTAGATTCCACAATGTGTTTTGTTGTCCTTGTCTTGTTGGTACCTTCGGGCGGGTATGTACAACAGAGTCTTTTATAGATTTCCCTCTTTTAAAAGCAAACAAGGGTTTTTCCAGTTTCAGGCCCCCTGAGTTCAAGGTTTTCCAATGTCGTAGGACAATTTTCTTTATTCTATTTGAGTCTGTTCCAAAAGTGGTAACACACACAATTCTTTTTTGTTCTGGTCTTACTGCTGGTTCCAGGAGTCCTTCTCGGTTGTTATTTTTGGCCCTTCTATATGCTTGTTTTACTAGTCTCCCTGTCATACCATCCCATGGTAAGGTTAGTTACGGCTATTCTTGGGGGGCCGACTGTCCCAGAGCAACCCCCGCACCACCCCCTCTCGATTTGAGAGGAATAGGAGTCTGGGATCGGGTAAGGAGCGTTTTCCATGGCGCAAAAAAGCGTGATAGAGCGAGCATCTTAAACAGGGAGGTGCGTCCCAACAGTCAAGGGCAGTGACCTCCAGTGCGTGACATTCGATCTCAGACATTCCAGGGGTTTCTTAAAGTTCCGTTCATAAAGATTCACGTCGGGCGTGAGAAATATGCCCAAGTATGTAAAACCCTGCTCGACCACTGGGATGTCATAACCCCTAGGGCTGGATAGGGGTCCGCCCCAGAGGGCATACATTTGCGATTTGGACCAGTTGATCCGATATCCAGAGTGTACCCTGAATATGTGGAAAATATGAAGAGCCCGACGGGATCGTGCCGGTGAGGCCAGATATAATAATATATCGTCTGCGTAGAGCGATATACGGTCCTCATGATCGGGAGTCCATTTGAGGCCCTGGATTTCGGGGTCGCCCCTCAACCAGACCGCCAGGGGCTCCAGTACCATGGCAATCAGGCGTGGCGACAGCAGGCAACCCTGTCTCGTGCCCAGTGAAGGGGAAAGCGGCAGAGCGGTGGCTGCAACTGAAGTGCGCCGTGGGCTGCCCGTATAACAACTTGATCCACCCAATCAATTTGGGACCCAACCCCATACGGGCAAGTACTGGGAAAAGGTATTCCCATTCCACCATATCAAACGCCATGGTGGCGTCAAGCGACAGTAAGATTGCTTCTTCCTCGAGCGTCTCAACCCTTCCCAGCACCCCGTGGACGCAACAGATTCCTAAGTGTTTCTACCCGGCATGAAGACCGACTGATCCGGATGGATCAGATTGGGTAGATAGTGGAGTAGGTGATTGGCCACCAGCTTGGCAAGGATTTTCGCTTCCACCGGCAACAGCGAGATAGGACGGTACGATTTGCATTCTTTGGCCGGTTTACCGGGTTTATGGATCACCACGATTGCCGCATCACGGATTTAATTCGGTAAACGGCCTAATTCGTAGCATTCGTGTATAAGTTCAGCAAGTGGGGCGCCAACTTCACGGCCATAGGTTTAAGGAGTTCAATGGGCAGACCATTACGACCCATCGCTTTGCCCGACTGGACGTCCGATATTGCTTTTTGAACTTCTACCACTGAGAGGTCAGCTTCTAGTGACTCCCGATCTTGCGGCGATATGCACGCTACATTAATAGTGGCCAGAAGGTCAGCAGCCCACTGGGCCTGCGAGTGCTGTGGGACCCGGTAGACCTCTTCAAAATGAGCAGCAAACACGTCAGCAATCCTCTGGGGGTCCGTTATCAACGTGCCATCAGGTCCCATTACCGCTTTAACCCGAGGCTGCTTTATTCTTGTCGCTACGATAGTGATGCTTTGGGCACGTCCAGGAGGCACTGCGCTGTAACAGGAGCAGAGTTAGTGCAATGGGAGGAGACTGGCGTTTTGACAGTCGGAGACTTGTACAATGAGGGACAACTATCGTTTGAAGAGCTGACAGGGGACTCTGGTTTGCCGCAGGGCTAATTTTTACTGCATGCAGTGGCGATATCGCATGCTGCAACCTAGCAGAGGAACCGTCCATGCACCTAGTTGTGCAAGATTTGCATGAATTGGGCACAGGCAAACACCTCGTCAAATGGTTTGCTGAGTCATTAAGAGCTCACACGGCGCCACAGTTGAGCTCATTATGTGCTCACTGGGAGGCAGATCTGCAGCGTCTCCGCACTGAGCGTGAATAGATAGCCATCCTCAAGGGTCCCGCCCGAATCCCCCGCAACGTAAGATTCCGGCTTATCAGTACTATATATACTACACCGAGCCTACCTAACGCCGGCCAAAATAAATAAATATTTAAACCGTGCTGATGCTGGCTGTCCGCGATGCAGTGAAGTTGGGGTTGACTTGCTTAATGTGGTTTGGTCCTGCCTGGTCATACAGGAGAATGGTCACCACAACCCAAGGGCAGTGCACGGAGCGTACATTGAGTTGGACTTGGGAGGTATACATATTGGGACTATACCCCAGATCCAGGCAACAGTCTCATCCCGTTATATAGACCTGGGATTCATAGTGGCCACGGGTCTGCTAACTCGATGCTGGAAGTTGCCTGACCCCCTGCAGAGAAGGCCTGGTTCCAATCGCTGCTCTGCTGGGCACAGGCTGAGAGCATGGCACTGTGTCGCGAGGATGTGATAGGCATTCGTAAACAGCCACTTGTGGGGTGCTGGGTTGCGATCCTGGCAGTTTTTTGCATTATATGGCAGGACCGGACTGATTGGCATGCTCATTCACCTGACCGAAATGTGAGCCAGACCCAGGAAACATGACTAAATCACAAGACGTGTTGACAATTTGTCTAGAAACGTGTATTCGGAGATGGACATATAACACTTTACTGGCTGTTCAAGACTGTTAATGCAGTACATAACATACAATCATTTAGTAGTAGGCATACTGTGGGATAGGGTACAGCACTATCAAAACGTGCCTAAGCGCTGTGTGCAAGCGAGCAAACAGAACTTGCAATTTATTGATATTGGAAGTGCATTGTGTTACTATGTTCAAATATTATAATTTCAAACACAGGAGTCCATGTGAGGTTTCATTTAGTTATATTAATGTTGTGTTGCAAACAGTCTAATTCTCTACCCATTAGGAAGGCAAACTCGCATTAAGAGAAAATACAAGTTATGTTTATGATGTATTGTTGTGTAATCTAGATTTGTTTCACTAGAAAGCGGATCCAGGTGAAATACTGGTATCGAAAGCAACTGTATTGTAATATTGCCTGAAGTACATTGGAATAATGCCAAATTAAAATCAATAAAAAAACATTTAAACAAAGATAGTGATGCTTCCCCCTCCATCAGAAGCGATTTGTTGGGTCACCTGGGGACTTTTGCTATAGATTGTCTTTCATTGATCCCTGATCCCGTACACCTTAATTTCTGTGAGGGATGGGTTGGGAGTCTCTACAACAACAACCTTGATGTCCAGGATGAGCGAGAAATGTCTGCTGGGATGTTCATTCTGGAGACATACGAGTGAAAAAAGAGGAAGGATCCTAATGTTTGCCTTGGGTCCCGTCAAAGCTGTCAGTCCAGGAAGAATCTTGCATATGCATTTTCAGGGTGAACATATAAATTGAACGAGACTGGATGCTTTTTTGTGTAACTAGTATGTATTAAATATCAACTTACAAAAAGATTTTCCTGTAAAGTCATTGTAAAATGAGTGTTTCAGCCAATCCATACACAAATGGGAGCACTTCCCACTCCCTAAAAGAATTGGAGATAGTAGCACAAGTATTTCCGCTCCATATTCTGAGTCACTCTGTCCCATACTTCCACCTCCATGCCGTCGTACACCTTCAGTATCCACTTAAGAGTATGTCCACATTTATTATGACCCAGACTGTCAAAATGTGGTTTCCCTACTAAATTTGCTGGAGACATTATCACGACTAGGAGAGTGAATTGGATTGGTCCCTCGAGGAAAACTTGTAGAGGGGATTGTGTGGTCGTGAACTTTAAATACCCACAACATGTGGCCACAGTCCTCCTACGGGCAGCATCTCTGATGGAGGACAGCAATGGTATTCAAGTGCGCCCGTTAGGGTATTTCTACAATCATGTCAATTTAGCCTCCCTGCCCAGACAAAGACTAAGTCCATTTACCCTGGTGGGGCCCAGATCGGCTCCTCAAAGTTTGTTTCAGGGACGCGATAACCTCTTTACCTTTGGTCCCCCTATTACAACTCACAACAGATTCGATGCTCTCTCAGGTCTCGATCTTTGCGATTGACGGGGTGACGGAGAGGGTACAGTGGACGATGTCATAGTGGATTCAACACCAACGGTTCATGTACCTTCTTCTGCTGTGGATGATAACAGTTTACCAGAGATCACAATTGATAAAGGGGACACGGTCAGACTGTTATCCT
The DNA here is from genome assembly GCF_964204655.1 of Triturus cristatus. Classification (NCBI taxonomy): domain Eukaryota; kingdom Metazoa; phylum Chordata; class Amphibia; order Caudata; family Salamandridae; genus Triturus; species Triturus cristatus. The sequence continues at coordinate 917,448,812 of NC_140580.1, read as the reverse complement.
GGAACATTGCTGGTTTGCGGTCTAAGAAGGGAGACCCAAACTGGGAAAATTTTGTAAAGCGCCACGATATCATTGCCATTCAAGAGACTTGGGATATGGAGTGTGATTACTGGTTGGACGGTTTTACATCTTATTTTGTACCTGCTTTGCCTTCCCCCGCAGGCCGGAACAAAGGAGGTCTTTTGACGCTGGTATCGGTGAACATCAAGGGCAAAATCACCCCGATAGACTGTGCCTCTCATAGTTTCCTCGTATTGGAGATAATATTAGAGGATGGTTGTAAATTGCTTCTTGTTAACTGCTATAATGCACCGAACGGTCACCCAGAAACTGTGCATTTTACATGGTTATCAGACTTTTTAAGTCTTTACAGAGACAAACAATCCACTTTGTGTCGATTTATTTTAATGGGCGAGTTTAATGTTCATTTGTGCTCACATTGTGCCCTAGTGGATGAAGATGGGCCAGATAGCGTGTCCCCCCCCCTCACCTAGAACATACACAGAAAGGTTTGGTGCTCGAAAATGTATTACGGGAAAATGAGCTGTATGAACCAGAATTCTACGATAAAAGTACACGGGTTGCCACTTATACGGGAAGGGCTAGTGATTCGATAATTGATTTTATTTTTGTTTCAAGAGGTTTTCTGAATTATGTGATTTCATATAATGCAATTGCTATGCCTATGAGTGACCATAATCTTGTGGGCTTGGAGCTAGTGAATAGCTCCTTCTTGTTAAAATCAGCTGTCTCCCATCGGTCTATATTGCCTGTAAAGGATAAGGATCAGGGGAGAAGAATTAAATGGGAGATGGTTGTACCGGACAACTTTTTCTTAACTCTATCCTCCTCAGTTTCTGAAGAGCTAAATGTGTGCCCCAACCCGTTAACTGGGAGCAAGGAGATTATATCTTCCTTTGAAGGTATTTGCCGGTTTGTGTCCATTTGCCTCACAGCTAAAGGTCAGGGGGGCAAACATAAATCGGTGAAAGGCTGGTTTGACAATTGTAGCAAAGCACACAACCGCCTTAAGAAAGCCCTCAATACTCGCCCAAGGGACAAAGCGTTAGTGGCGCGACTAAGAAAGGATTTCACCACGGCCACTAATTTGCGTAAAAATGAACTAAAGAGTAAAGCCTGGGAAGATTTAATGGATAAAGCCACCCTAAAAAACAGCGCTAAGTTTTGGTCAATTATTAACACCCCCTTACTTTCAGGCGACCAAAACTCAGTGCTGGAACTAAACATATCAGAGGAGGACTGGCTTCGGCATTTTGAAAAAATTTATGATAGTAATAGGGAGTTGGAACCTTTCACAATCCCTACTATTGAGATCCCCCTGGAGCCTGTGAGATTGGATACAATTGAGGTACTTAAAGCTATAGAGGAGACAGCAGGACGCAAGGCTCCGGGCCCCGATGGAGTGCCAGCGGATATGTTCAGGGCAAATCCGCTGTTTTGGGCCAATATTTTAAAGCAAGTTTTTAATGCCTCTGCCGCAGTGGGATTCCCTCAGACCTGGTCTTTAGCTACAATTGTGCCAATATTTAAAAAAGGGCAGAGAGGAGACCCAAAATGCTACAGACCAATATCGTTGCTGGACTCCTCAGTAAAAATCCTAGGAAAGGTTGTCCTAGCGAATATCCGCGTGGGCCAAGGGGAACAATATCCTGTCCGAGGCACAATTCGGATTTAGGTCAGGGAGGAGTACAGAGGATCAATGCCTCAATCTCCACCTCATAATTTCTAAATATACCAGAGCAAAAGGGGAAGTGTATTCCTTGGCTTCATGGACTTGTCCACAGCCTTTGATCTTGTTAATAGATCTAAGCTGTGGGCAATGCTCCTGAAGATGGGCCTCGATAGTTCCTTGGTACACTTTCTGGCGGAGCTCCATAAAGACCTGAGGGCCCGCATCAGAATGACCACTGACGGAAAGTGTACCGAGAGTTTTAGATCAACTAGAGGGGTCCGTCAGGGATGTATACTGGCGCCAATGTTGTTCACGCTATACGTGAACTCTTTGGAGGATGACCTAACGTCTGCCTCAAAGGATATCCCGAGCATGGGGGGTGCACCAATTCCGGTGCTCCTCTATGCCGATGATGCGGTGCTAATAGCCAGGACCCCAGTTGCCCTGCAAAAGTTACTCGACTCCTTCGGCAACTTTATGTCCAGTCTTGACCTGGTGGTTAACAAGAACAAATCACACACTATGTCAGTAGGATGTTGTGGTAAATAATTAAATTACCGGGACTTAATTTGATACAGAAACATAATGAAAATAGCTCAGTAAATAAGAGGCAGAATCCGTGGTATTAGAGGTTCGGAATGGGCTTTATTCCAGAGGTCGATTATAATCGGTTGCTCCAGGTTCCATCACCACGAAGGTTCAGGAAGTGAAGTACATACGTTATTGACAATCAATTACTTTTATACAATAAGCATTACAGTGAAGCTAATACAAGAGGCGTAACAATTGATAGTGGTGATAATGTATCCATACGTAGCAAAAATAGGCGTAACTGGGTGTGTTTACAGAACGTCATCAGATGTGATGTCATAAGAGGGTGGTCACATGAAAGAATTTCGCAATGTCAGCAGAAATACTTGGCAGAAATGCGCGCGCAGCAGTATGACGTGTGATTGACGTGCAACTAGGGGGTGAAGGGGACTTGACATTTAGCTCTACATGTGGCGACAGAAGTCTGGAGGGTCAAGTCAACCTAATCCCAAATCATATCTAACATCCTATGTTTAAAGAACAAAGTTATCCAAAAGAGAGGTCTCTTCGAGTGGAATCTTATTCTATACTGACTATACTGACTATTAGTGCGTGTACAAGCGTCTAAGTGTCTATACTAGATGCGAGGGCGGAATCTTCCATAGTAACAGGGCTATGAATTACTTGTATGAAGACAGAGAAGTCGGGCCTTTGCTGGGTAGCTGGAAGAATGTTTACTTAAGCTACTAGACAGGAATGCATTGGGCAGGGAGCGGAGCAGATAATTTTCGAAGGTGAAATACAGTTTTTGGCAGGCAGCAAGCTGATGTCAGGCTTCGTGAGCCGCGCAGAGAATGAGACAAAGTTCATGGTCACAGATGCAGGCTTGGACTGGAGCTTCAGAGACAGAAAGCAAGAAAAGCTCGATGACAGAATCAGGGCCTACTTGCCTGGACTGTAAAATGGCATAAGTGAACCATATAAAGGCGGTGGCCTTTCGTACTTAGGAATGGAATATCCGGCCCATTCATGGCGGATCAACAGAGGGCATGTTAACGGTGGACACACATGTATTTGCGTCTTCATAACTGGAACTGGAGGGAACATACATGTACTTGTAACATGCACATAGAACCGTTGGGGTCCAAGATAGGGGACATAACTGACCAGAAAAATCCATATTTCCACATTCCCTCCTTGTCCCCTACTTGCCCGTCAAGAGATATCAATCTTCATTAATCCATTGATCTGTTCATATAGCATCATTTGTTCTTCTTTCTTCTTCCGGGATCTTGAATGAAAATCTTGATGTGGAATACACGATGTGGCACACAGACCACAAATCGCTGGTCCACATTGTAGACATAGACAGCAACTGAATAGTATGAGAAGGCCAATACCTAGGAAGGATAGGACTCTCCATCCAAAGGTAGATAATACACTCCAAAACCAACCGGACCAAGTCCAGGTGCCTGGATTCTGGTGTATCTGGCTTACAATCTTATGAAGGCGGGTTATGGCCTTATATACAGATGGCGAATTTTCTGGTATGAATATGCAACAGCTTGATCCGATGACCCTACAAGCTCCGCCCCTATCAGCCAGGATGACGTCAAGGACAAGACGATTTTGAAGCACAACAATCCGCATAGCAGACTGCTCTTCTGTTAAATTGCCTAAGGCGGAAATAGTTTCGTTCACTACTGCTTCAAGGGTTCTAGTTAATCTACGTATCAGCTTACTATTTGTAACGGTACCTATATAGGGAAAGAAACCTTTATTGAAATCGGTGTATTTTTCCCATGCTGTTTCAGTGTAATCGACTATTGGGAGATCTCTCCTTTCTCTATTGTGTACTAAATGAATATTTCTGTGATAATCAGGAGGAGCTAGGAAAACAGGTGGCAAAAGGAATCCAATGTAGCAGGTACCATCCCAATCTAGAGGCAAACGTACATATGCCGTCTGACCACATATGAAATAGGAATGGCGGGAAGCTCTAAATGTAGACTTGCCTTGATCACTAAATTCTACTACAGTGGTGCATTTACTATGGCCCATTTGTATGGAACCATTCTTTCTTGTACATAATTCACCTTTTACTGGAAGTATTGACATAGCGGGCAAAATTGAAGTAGCTTCGGATTCGACATTTAGGATCATAAGATTAAGCGTAAAATTACCTAATCCATATACTTCATTTTCTAGATCAGTTCCTGTTCTTTTGGGAAGTCCCTCCTTGTTAGGATAGCAGACCTTAAGTAAAACTAAATTCAAATGTCCCCATACCCAGTTATCTTGATAAACTGCAGAATTCGAATCCAGAGAATTAATTAGGCTAAACCATGCTCCACAGGAGCCGTTGTGTGTGAACGGGTATGGAAAAAGAGGTAGAATTCCTTTATAGTTCTGATGGGGAGGGAGTCGGCCACATATCCAACAATTTGTAGCATTGCTAACCTGATGGGAATGATGTAACATACTAATAAAAGTGTTATTGCGCAGCGCAAATCTGTATGACAATTCAAGCGGAGGTAATTCACTAAAAGAATGTTCAGCAGTAACATTGTAAACATGTCTAGAAATAGGATAATATATGTGTAACAATATACTTGCAGTAATTATTAAAAGACTTGAGAAAAACAGAATTAATAACGTCACTATGCAATGACTACGCAGTGATTTACAGTACGCCTGTCGTTTCAACATTTTTCGGGTGTTTTCTCTATTCAGGTCCAAGGGATACATGTCAGAGACAATTCAACCGCTTCACCTTGGAGAGGACTTAAACAATCAAATTGCTCGACTGATTGGGCCTGAGCTTTAATTTATAAAGTTCGGAGTCACTTTTTTCCACAAAAGGAAGTTTTGAGTCAATGGGTGAAGACACACAAGGTGTGCTATTCACATCTGATTTTAGTCCATGAAATTTCTTGATATGACTTGAATGAATCCATCCTTTTCTGCCTTCGATCTTCACGGCTGTTCTTGTTGTGAGCAACACCAGCTGAGGTGACCTCCACCTAGGTTCCAGCTGCGTCTTTCGATCAAAGTTCCTCACGAGGACTAAGTCTCCCGGAACCACGTCATGGGGTTTCACCTCAGTGTTGTCAGGAAAAGCTGCAGCTACCTGTGAACGACAAGATTGTAGTGCAGACATCAAGGAAGCCAAGTAATCTGTCAGCATATTACAGTCAATATCAGTTATTTTGCGTGGTATAGGCGTCCCCCACATATTTGGTGGTCTGCCGAAGATCACTTCATACGGGGATAGCCCTGTTCGAGAGTGTGCTACCATTCTTGTGTAAAAGAGTGCAACTGGTAATGCTACTACCCAGTCGACACCTTTCTCTCTGCATATTTTGGATAATCTTATTTTCAGAGTCTGATTATGTCTTTCTACGAGACCTGCTGCTTCGGGGTGTCGGACACAGTGGAATTTCCACTGATAGCCTAACAAAAGTGAAACGTGTTTCATTAATTCGAATGAGAACGGCTGGCCGTTATCTGAGTGAACAACACGTGGTAAACCGTATCGTGGGAAGAATTCTCGAACCAACTGTTTGGCAGTAGTCGGGGCAGTGTAATCTGAAACCGGGTATGCCTCCGTCCAACGGGAAAGAGCACACACAACTACGAGAACATATTTGAATCCTCTGCATCGTTCCATCTGGATATAATCCATCTGGAGGACTTCAAAAGGGTGATCAGGAGGCTGAAATCCACCCTGTTCTACGGGAACGCTCTTTCCTGGGTTGAACTGGCAACAGATCAGACAGGTACGAACCTTTTGTTTGGCTGCAGCTCGTAAATGCTTGTTGAACCAAATATGTTGAATGCTATCTAGCATAGCTTTTTCTCCTAGATGGGCAGGACTATGTACAGTGTTAATTATAACTTGGACCATTGAATCAGGAAGGAACCACACAGACTTTTCCTTCATCAACCATCCTTGATCCGTTTGGATCCCTCCTAATTCCGTCCATTTCTTTATTTCTTCTGGTGTAGCATGTGTCTGTATATCAATTACGTCAAGAGTAGGATCTTTAACCGTCATACAATGTGTTGGCGTCGGGACTATTGTCTTTGTCATATCGGATGTTCGCGTTTGAGCAGTCCGTTTAGCTGTTCTATCAGCTAGATCGTTGCCTTGAGAAATGATATCAGTAACTTTCGTATGTGCTTTGCATTTCATAATCGATATTGCAATGGGTAAATGTATTGCATCTAATAAGGCATGAATGAGGGGTCCGTGCTGAATGTGGGCACCGTGAGAAGTTAAATAACCTCTCTCTCGCCACAGCACGCCGAAGTCATGTACGACTCCGAATGCATAACGTGAATCAGTGTATATGAACATTTGTGATGGAGTGTTACCTTGCCAGGTACTCTCGAATTTTAATACTCTATTCTTCACTTGGGGCAAGGAATTTTCAACTAATTTTGTCACAAACAGATGTGGGTATGATTCGCTACTTGCTTTTATACCACTATTTATACCAAAACATTTTTCAAATCGTGCATAGAAATCACTAGTGTCTTCATCTTGCTTTTGTTTACAGGCTGAAATTGCACCCCAGTCTTCCTTTTTCGTGGTTAATAAACGTGGCAGTACCTGTACTAGTAGACCTGGCAGTGCTTTAGTTTTGTCCCCAAGCCCTGAACCTGGACCTCGGGCCTTTTCTTCATTTTCTAATGCTGTCCAATCTATTTTTTGGTCTCCCACCTCCCACTCTTTTTCCTTGAGTTTTTCATAAATGCCAGCAGGCATTAATACCTTTAATATTGTCATAATGTCGGGATAGGTATACTCTCCCATGAGTAACATGTCTTTAATTTCTCGGTGGAAACCCGCTGGGTCTTTGTCATGACTGGGTACCACTTTCTTCATTTCCAACAATTCTATTTTCGATATGGGCGTATACACATATACACGTTTAAACTGATTGTCCTCACCCTGTATTGGGTGCACTTCTCGTAAGGGATTCTGTCTGTCCATGTAATACATGGTTCTTTCCTTGATGGGCAGTGAGACATGTTCTGGGCATATAAAAAGAATGTACTGCTTTCTAGATTCTAGTATTTCCTTAATTAACTTAGTACCTGAACCTTTCCATCTATTCGTGAGTAATTCGGTCAATATATCAGGTAAGGGACCAGGATCTGAATGTTGGCTTTTATATAGTATAAGGAGTTGTTGAATCATATAAATCCCAGCTAAACGCTGTTCATCTGGGGTGAGATTCAAAAATGTGTGTGCTACTGTATTATCACCATACATTCCGGGACTGTCAATCCAATGAACGGCTGACCTGGCTAATTCTTGTTCATCCATAGAATCGAGAAAATGATAACCCCTTCGTTCTCTGAGTAATTTATCTGCTGCTTGGAATGAATGCTCGTTAGACCTTATATTTATTATTGGTGTTTGAAATTTCCTGTTATTTTCTAGACACATCGGACGTATCGGATCAGTAAGACATCTAGTACTATTACAAGATCTTCTTCTACCTACATAGGCTATAGTTTCTGACTGTCCTGTGGGCAGTCCTGATGCTTCTTCCTCGCTTTGTTCGAACTGGTCTACCGCTAATCTTTCTTCGTGTAGGCGTTCTATTTCTTTACGGATCTTTCGGCACATGGCTATTATACAGTTTTGCTTATCATGTCTCCCTTCTGATATATTCTGGCTCCATCTGGTAAGAGTTTGCATTATTTCCGGATCTACCCCCGGTCGGTCTTGATTTCTGATTACGCAATTTATGAGGAAACGTAACAGTTCCCCCTGTATTTCCACTTTCTGGTATTCCATAGCTCTGCTAATACATTCAGAATCTCGCCCGGTTTGGACAAAATGATATATATTATCTAGATGTGCAGTCATTCCTGGTAATTTCCCTAAATACACTGCGGCTCGTCTGATACGTAATGATGCTAGGGTCATTTCGTCCTCCTTTCCGGGCACAGGGTCATATCTACAATCTATAAGAAGTTCCTTAAGCGTACGGGCATTTATGAGTTTGGGGGTACGTGAATGTGCTGACTCTTGAAAAGTAAGTTTATTTATTCTAGGTGGCGTAGAAAAGATATTGGTAGCACCTCCGGTAGCCCCATCTGGGGTATCGGGTGTGAAAGGATTCGTTGAACGTGATACAGCAACTATAGGCGTGGCAGTGACACCTATAGAAGTGGCTGTAGGGACAGATGCAGAAACAGATGTGCTTGCCGGAACTTGTGTCAGAACTTGATGCTGTAAGGATACGGGTACTGGATCTTGGCGATGAACCTCCCTGGCAGGCGATCTATGTGGGGCGGGATTAGCATACTCGGGAGCTGCGTCATCTAAATATGAGGAAAGAAAAACATCTTCTGCGGTTCTAGGATGCCCCTTAGGATGTACCTTTATTGGAAATAATGGGGTTGGCAAGTCTTTTGGTATCCCTGGAGTAGCCTTAGGTAATCCTTCAGCCAGAAGGGGATACATACCATTCATAAGGGCATTTCTTTGTCTGTCTACTTGTTCTGATTTCACTCGTGCACCTTCTTCAATTAATAGATTTTCTCGGACTTCATTTGAATTTTCTTTACTCTTCTCTTCCTGTCTACGTGCTTTTTCTGTACGTCTATATGATTCTTTACGCCATAATTCAATGGCGTCTTTCTGTGATTGTCTAGCTTTCTTTTTCCATAATTCTTCCTCTACTTTCACGATGCACTCTGCATCCCAGGTCCCCGCTGCGGGCCACCTCTGACTTTCTGGTAATTCCTTAGTGTAGTCTACCCATAGATCAAGAAATAATATGGCGTCTAGGCCATGTTTATGATACATGAAGTACCCTGGAGTGTCCCTAGGAGGAATGGGAACAGCTTCTTCGAGTACCCCTTTTCTAGTTGTGATCTGCCTTAGTTTCGAAAAGAGCGGCATATTGAGAACTGGTCTGCTACTTGATCTTGAACAAACTTAATACAATAAAACACAATAATGAACAGTCATTCATACCACAATATGCAGAACGTACTATAAACATTTAACATTTAACTGAGCAACAGTGATGATGACGATGATCTAAGAAAAACTTAATCATTAAACATGATACTCGACTTGAACTGAATTATTCTGAATTTTTATACTTGATATACTAGATATACTGCTAAACAGTACAGATACACTGCTGAAACAGTGCAGACCGGATTTGTGTACCCAAACCCGTCTGGACCGGCACAACTTATGTGCACGCCAGAACGCCTCCCCAGTAATGGTACTCACCGGGTAGCTCGGAAACGGAAGGCCTCAGAAACTGGACTGAACTTGAACCGGACTGGACTCGACTCGAACGCTTCGGACACTGGACTCGACTTGGGACTTCGGAAACTGGTGGGCCTCTGTATACCTCGGATCTTGCTCTCTCAGCTAGGCTCTGGTCGGGATACTTCGCACTTCTCACCGCCTCGTCTGGGTGTTGATCGCAGCCTCAGTCGCCCCCGCTTGACCGGAGGGAGACACAGGAAATCCTGCTGGTACGCGTTATTGTCCGTCCAGCTGTGGCAGGAGACCGGGCCTGCAACGCACCGCCGGCGCGTGAGATGAGAAAGTGTCCCTGTTCGGGCGCCATTCATGTGGTAAATAATTAAATTACCGGGACTTAATTTGATACAGAAACATAATGAAAATAGCTCAGTAAATAAGAGGCAGAATCCGTGGTATTAGAGGTTCGGAATGGGCTTTATTCCAGAGGTCGATTATAATCGGTTGCTCCAGGTTCCATCACCACGAAGGTTCAGGAAGTGAAGTACATACGTTATTGACAATCAATTACTTTTATACAATAAGCATTACAGTGAAGCTAATACAAGAGGCGTAACAATTGATAGTGGTGATAATGTATCCATACGTAGCAAAAATAGGCGTAACTGGGTGTGTTTACAGAACGTCATCAGATGTGATGTCATAAGAGGGTGGTCACATGAAAGAATTTCGCAATGTCAGCAGAAATACTTGGCAGAAATGCGCGCGCAGCAGTATGACGTGTGATTGACGTGCAACTAGGGGGTGAAGGGGACTTGACATTTAGCTCTACATGTGGCGACAGAAGTCTGGAGGGTCAAGTCAACCTAATCCCAAATCATATCTAACATCCTATGTTTAAAGAACAAAGTTATCCAAAAGAGAGGTCTCTTCGAGTGGAATCTTATTCTATACTGACTATACTGACTATTAGTGCGTGTACAAGCGTCTAAGTGTCTATACTAGATGCGAGGGCGGAATCTTCCATAGTAACAGGGCTATGAATTACTTGTATGAAGACAGAGAAGTCGGGCCTTTGCTGGGTAGCTGGAAGAATGTTTACTTAAGCTACTAGACAGGAATGCATTGGGCAGGGAGCGGAGCAGATAATTTTCGAAGGTGAAATACAGTTTTTGGCAGGCAGCAAGCTGATGTCAGGCTTCGTGAGCCGCGCAGAGAATGAGACAAAGTTCATGGTCACAGATGCAGGCTTGGACTGGAGCTTCAGAGACAGAAAGCAAGAAAAGCTCGATGACAGAATCAGGGCCTACTTGCCTGGACTGTAAAATGGCATAAGTGAACCATATAAAGGCGGTGGCCTTTCGTACTTAGGAATGGAATATCCGGCCCATTCATGGCGGATCAACAGAGGGCATGTTAACGGTGGACACACATGTATTTGCGTCTTCATAACTGGAACTGGAGGGAACATACATGTACTTGTAATATGCACATAGAACCGTTGGGGTCCAAGATAGGGGACATAACTGACCAGAAAAATCCATATTTCCACAATGTGGTAAACTTAAAGAAAAAACCTTTTTTTGCGATGGAGAGGTGATTACAAGTGTGAAAGTTTTTACATACTTGGGAGTGATTTTTGACCAAAGGGGAACTTGGACACCGCAGTTAACATCTAAAGCGAATGCGGTGAGAAGCTCATATTCTGCAATCCTGGGGTTTACTAAGAGATTGGGGGGGAAACCAATCGAGGCTGTCCTGGCCGTTTACAAAGCCAAGACAGCCGCGATCGCTAGATACGGGGCTGCAGTCTGGGGTTATGTTAATTCTAAATGCATTCAGACAGAGGAAAACAAATTTCTTCGTTCTCTGTTGGGACTACCCCAGTCAACTGCCACTCACTCTTTACATCTTGAGCTGGGTTTGGGTTACATTCTAGATATAATCAATCTAGCTCCACTCTTGATGTGGATCAAGCTCTGGCTTAACCCGAACCTCAGCCTTAATCACAGGATAATCAAAGACTGTCTTATATTAGATCACAGGAGGGATATTCAGTGGCTGTCATATATTGAATCTATGGCCGCACATTTGGGACGCCCTGAAATCTTTAATAGCCCAGAATCCCTGTGCAAAGCTGATTTGCTGTGGGTGAAGACCAATTTCATCAGATTACGTATGGCCGAGCGTGAAGCGGATGAGTTATGTAAACCCTCTGTGAGGGCTCATGTATTGATAACCCCATCTTTTGAGTTGGCTCCTTATTTGTCAGTGGTCACTAATCCTTTTCATAGGTGGCTACTGTCCAAATTCCGTTTTAACCAAATTTATATGGTTCTGCGGGACGAGAAAGACTGGTGTAAGCTCGAGGAATCGTCCCCATGCAAATGCGATGGTTTCTCCACTCAGGATAATGCCCATTTTCTGTTCTTCTGTTCTTTTTATCACGAACCTCGTACCCGATATTTAAAATCAATTCTGAAGGAGCTGGGTTTTACGCAGTACAAGCCTGCGTTGTTATATTTACAGATGATGCATTCCCCTGTAATTATGTATTGCACTGCTAGCTTTTTGGCTGCATCTGTTAGACGTAAGAGATCAAGGTTAAGATTGGAATCACAGATGAGGACAGATACTTGAATTCATGTTTATTGTAGTGATGAGTGCAAACTGTAATGAACTTTGTGTAAATAATGCCTTTTTAACTTGCTTTTAAAATCCACCTACTGTTTAATACTGTTTTAACCTGTTTCTTAAGATATATGAATGTATGATATTTGTTGTAGAATACTTTTATGATTTTAATTAATCGAATAAAGTGGATTTTGACTTGACCCAGACAGTCTTTACTATCCTCAGGACCTGTATGACTAGCCCTTAGAGTGCTGGGAGGATTACAGGGCTGACCCTACTTATGACCTAAATTAGATCCTTCAAACAACTGTGACAACACGACTGCTTATCAGTGATCCAGAGGCCCGCTCAACATAACATGCATGTCGTGAAAAATAAGGGCATGCTCAAGAATGCCAGTGTGGCAGAGAGTGTTCAGTACCTACTGACATGCTTAGCGCCAGCTAATTGCAGGAAATTTTAAGAGTTTTAAAAGTATCACTTACTCGCGTTTTTAATTGTAAACACCATTGCTAGTTGATCTAGTGCATTAATCCCCCATTTACCTGCACTGTGTTGGTTGGGAAGCCTGGAGTCAATCACCAGCCTGCACGCCTCGGTCCGACTCGGCTATTGGAGCTGTTGAGCGGAGGGCGGACAGGCAGACCCAGCCACTTCCGTTTTCGAGCGGTTAGCGCTCTAGCGTTTAGAACTGCCAGCTGCGAGGACTACATAGGCTGCTCGTCACTCTAAGCGCGCAGCGGTAGCGCGCAGGGGTGTGCCTCAGAACACGCCGAAGACAAGCCAAAGAGAAGCCCGTCTGCGCCCGTCCGCGACTGGACGAGGCCAGGGGCCAGATGACATGGATATTTTGCCCATTGTTCCGATAAAACCTAGGGTAAGATATTCAGCATTGGAGCTATTACGTATTTGGTCTCCACCGCCTCACGGTTGTTCAGGAGGGGGAGTAAAATCTCCAGAGGGGCCACTGTCATGTCTTACTTGCCAATATCAAGCCCCTGCATGGCAATCGCTTGGTATTTCATCTGAATCTACCACTCAAATTGCTTCTGCACAGAGCCAGTTTCTCAGTAAAAATCTATTATGTAATATTAGATCACTGTCAAAACATTACAGTGAAGTCTGGGACTTGATCACCTCTGAACAACCGGAACTGTGTTATCTGACGGAAACCTGGATGAAACCCCATTCTGTCCCGGCTATCACACTAGGAATTCCGGAAGGCTATAAAATAGTCAGGTTAGACCGTCCTGTCAAGATTGGAGGCGGTATTGCAATTGTATATAAAGATGTCTTATCCATCACCGTTTTAGAAGAAATGAGCACCCCAGATCTAGAAATTATGGTTTTTAGGGTCTTCATTTCGAGTAAAATGAACTATAAAGGGGCTTTAGTATACCGTCCTCCTGGCCCGTGTGCCAGCTTTAACATCCTACTGTTGGAAGTGCTGGCCAGACACATTGACCCTGAGAATGTATTCGTACTGTTAGGAGATTTCAATGTACATAGCGACCTGGAAGATAATAAAGATGCAAAATCCCTACTGTCAGATCTTTCTCTGTTTGGATTAACCCATATGAACTTGGGCCCTACACACTTAGCAGGTCACACCCTAGACCTCATTTTCACTAATAAACCCACTGCTATGACATGTGCTCCTCCTACTCAAGTGAGCTGGACAGACCACTATGTCCTAGAATTCCATACGTCTCATTTAGGTAAAGCTCCCTTGCTAGCACAAACTTTTTCTACCACACGCAGGCAATGGCACAAAGTTTCCCCCAAATCGTTTCAAGAGCAATTTGCTGTACCCTTTATTGGTTCTACAGATGATGTGGACATGGCGCTGGCCAAGTATAATCATGCCATTTTGACAGCGATAGATCATATAGCTCCCATAAAAACATTTAAACCATGCTTAGTACGTAAACAAGAAGCTTGGTTCACAGAGCATTTGAAATCGCTTAAACAATCAGCCAGGAAACTGGAAAGGGTGTGGAGGGTGACTCATGATGAATTTGACAAAAAGCATTACTGGGCAGCTCTCGCCACGTATCACAAAGAAATTCGGCGTGCCAGAAAAACCCATATTGAGTCCCTTCTCACGACTGCAGGTAATAACCCTAGAGTTCTATATCGAACCCTCCAGTCGTTTTTGAAACCGGCTGCCTGTGAAACTTCTGAGTCAACATCCCAACAATTATGTAATGAAGTGGCTCAGTTTTTCACTAATAAAATAAACAAGATACATGATGCTATTACTAGATCAAATCTGTCTACCATAGGAGATATTTCCCCTCCCCTGGAAGAAAGAATAGAATTAGGAGTGGCGACCTTAGACTCTTTTCCTCCCATTTCTTTATTAGAAACTGAATGCTATCTAAGTCAGATTAAGAGTGGGAGCCCCCTAGATATCATACCGGCAAGAATTGTACCAACAGTAGGCAAGATTATTGGCTCACAGATCCAATGTCTTGTTAATCTTTCATTGAAGGAAGGCCAAGTTCCTAAGGAATGGAAGAAAGCAATAGTAAGACCGATTAGGAAAAATTCTTCCATTCCCTGGACCGATATGTCCAATCTTAGGCCCATTTCCTTACTCCCTTTCTTGGGGAAACTGACAGAAAAACACGTCAACAAACATGTATCAAATTACATTGAACAGACTGGTAGGTTAGATTGTTCTCAGTTCGGCTTCAGACCCAAACATAGCACCGAATCTGCCCTGCTTTCAGTGACTGACGATCTTCATATGTACCAGGACAGAGGATATTCCGTTATCCTGGTCCTATTGGACCTATCGGCAGCGTTCGATACTATATCACATAAAATCTTAATCGAACGTCTGGTTATGATGGGTATTGAAAACACCGCATTAGCCTGGTTAAAAAGCTTTTTGTCTAATCGTACCCAAACTGTCAGCATGGGCATATTTCAGTCAACAGAGACTTGTATTACGAAGGGGGTGCCACAGGGCTCTTGTCTTAGCCCTACTCTTTTTAACATCTATGTGGCACCCCTGGCCAACATTCTGAGAAATTTTGGGTTCATCCCCGTCTCATATGCAGACGATACACAGCTCTTATTCCCTTTCAAAAAACTCACACAGGAAGTGAGGATGGCCTTCTCAGAAGGCATGAAGGCTGTGGCAAATTGGATGACATCAAATTATCTCCAATGTAATGTAAACAAGACAGAAGTTGTGCTCTTCGGGGAAGTAAGAACGCTGTGGACTCCTGATTGGTGGCCATGCGAGCTTGGCCAAGTGCCAGAACCCAAACAGGTAGTAAAAAACCTAGGGGTTCGGCTCGATCGAGAACTTACTTTCAAACAACACGGCAACTGGGTGGTTGGCCAATGTTTCCATGTTATTGGACTCTTACGTAAAGTTTTTCCAATGTTACCAGATTCTGTTAGGAAAACTCTAGTACAGGCGCTAGTTCTGAGTCGCCTGGATTATTGCAATGGACTCTTGCTGTCAGCTAATGAAAGTGTTCTAGCAAGACTCCAGGTGATGCAGAATACGGCTGCGAGGCTTGTGCTGAATGCCCCTTTGAGAACACCGTCCCAGCCTCTCCTGAATAAATTACACTGGCTCCCAGTTCGTAAAAGAATTCATTTTAAAATGTACTGTCTGATCCATAAGAGCCTTCATGGATGTGGACCCCCCTATTGGATGGATAAATTTATTCCTTACAACCCTACCCGTTCACTTAGGTCAAGCAGCCAACTCCTACTGAAAATACCGATTACTAAGAAGGCCAGACAAGGTGGTAAAGCTTTTTCGGTTATCGGATCTACTCTATGGAATACTCTTCCTTTTGAACTTAGGCAATGCCCAGAACATCTAAATTTCAGGAAAAAACTTAAAACTTTCCTATTTTAACAAACTTGAAGGACACACTTTCTGCTACTGCTGATGTCTCTATTTACAGCCTTTCTCTCTTCTTCTTCCTATTTTCTGTCTGTGCGCAGAGATACTCTTAATAGAGTCGATTCTAGCGCGTTATAAACCATAAATAATAATAATAATAATAAATAATAATAATAATGCACTCAACATCTGTAATTAGCTGGTATAGGTTACAGTTGTTACACCTAAAGTGGAGAAGTGTAATTCCTCCTCTATGGATCTGCTTTACATCCAGGCCCAATTTCCACCGACTTAGTCATAGTGCACACTGTGTGTAAATGAATCTCCGTACAAGCCCCAAGTGACTCTCCGCCACCTGTTAAAGAAAAGTAAGCGCATCATCGCCACTGGCAACGGTGGCAGTTGGGGCTATTTACAGGCACATTGCAAACTGGTATTTTCTACCGCACTGTGAGAAAATCACCTCCGATCGGTGGGTACTCAGTAGAAATGCAGGGCGATTGCCTAGAGTACCACACCAATCCCCATACATCCCACCTCATTGCAATCTCCAGCTACTCAAACGCGACATATAGGTAGGTGCTCCTCACCAAGGGTTCGATGGAGATGGTGCCCCCACACAAACAAGAAGCAGGAGTATGCTCTCCTCTCTAATCCCCAAGAAGTAAAGGTCTCTACAGCGAACCTAAACCTCTGGTAGCTAAGCCTGTACATCTTCCAGAGCACTTCCTCCCTGCAGGACATCACCCTACTGCTCCAATAAGGGGACTTCATGACAGCATTGGCTCTTAGACACCCACTTATACACTCCCCACACCCTTCACACTCCCCACACGCCGCAATCCAGCCCACTATCTATGCTTTGTGGTAAGTGGATAGTTCAGAGTTTTACACTTCGGATTCACTAAATCTCGAAGGGCGTATCCTAGCCAAACGCCTCGGCCTCTTAATGGAAAAACTGGTTCTCCCACACCAGGCTGGTTTTATTCCTAGACTGGCGACCTCACATAATCTCCGCAAGCTCTTCTCCGTTCTTCGCAGAGTAGATCCGAAAATACCCTTAGCAGCCATATTCCTCAACGCCACAAAGGCGTTTGATTCTGTTGAATGGGACTACCTTTTCATAATACTTTAAAACATAGGCATGCCGAAGGGATTCTTATCTTGGGTTTGCTTACTCTACACTAGTCCCGAAGACAAGGTCCTCATTAATGGACATTCATCTCCTTCCTTTCCCATCACTCGCGGCACCCAGCAGGGATGCCCGCCCTCTCCTCTGTTGTTCGCCCTCGCGGTTGAACCACTTGCAGCCAAGATTCAACAATATCAAGACAAAGCCCTTCGATGCCCGCTCTGCCGCATTTTGATCTCCATATACGCGGACAACATCACGCTATACGTCAGGGATCCTCAAATTAATCTCAACCCGCTGCTCCGCGAATTTTTGAGGTTCGGGGGACTTTCCGGTATTCATATAAATTGGTCCAAGTCCCAAACTTTCCCTCTTACTTCATCGGTCACGGAATTCGCCCCAGACTTTCCCATTGAATGGTGTCCTGAAGAGGTTAAATAACTCTGTATCTACGTTACCACGAACCGTGAGGAATTGATGCGGCTCAATTATGGTCGCGCTTTGGATGGGATTAGGGACAATGTTACACAATGGATTGCCCTACTGCTCTCCATCGCAGGGCGCACATCCCTGATAAAAATGGTTATCCTTCCTAAACTCCTTTATTTATTCCTGAATATACACTATGATCCGGGGAAAACCTTTTTCACTATGCTCTGTACAGAACTGATTCGCCTTACCTGGGGTGGTAACCCAGAATACAATGGGACGTTCTCACTAGACCATACTCGCAAGGGGGTTCAATATACCAAATTTGAACTCTACTACACATGTGCGCAGGCTCACTATGCACATTTCTGGTAAAACCAACCCCCCTGATACATGCCTCAAGTAGTCACCGAACATTGGTTATCTGATCCCATCCCACTGGAGGGTGCCATCTTTACCACCACTGCACCACGCACTGTAGACCCATCCCCCATCATTAGCACGGTCCTTCAGGCGGGTGTTAACTCAAGCTAAATATTGTATTAAAACCTGGGGGGATCTCTATCTTCACGGCAAATTTCGTACCTCACAGCAGCTTTTCTCCACGCAGCCACCCTCTCCCATGGATATCTTTTTATATGTTCACTTGCGTCAGGGATTCAAGGAGCATACTCCTAACTACCCTCATGAGCCTCCGGAGGATACCTCTTTACTCCTAATATTATGTAGTGATGCGGCGTCGCACTTGGTTTCTTCACTATACCATACTCTCTACACCACTCAGAGCCTCACACAGAACACTGCTAGGGACAAATGCTCCATAGAATTGGGACTAGTTCTCACTTCCGAGCAATGGAACTATTGCTGCCAGCAGACGGAACAAAGCACGTCCAGTAGTAGTCTCCGCATTCTACATTACAAATTCCTTCATCGCACAGATTATACACCAGCCAAGCTCCACCGATTTAAATTGCGCAACAATGATAGATGTGACCGTTATGGTGTTGCAGGGGCTGACTTTCTGCACTTGGCCTGGGACTGCGGTGCTGTACAGGAGTATTGGCTCCAGGTACTTGTAGCCCTGGAGCAAATTACATCACTGCGACTCCAGCGCACCCCCCTTTTTGCCCTCCTGGGGTACACCAAGACACTAGCGGTAGCACACCGGACATTTGTCTCAGTCTCCTAGCTAAACGTCGTATAGCTTGCAGATGGGGGGGCAGAGCACCTAAATTTAAGGACTGGATCCGAGACATGGTGTTTTGGCAGGACCAAATGCATGCCTTGCTGATCTGCTTCCCCTGGCCTCTCGTCCTCGTGATAACGGCATACTTACTTTCTCATCCTCTTGACGGGTCCGACACTACTTAGATTGATAATGTGGCGCCTGCCTGAACTTTGTTGTGCATAAATATGCTTTCAAACCCCCCGCTTCCCCCCCCCCCCGCTCTCATAGAACCACTTGGAGGGCTGGATACTGTTGGTGTATGTGACCTAAAGTCCTCATTATATTGCCTTTGATGTATTGCGTTGCTCTGTAGCTCACTATGTTAATCCAGTTTCAATGCCTGTCTTTTATTTACTTGTATCTGCCTAAACCTGTACACTCGTCATGATACACTGCCTGTACTTGTGTCTGCCTTTTTTTTGTTCCTGAAAATGAATAAAGAAATATATCTATTTTTTTTAAACTCTTCCTGATGGCTGATACTCCTTCTTCCAGGGAGATTTGGAGAGGGAGAAATTCCCTAAATGAATTCTCAAATCAGTGCGGGTATTATCCTAGACTAATGAAAGTTTGAATAGAAATGCTTAACCCACTCCACACAAGATATTACAGACCAAAAGGTGAGGTGAAAGAGCATCCCTCTGGCTGAATCAATTAACAATCTTCCCAAAAACTTAGCTGTTATTTCTTTAGGTGGGCAATAATAGCTGCTCCTAGTCCCTACGGATCAATAAACATATTTTGGTCTTTGACTGTATGATTGTCTTTTCTGACCTCCTGCACAATTACTGCATCTCTATGGTATACAGAGAGTTTTCCTTAATCGACTGTTGGCCACTAAGCATGCTCTGTCAAACCATCATGGACAGTCTTGAACCGGATGGAGGGATTTCAATAAGTGACTCAATACATGCTCATAAAAGGTGAAAGGCTCCGAGTAACATGTCACTGGTGTTTTTGGTCAGACAATATAAGAACACTGGCAAATGTTTTCTGAGAAGGCTGAGTTTGGACTTTAGATCTTTAAGTAACCATACTAGTCTGATCCCATCCCTTGAATGTTTAATTTTGATACTAGCTGTCGACCGTTTACCCTCACCCATGGGGGTAAAAACCCCTTCTACACAGTAGATTGTGCCCCCCCCCCCCCCAATGTCTCTAAAATAGTGCATTTGGAAATCTATTTGACACCTTGGGGCAAAGACCTAGTCTATGATGGAAAACCATCTACTTCTGCTAAAAGTGGGGTACACTTTGGCCGGGATCTGAAATGGGTTGACTAATTTGATGAGATCACTTGAGGCTAAAATACTCCTCAGCTTGCTCCCGCTTGTTGGTACAACCTTCTATAGAGTGAAAACCCATAGAGCCTAGCTCCTCTTATTGAGACCCCAACTTGGCATTAAAAATCTGAATTGTGGGGTAAAACTAGGACCAATTGTTTTAAGACCCGCTATGAACTGAAATAATTATTTAAAAAGATGATAGAAAATTTCTGTAATAATGAATTCACTACTTCATTTTATGTGCTATCTTTAAAAAGTACTGCCTGAAAAGGATTGCCCATGTCAATGGAGGTCACTGTTATCCTCGGATTTAATTTTACCCATTTTCAAAGGCTGCCCTTTGCTCTCCTGTGGACAGAAGGTAATGCGGGACAAGAATAACGTGAAACGCCCACAAAAAATTGGTCAAATCAGTCAAGGAGTAAAATCGTATCCTAAAGCCCTGCTATGTTTCAATTTACAAGTGAAAAACACTTGCTAGATCTAGTGGAGCCAGCCATGCTGCTTCCTTAAAATGGTGGTAAGGAATAGGAGCTACATGGACTGCTGAGTGTTTTAATGTCACTCAATCGTGATAACTGTCGTACATTTTTGGCATTGTCAACATGTGTTAATGCACTTTATTTTAAATTTTATACTCTTCACTTTAAGAGGTCAGATTCCCTTGGATGTAATTTTATCAGTGTGTGTTGTATTTAACTTTATCAGCCTCAATGGATGCCATTTTTCTTTTTTAGATAAGTTATTGTGTTGTCATTTGTCGCTTATGATTGTATTTTGAATAAAGATCTTTGAACTTGACAATGGTTGGAGACCACAATGTCCAGCTCCCAGTGTAGCATGTGGGGTGCACAATGACTGGACTTGCTCAAAACCCATTAAGCTGCCCATCAAGCAACAATTGGACTTTGCACACACTAATGTCAAAAGGGTGTTCGTGAATTATATCAGCAGAACCAATAAGCGTGGCATATTTACAAGCCCCCTATTGCCACAGGATCATCTCTTTTAATGACGTTTCTGTGGCGCCCGGGGCTTTGCCTTATTTACAGGGGGGCGTTAAGCCACGTTAAGTGACTTACACTGTCTTGTAAATATGGCTCCCTTTCACACTACACTTAGCATAAACGGGGTGGGCAATGGGTGTTGCAGTGGGCGTTCTGGCGCAACACCCATTGATTTTTTTTTTGCGCTGCCCCCCTATTTACAAGGGTGGCATAAATAGGCAGCGCAAAAATTAGGACCAGGGGAAAACAGCAAATTGCCATGAATGATTGTGCAGAAAGGGACACCTTCCTGCACATGAACAATCATTCCCTCAATGCAGGCACCCTTTTAACATTCTGCTACAGTAGAAGCGCCACAGCATGGCTGGATGGGGTTCCTCTGATCAAGAGGTTTTGAAAGGACGCTAAGGTAGAGAGGAGGCTCAAAGGGGCCAGATCCAACAGTCTGATGTTTAGGACATGTCTCCATTTATGCTGAAACCTTTTTGAAAGAAATACTATCAACACCACAGAGCACAGGTCCACAATGCTCTTGAGATAAGTCTTCCGGTCAAAGGTTTTGGATTCCAGTCAAAAACGACATCCTCAGCAGTTTAGAAAAGCACAGATTACAACAATCAAAACTGATATCAATTTGATAAAGGTAAATGTATTTGATTTCTTTGAATGAGGCTCAATATCTGAGCAAGCATACGGATACCCTTGTCCCTCAAAGAACAAGCATGCCTTTGGTTGATCCCGAAAGCTCTCTCAAAAGGCAAAAGACTAGAAAATTCATTTAAAGATTAGTTCAACAGTACACAAGACGGAAACAAGTTAAAAGCGAAAAGGAGATACATCTTCCTTACACAGAATTAGCAAGGGACCAGGAACAAGATGTAGATGAGGGCGATTGATAATACCCACAGGGCTTACCTGGGAATGACCAATGGTTCTCAAATGTTTGACTTCTGAGGATTCCAAATTAATTACTGGAACCAGTGGACGCCCTGCCCCAAACCATTATTGGAATCCGTGGAGCCCCCACTGAGTTATGACTGCTGTCTGAGAGCACCAGCCTAAGCATTGTCTGATTTGAAACACAAAAAATACAAACACCAATTATGACACATTTTATTAAGTTTTCAAACACATAAAAAAATCAAACTTTTAATATGAAGGTTGGAGCTTTTCTAAATTCATTTGAGGCCACTTATCGTCCATAATATATTCTGTTTGATGCACTTGCACTACTCCCACAAATCAATCTGAGGATACAAAATGTAATTTTTAGTCTAAATGTAGATTTTCCTAATAAGTTATGTCGGAAAGTCTTAATTTTATTAAAGACACGGAGGCGAGTATTATGCTATCTTTTCTTGCATTTATTAGAATAGCAGCAAGATAAGCGAAAAACTACACTCCCCAGAAGGCTGTAGGAAAGAACTACTGGCCAATGGGGAGAACAATACCAAAAAACAAACCAATCAGGACAGGCCAACCATATATGGGCTTATCTGACCGCAAGCAGTCCTCTTTTCTTGTGCGAATCATGAAGAAGTCGAAAACAAAGGAACCAAAAATAACAATAAGTAAACAGTCAATATCCAGGTAAAGAGTTCTTGAATCATAAACACCATGGAGGAAACATCCTGAGGAAACCATGAAGGCAGACAGATGGACGAGGGCGTCGAGAACTCCGGTGAGATAGGACCAGGCTCATGAGGAAGGCGGTGGTAACGCTGGAGTACCTAAGGGGGGGAGAAAACAGAACAAATTAGAGCTGTTGTGGAGGGATAATACTCGCCTCCGTGTCTTTAATAAAATTAAGACTTTCCGACATAACTTATTAGGAAAATCTACATTTTATGGCAAGACCGGAGGCTCCTATTATGCTAGTTCAAAGCATATCAACAACCAAAGAAGAAGCAGTAGCCACAGGTTTACAATAGAAGGACTTGAAAACATTGTCGTTAGACCAATCTGCTGACTTAAGGATATCTTCCAGGCGGGAGCCTGACCAAAAGGCTTTAGAAGCCATGGCGCCTCTGGTAGAATGAGCACCAAACACAGAGGTATCAATGCCCGCAAGGGACATGATCCAACGGACCCAACGGGCCAGGGTAGCAGAAGAAACAGGCCGGTGAGGTTTGCGGAAAGAAATGAGCAATTGAGTATGAGAAGAAGTCCTAAAGTCAGCAGATTTCTGCTCATAAGCCTTTAAACAGCGACCCACACATAATTTTGGTTGAGCTGGGAAGTAAGGATAAAACACTGATTGTAAATTTGTCTTAGTGCGTCTCTGCACTTGAAACAACACTCCAGTAGGGGAAAACTGCCTAGAAGAAAGATCTAAAGCCCTGACGTCAGAGACACGTTTAATTGAAACTAAACATAACAACATAGTAAGCTTTGCAGATAACATTTTTAGAGACAGAGTAGCATTGTCAGGCCAATCCATAAACAATTTAAAAACCAAATTAACGTCCCATAAAGAAGAATACTTAGCCAACGGAGGTTTGGAAAATCGGACTCCTCTTAACAAACGACAAACCAGTGGGTGAGAGCCCACTGGTTTATTGTCGATGGGCTGATGATTAAGTGAAATGGCTGATCTGTACAGGTTCACCGTGCGATAGGACTTGCCAGCGCTGGCTTCCGAGGCCAGAAAATTAACAATGAAAGTCACAGAGGCTGAAAAGGGATCGATAGACCGTTCCAGACACCAGCTTGACCAAAGAGACCAAGCGGAATTGTATGCTCTGGAAGTGCCGGGAGCCCAAGCCCGGCTGATAAAGAGAGAAGCTTCCTGAGAAAGGAATTGGTCAGTAGAGAGAGGCCGGAGAGCTTCCAGGCCGAAAGAGTCAGGGACCGGTCCAGAATGAGGGAGTGAGGGGAACCTCGAGGATCCAGAAGTAGATCTGTGGAATGAGGAAGAAGGACCGGAAAGTCCACTGCTAGTTCCAGCAGAGAAGGAAACCATATCTGGGATTGCCAAAAGGGCACTACCAGGATTAGAGACGTTTGTTGGCGTCGAATCTGGGAAAGAACCCTGTTGATCATAATGAAGGGAGGAAAAGCGTAATTGAGATGAAGAGACCAATCCTGAAGGAACGCATCGGTCGCTAAAGCTAGCGGATCCGGGCGCCAGCTGTAAAAGCGAGGTAACTGGGAATTGAGGCGGGACGCAAATAGGTCGATGAAGAAAGGGCCCCACTTGAGAGAGAGAGAATGAAACACGGAGGGAAGTAGCCTCCAGTCGCTGGAATCCCGGAGAAACCGAGAGTGCCAATCCGCTACGGAATTGAGATTGCCGGGGAGATACTCGGCTTGGAGGGAGAGATTGTAGAGAAGGCAATAATGCCATAGACTTTTGGCGAGCTCCGCCAGGGGTTTGGATCTTGTGCCACCGAGACGGTTGATGTAACGGACCGCAGAAACATTGTCCATCCGGAGAAGAATCGTACAACTTACCTTGTTCTTTGCGAGGCTGCGGATTGCAAAGGAGCCTGCAAGCATCTCTAAACAGTTGATGTGCAATGACGACTCCTCTAGAGACCATGTACCTCCAGTCGAGATTGGTCCACAACGGGCGCCCCAACCCGCCAGGCTGGCATCGGATTCTAATACAAGATCTGGGGCCGTGGCGAAGATGGTCCTTCCGTTCCACGCATCTAAATGGTCTATCCACCATTGAAGTTCGGAGCGAGAGTCTTGGTCTAGGAGGATAAGATCTGAATAAGCCAGCCCCTGACGCAGATGTCGTATTTTTAAACGCTGAAGGGCTCGATAATGAAGAGGACCCGGGAAGATGGCTTGAATGGAAGCGGAGAGAAGCCCCACGATCCTTGCCAGGGAGCGAAGGGAGATTTGGGGAAGGGAAAGAACCTGAGAAATTTCTGATCGGATATTTGCGATCTTTTCGCGAGGGAGAAAGAGAGATGCCGAGGGAGAATCTACGCGAAACCCCAGGAAATCCACACTTTGGGAGGGAATCAACATGGACTTGTCTGGATTGATAAGAAACCCGAGATCGAGCAGAAGGGATTGGGTCACCTGAAGGTCCCGCAGGAGACCTGATTTGCTCGCGTTCATCAGAAGAATATCGTCCAGATAGATAATCAGACGAATTCCTAAAGCTCGAAGATAAGCCACTACGGGCTTCATGATTTTGGTGAAACACCAAGGAGCCGAAGAAAGACCGAAGGGGAGCGAACAAAACCGATAAGTTACGTCCAGCCATTGAAACTGGAGGAACTTGGAATGAGAGGGATGGATAGGAACTGTCAGATACGCATCTTGAAGGTCCAAGCGGACCAACCAATCGCTGACTCGTAGAGTGTCTCGCAGGTGAATAACGGTCTCCATTTTGAAATGTCTGTAAACAACAAACTGATTGAAAACTTTGAGGTTGATGACCGGGCGCATCTTTTTGTTCTTTTTGCGAACCAGAAACAATGTGCTTAGGAAACCTGAGGGATCGAATGGGAGTCTTAGAATAGCTCTCTTTGTCAACAGGGAATGAATTTCTTGAGAGATCAGACGCGACACGTCGTCGGAAAAAACCAGAGGAGGAGGTAAAGTAACCTGGAAAGGTGGAGCGTAAAACTCTATGAGATAACCTTGGACGGAACTGAGGACCCAAGGGTCCGAGGTCAGGGATTGCCATTTGTTTAGAAAAAGAGCTAAACGTCCTCCCACTGGAGGGCCAGAAGACAGGCTTACCTTGTTGGGAAAAGTTGGAGTTGTTGTTGCCTCTGTGGCCTCTTTGTCCACGACCCCGGAAGCCACGGCCACGCTGGGGATAGAACTGAGGTTTGTATTCTTGGAAACCGGCGTTGGAGGCACCTCTGGAACCTTGGAAGTTGGAAGAACGGCCGGAAGAGCGGTTCCTGCCTCTGCCGGCCCTGCCAAAAACCCGAGGAGCAAAAACCTTTTTTATAGAAAGTTGGGCCTTGTCAAGTGAGGCAAAAGTGGAGACAAATTTGGACAGGTCTTTGACCAGGGAATCACCGAAGAGTAGGCCGTCCGCCTTGAGACCAGGGTCCTGAGAAGCCAGATTGGCTAACTTAGGGTCTAATTTGATTAGGATACCTTTGCGCCGTTCATGCGTAATGGCGGCATTGGCATTGCCCAATAAGCAAAAAGTACGTTGGGCCCAGAGGGAAACTTCTTCAGGATCTAGCACTAACTCCTCAGAGCGCGCTGACTCTGCCAGATCTAAAATACGGGCAAGAGGACCCACCATATCCAAAAGTTTGTCCTGACAAGAGGACCATGCTCTATCCACCCCCTTACGAGGGTCCTTACCGAACTTTGAAAAGAAGGTGAGGAGCGGTTGGTCAATAGTGGGGGTGACCGTAATGTTGGAGGCCAAAGAAGGTTTGGGACATTCAGATTTCAATTTTGCTCTGACAGATTTATCCAGAGGTTGTCGTAGCTTGGAGGATATATACTCTCCCACATGGGGAATGGGAAACCATTCCGTCGAATTTGGATGTCTAATTAAAGCAGGATCAAACATGGGCATGCCTTCTGAGTCAAGAATGGGTTCGGACTCGAAGGGAGATAACTTTTGCTTCTTGGGTGAAGACTCGTCAACACCAAAAATATCAAAGAGTGGATCGTCATCTGTGTCACATAAATCATCATCATCCGTATCCTGGATAGTATTAATGACCAGCTTCTTAGGAACCTCCACATGTTTAAGTTTGGCTTTACTTTTGCCAAATGTCAAAGAAATCCCCTCCTTTGACTGAGGCCTGGGAGGAACATCGTCCTCAATCTTGCGCGAGGAAACCTCGCTGACCACATGTGACACTTTACGGGGTAAAATAGTGGAAGGAACCAGTTTACGTTTTCTGCTTTCCCCCGCAGACTGGGCCAAAGCTTTGGTCATCATACGAATTAAAGAATTCTCCATGGTTTTGGACACCTTCTGCATGGAATGTTCAACTGCAGACTCCACAGAAGAATTAATAAAATGGCTCAAATCCGATTTTAAATTAATATTTTCCTCAGTATCAAGCTCAGGAGAGCTGGGAACCTCCATTTCCATTAAAACTGGAAAGTAAAGGGTTAAATTGAGCAAAGGAACAAAGGGGGCGTGTAGAAAAAAGCTTGCCGGTGAAAGATGAGCTTCCAAAGGAGGTGTGGCCAAGGAAGACAGGCGAGCGCTGAGGGGGCTGAGAGCACGAAGCTACCAACAGCGCTGACAGGCAGCACAGAACACGAGAAAATGCAGCACTGACAGGGGTCACTGAAGCGAGTCTGACTGAGGCAGCGAGCGAAGCCGGTAAGATAAACAAAGCGCGCGCGCAGGCGCGCGCGAACAGACGCGCTGAATTCAAAGACGGGGAGAAACTTGAAAGAGCTCTAACGGCAACAAAGACATCACCATGGAAACGCCGCGCAGCGAGCGGAGCTTAGAGAAACCAAATATACAGCAGAAGATATGCTTAAATACTTTATCAACACAATTTTTGACAGGAGAAATGGAAAATGCGACTTATCTGACTGCGAGCAGCAAGAAAAGAGGACTGCTTGCGGTCAGATAAGCCCATATATGGTTGGCCTGTCCTGATTGGTTTGTTTTTTGGTATTGTTCTCCCCATTGGCCAGTAGTTCTTTCCTACAGCCTTCTGGGGAGTGTAGTTTTTCGCTTATCTTGCTGCTATTCTAATAAATGCAAGAAAAGATAGCATAATAGGAGCCTCCGGTCTTGCCATAAAATTTCAAATTCCTTCACATTACAGTACACTTCTTTATTTATATACACTTTATTAATTGGTTACTATTATTTAATTTTCTAAGTAGTTGCAGACCCCCTGAGCAGACTTCACAGACCACAGGTTGGGAAGCACTGTTGTAGACAATGAAAGTAATTAGAAGTATATCGGCATTGAATTGCCTCGAGTAGTCTTCTCCCTCTACACTATCAACGTCCAATTTATTAGTATATCATGGAAGTAGTTAGGAATGCGGCTGATTCTTATGGTGTTGAACAAGAAGAGTGGGAAAACAATGCTTTTGTTAGAAACATTACATCCATTACAAAGATGGGATTCCTTTCTACCGTGCTGCCTAATGTTTTGCAGGAAGATGCATCTTTTAAAACTCAAACATGTTCCAGCTGTCGCACAAAGAGTTAATGCAAAGAATATCCAGCAGCAATGTAGTTTACATAAGGAATCGGGGAGGACCAGTTCCCTGATGGGTAGGATGGTCAGAAAAAGGGCAAATGAAATGACAACTCTAGGTCCACATTGTGATAAGACAGTAAAAGGTTAGATGCTTTTGGCAAACACATGCAGAAAGTACCTAGTCTATAAAATGACCATCACAGGATTGAAAACTAATTTATAAAAGATCCTTACAGCCAAGTCTGTGCTGAATGTCATAGAGTATGGCTATTGCATCACATTAGACTAAATTCTACCAACAAACGAAAAAACAAAATGACTATAAGCTCTTAATGTCCTCTTATAAGAGGCACAAGAGTTACTGCAGAAGACCGCAATAAAGAGTACCAGTAAACGAATGGAGTATGGGTATAATTGGCTTATTTCCTAATGTAAAAAAAAAGATTGACTGCCTAGGCCAATTTTAGACCTATGTTTTTATAAATTAGTTTGTAAATACCAATTTCAAATAACAGCACTTCACAAATATATCCTATTGTTGGAAAGATTACCTTGCGACACTGGATCTCAAGGACCCTTGCTTCTGTATACTGATGAACATGCAACATTGTGACTACCTATGATTTGTGAATCATTATTGATACAGATTTTCTTTTTGAGATAGCAACAACACCAAGTGGTGTTTATAAATGTGTTAGTGGTGGCAGGTCTTCTGAGGAAGCAATCATTCATGTTTACCCTTTATGAATGACTGACTGGACAAGAAGAATTTGTTCTAACAATGCCAGTCCCGAACAAACCAGGTTATTCAATTCTTTACAAAGTGGGCTTCTCAGTGAACATTAAGTCAGCTGTGGTACCTACTCAACAAAATTAGTCTTTGGGTCCAGACTTTAATACAAAAACAATAGCTATACAAACGCAAAATATTATTGGCATTACAGGAAAAATGTTGCCTTTACCAGATGTTCTGGTCTGACAAAGGAGAACTTTGATCAAAATAAAAACAAATGTCAAAGAAGGCTGATCTGAGTGATATGGCCAGTTCTCTAGCTCCTCTAACTTCCCACTTCGGGGGCCATTGTAGAGCTGTAATAGGCATAACTCTCAATTTAGAAGCTACCTGATACTTTGGCTTGGTTCCGTTTCTTTGCTCACAGAGGGCTATCTCTCCTACTCAAAATAGTTATGTACATCCTGAAGAAGGAATCTTCCTGTGTGACCTAAAAACTTGTCAAGTAGGTTTCCTCCTCAAGAAATCTAAATTAGGACAACCTAAAAAACCCTCTGTCTAGTGTCAACATTCCATTTTCGGATCAACTTAGTCATTGCCACTCAACATAGAAAGCTGACAGTAACCTCATAAGCGCACACCAATCTCAATTTGAATCCTCTTATCTAAATGGCAACCCACCAAGCTGATCATACTTTAGATCTTATCCTTTCTAATGTTCCACTCACGGTTAAACCCCTGTTTGTATTAAGTTGGTCTGATCATTGTTTTGATCCTATTCATTTGGGGCTTTACCAGTGTCTCCTCTGAATTTGGAGGCAGGTACAGTTCTGTATATCGAGCACATAATAAAATCAAGCTATACATCTGCTTTGTCAATTGGCAGTATGATTCTGCCACCTAATGCTACTGCCTGCAATCTGACTGAATTTGGGCCTTTTTCACTTGAACAAAGTTTGAAGGCTGGTGACTCTAGGAGTTGCCACAAATTAAACCCTCATTGCTTTGAAATCTCTACCTACGTAGAAGTTGGCAACTTTTGCAGCTTGAATCTTGATCATTTAATTTACGATAAACTTGGCTTTAGAGATCTTCAAGTTCCACTCCCCCCCCCCCCCCCCCCCTCTATTGATTCAGGCAGCTGCTTCTCTCCATTGCACTTTTCCCACCCTTTGCAGAAATCATTTTTTATACCACTTATAAAAAGAAATAGACCTAGAAGGGGTCTTGGTGTCAAAGATATGTAAACGTCCCACAATTCGGAAAGAGGTCGCAGAATGGTACTGGTTGCTAACTCAAAGTGGAGAAGACACGCAAGACCCATTCACAGAGATCTGGAAGAGGGACCTGCTGGGTGAAGACCTTGAAAAATTAGGGCAAGTATCTATGTCTCTTTTATGGTCTTATGTGAAATCTGCATTGTTAACAAAGAACCATCTTCTCACAGTCCACAAGGAAAACTGGACGCCACAGAAAATATAAAAAATGGGAAGTCGAGAGATTAGCAAATACCCGAAATGCGGAGAAGACAACGCAAATGAGGTCCATATGTTCTGTCGGTGTCCCTCAATCCAGTCCTTTTGGCAGAAAGTGGGTAAGACCATATCGGGTATTATGGGTCAAGGGATTAAGTTGACTATACCCTCTGTGATTTTTGGGGTGTTTCCAGGGGGGGTAGTCAACCGAACCCTAACTAAAAATCATAAAGCTCTTTTCTTTGCTCTGATCCTTCTTGCCTGGAGGGAATTGTGTGTAACGTGGATTCTTCCCTGTCCCCCCACGGAGGATGCACGGATTCATTCCATTCAGAGGGCTTCCCGACTTGACCGCTCAAGTAAGTAGGCCAAGAAAAACTAATTTTGGGAAATCTGGGACGGTTGGGTTAAGACTCTTGTCTCTAATGCATCTCACTAAGTATTATTTTTTTACAAACTGCATTTTGCTTTCTTTTTACCTGTTTTTTAATTTGACGTCTCGTTTCTCTCCTTTCCTTCTCTCCTTTGAATCTCTCGAATATAATTTTTTGGGTACTTAAGATACACTTTTGTTGTTTGTGTTCTATGGTCCAATGATTAACAGTATGCTATACAGCTTGCTTTAGTGGCGGGGCCACTTCTATCTATAGCACTTGCCTATAAAAGATTAGGTGTTATTTTCCAGCCAATAGGTTAAATCTTTGACCCGGGGATAAATCCTATCTTCCTCTCCTTTGTGGAGTGACCGGGAACTATTAACACCTCGTTTTGGTTTGGTTTATACCCTATTTCTTTGAAACTAAAGCATAATTGGATAAATGAGGACTAAAAAAAAAATAGACCTATTACACAAATTATAATGATTAGTATAGGTGTTAGTATCTCCTTCAATATTAGACAATCAATATCACTAAGCCACTTACCAATCTTAGAAAATCCTTTACAAAAGGCATACCAGGCACATGTTTTTCTCTCTCTCCAAATCCTTTACTTAATGAAAAATGTCAGACATATTAGTTACAAACATTTTAATTTAATTATTTCTATCAAGAATAAAAGTGCGACATCGCTTGATGTGGAACATGGGGCAGACTTCGTCCTCTCTCGCCAGTAAGATATCAAACACAAGCTTGTTCTGCAGAACCATTGCACATATAGCCATAAGTTCAGGATTTATTGTGGTGAAAGCACCAGCCATGTTAGTAGCAAGATAATCCACCAGAGTAGACCGCTTTCTGATCTTCATATTATATACCTACCGTAGGTATCATAGAGCCAAATATAATGCCTACTACTTGTGAAGCACTATGCTTAGCTCTCTCATGAATTACTATCCCCTTTTCTATGTTATCTACATGAAAAATTTTAAGAAACGCTAAAGCTAAATAACAGCTACCACTTCATTTCATGGATATATGAAAATAATTTTTTTTCCTATGCACATGATCAACTCCCCTAGTATTAGAATTCTCTCCTGATATATATCCATCACCCATAGGCTTGAACAACTTTTCACAATCACTCCAGCCCACTACATCTTGGTTCTGAAACTGATCCTTCTCTCTTTCAATAAAGTTTTCCTTTCCAAATCCAAACTGCATTTTGGATGGAAGCCTAATTCCTGCACTGCCTCTTCTTTTCTTTCTCACAATGGCTCATTCTCCTTTGTTCACTCCCTTACCAGGCTTCAACCTCGTCTCGTTCAATCCTTCTGTACAATCTTTCTCAACCCTGCTCAATTTACATGAAGCCTTAAAGTTAGTTGAGTTGGTAGATTTTAGGCCTCGAAAAATCTTTAAAATGTTACGAGACCTACAGATTTAGTGACTTAAATATTCTACTCAACCCAACTGTAACGCTCTTGACACAAACTGTTTTCAAAATATGTGAGTTCTGCATGTCTGCTGTACAAAAACATATTTTGTTTGATTTGACTGCATTTGTGCTCCATATATAATACAAATCTAACCACATATAGGATACACATGAGCCCTTACTTGCCTCTTAGTTCATTAACAGCATTGTCATTAGGGCGTGGGAAGAAATGTTTCTCATATCATGTTTACAAACTATCACTTTTAATACATATATACCTAAAACATGAAGTGGTAGCACACTGTCATTTACAACTGGCACATTTTCCATTTAAATGGCCACAACATTTCTCGCTGACATGCAGTTTTACTGATAAAACTATATAGTGTACAAACAATGTTCTGAAATCAAGTTTCTTCAAATATTTGTCAATTGCACATCACCAAGTAAAGTGCTCTGGTATATTTTGCTACTATTTAAATCTTTTTCATTACACTTCTGAATTACAAAAAAAACATATTTTGTAATTCCCTGATATACTTTGAAATATTTGTACTACTCATTTATACATTATTTAAAACTGACATCCTACTGCCTTTTGTTTCACAATGAATGTGACAACTTCTTTTATAAAATCCTCTAACTGTAGTAAGAGAAAGCAAGGTGAACACCATTTTCCAGGATTAAATAAGCAGCAATTAGTCAACTGATCAGACAGTAAATGTGTCATGATAAAAAACAAGATTTAAAGGCATCTTTATTACTCTTTCTGAATGAACACAACACTTGTTCCTTTACAGTTCAAAGTCACTTGCCAGAATGGACCGGTGAGTCTTAGAAATAGCTAGACTTGATAAAATCTGACTTTCCACAGCGAGTGGGAAAGTAGACTATTTGAGGCCATATAACCGCATTCGTTGCACAGACCTCGCTCCTCCGTCTCGATTTCAAGATTTAATCATAGGCACGTAATCTTGAGGCATGTCACAATTTGAGAAATATTACTCCAAATGATATTGATAATAAAACTGATTCTAGAATATACTACATTATAGAGCATAGGTGAGGGGCAAGCAATGATAGGTAACACCATCAGAGGACAGAAGATATATACATATGTAGCAGTCCCGAGCTCCCTTAACTGAAACAGTCCTGCAGTAGTTCAAAATACACATTCCTGAAAACTTTCATTCCGAGCCATCTCTTTTCAGTATCTTCATATTAAATCTACGTTGCTCATCAAAAGAAAATTGGTCATACAACTTTTTGATGTTCTTACAGCAATGGTTTCTCTCAAGTCAGATCGAAAAGAAAAAATACTCGGGATACAAAACATGAAACTTCGACCTCTGGACATATGTCACTTGAATTCAGTACTACGGAAACAAATGATGGACGGAATGCTGAATAAATCATGCATTCATCCCCAGTCAAGAGATCTGGGTTAAATCCATCGTTCTTTTCCTCACCCTGCCACCACAGTTTAGTGTCATGATTTCGAATTTTTTCGAAAAAAAGAACATAAGACTACATGGAATGGAACAGATTATTTACCAGATCATCGATGAAAATTGCTGATTGAACTGTCTGAAAAAATATTAATATCTCTTGTGTGCGGAAATTCTACTTTATTATATTGTTCTTTTTGGAGTTTCCCAAATAGGGAGTAGACAAGGGAGCACTCCCTGGTTTTTCCAGCACCAACCTTACGTGATTCTTTTTGAGTGGTGATGGAATGGACTTACCACCTGAGCTGTGAAGTGTGTTTTTAAAGTGGCGTAACACTGGCCCCTGTGCGAAAGGGGCTGTTGAGGCCTCTGTTAGCCCCTAACTATTCTCCACTACAGGATTCAATTATGTGGCTCTCTGGTTACAGACACAGACCTCTGCAGTGCATTAACTAATAGAGGTTTCATAAACAACGATAGTGCATTTCCCAATGATTAACTTAACTTGCATTTATTTAACATTTAAGCTGTGTTATTTTACATGTACATACCTGAAAGTGAAAGTCCGAAAAAAGCTGCAAAATATTTTTTGCAACGCGTTTGACCCCGGCCCCATTGTGCACAGCATCACAGTTCTCTTACTTTTTTAAAGCAGCGCTGAGCATAACGGGTGTAAAAGAGATTCTCTGTGATCATTATCTTTGACACTGGCTTTAATGAGCCCTGTTACCTACTTGTAAGCTGGATGACCGTATTTAATTAAATATGCCTTCCATGAGAGGTCTTGTCTCAGTAATCCAAATTCCAAACTTATCTGCGATATGATGGTTATAAAAACTGAGCTCAAAATGACAATCCTACCTCATCAATCGGACAAAGTGGAAAGATTGAATGAACCTTATATCCATAGCAGTGCCAACCACTGCAGCAGCCAGATAGTCACTCGTCCAGCTGTTGCAGTGGTCGGCACTATTTCTAAGGTAGATGACAGTATGTCATGAAATATGCCTTCCACAAGAGGTCTTGTCTCAGTAATCCAAATTCCAAACATCTGATATCTGATGGTTATAGAAACTGAGCTCAAAATGACAATCCCAAAGCATCAAACAGACAAGGTGTAAAGATTCAATGATCCTCATTCTCAAGGCAGTGCCAACCACTACAACAGTCGGATATCCACTCTTCCAGCTGCTGCAATGGTTGGCATTGGCCATCCCCTCTAATTAAAAAACTAAAACACATCCCTGGGGGATGGGGTTCCCATGGCCTAATAAAGCTTGGGGAGGGTGGCCACTTAGCCCTCCTCCGAAAAATAAATTAAATAAAGGACCTAGAGGATAGGCACCCCTGGGCCTTTTAAGGCTCGGGAGGGGGACACGTGGACCCCTCCCCTTTCAAAACTATAAGGCCCTGTGGCCAACCCCTCGCCACACATTGCGGAAGGTGGGGTGGTTGGCTTTACGTATGGTAATAAAATATAACTTTAAGTTAAAAAAATAAACTAGAAATTCATTGAAAAACCCAAAGGTTAAAGTAACGTTATAGCTAGGTGAATATATCAGTGGCAACATCAACGTTTTGAACTAAAAAAGAAAAACACAGTGATTCACCAGTTATAGTTAGCAGAGCTATGTTACAGAATAACCACAATTAAAACTGACCATGACCTGATGTAATCAGTCCAGGTCATTCACAACACTCATATCCTCTTGGCTGGTAACACATCATTCTATGCCGGCTGCTGTAACCAGAACAGACCGGAGTACGCTCCCAGCCCAGGTTTTGGAGCAACCATATGAGTACAGGTGTAATCCATCCAGGCCACAGATGACTAGTGCTTAACTTGAGCCGGTGGTTGATTCTGGGGGCCACCGGCACTCATTTTCGGGCTGGCACATATTTTTCTGCACCAGATATTTGTAGAGTGAGAAAGAGAGAAAAACACACAAATGGGAAACACAGAACAAGAGAAAGATGGCAAAATTGCCACAAAAGGAAAAAGCAGGAACCCACAAGAGATAAAGGGGCGGGTGGTGTCTGGCAAGGGATTAGAGGCGAGGCATGATATGTACTACAAACTACCAGCCTTGGTATATGGCGCACTGACCTGTAATTGCACCAGCGTAAGGCTTCTGAGCAATGCTTCAGCACCAGCACTCTTTCTTTGACAAATTAAGCATTGCAGACAACACTCATATGATCTTGGCTACTGACAACAACATTCTATCCTAGCTGCCTGTACACAGAACAGACAGGAGCATGCTGCTGACCCATGTTTTGGACAAGTCAAACACTCATACGAGGCAACCTGCAGTGAAGAACCCATGGAACACACCTGTTCTTTCAGGCTGACACCAACAACCCACCTAAACCAAACCGCTCAACTCCAAAGACCTGCATGGACTGCAGAAAGATCTGCTTACCACGAAAATGGTCCCAAGATGCTTGTTTCTGGTCCAGGGAAGACCTGGCTTGGCAGTTCGGTCTGGACTGTTCCCATGAGGGACAGGGCCAAGACTGATTTGAATATGGCTGGGTCTGAACTGGGGTGGGCAAAGTGAGCTAAGGAACGAAGATGGATTCAACCCAGATCTGTGACTGGGGGTGAGTGTCGGAAAATTTTCAGCGCTCTGTCCATCATCTCCTTGCGTTTGCTTTCTAAAATACATAGACAGTTACTCTACATATCTGCACATCGTTGCGATAGTTGCACCTTCATATTATATACCATATGATGATGTATGTTTTTCTTTGTTGCAGAACTCTGATACCCTTGAGCCTAGTTTGCGCTAAACAAAAACATAATACTTTGTTGTAAAACACAGAATAAGGCACTGGGATGCTAGAGACAGCACTGGTGTGTTAGTGGCACATGACCGGTCTGCTTGCTGCGGACTCATTTCTTGGCAGAGGGTAGAGCGCTAGTGGACTGTGAAATCGGTCCAATTCTGGTCCCCTCCATCATCAGCGCAACCACCACCTTTGCTGGGAGCTGGCCCTGTGCACTGCCGCTGTACCCTCGCCAAGGCCGAGAGTTATTAGACCAGACGTGCTCGGCCTATGGGAAAGGCTTGTCTTACCATCCCATTGAAAGGCACCCAAGGGCACACACAGTGGAATGCCACTGGAGCAGGGGGCAGGGAGGGGGCCAGCTCTTTTATCTACTAATCACAAAGAATTAAACGGAAAATGAAGATGTGTAGCCATTGCCTGAGGGGCTGCTGGGAATGGTTCGTCCTTGTGAGATGCACCCTATCTGATGTTTGCAGACTGGTGGTAGACGCTGGCTCCGATGCTGACAGTGCTTCATTTTCTGCCTTTAAATGTACATTATTTTCCAATGTAACTCAAAGAAACTCCCAGCCTCTGAGGCGCGATGTGGTTTGTTAGCATGAGAAGCTCCCTGGCTTTGTGCTTGGCTCTGGAGTTGAAGTAGTTTGTTAGCGAGAGAAAGCCTTTACCTCTCAGGTGTGGAGTCGCTCTTCATTCTGCTATGATGCTGGTGAGGGTAGGTAGTGAGAGAAGGCAGTGAGAGAAAGCCCTTACCTCTCCGAAGTACAGGAGTTCTTCGTTCAGCTCTCGTGCTGGTGTAGTTTGTCAGTGAGAGAAGCTCCCTGCCTCTGAGTGCGTAGACACCCTTCATTTGACCCCACCGCTGATGTCTGTTAATGAATACCCTTATGTCAGGTTCTGTTATGTGTGTCTGTGAAGAGCACTATCACCCGCGAGGATATCCTGGCGCTGAGTAGATGTGTGTGCCTAGCCCTACCTATGGTAGGTTGGTTAATTCAAATTGTATTATACATAAAACAGTAAAGAATATCTAAAAATATGATTTACTAAAAATATGTTAACAATTACAGAAATGTACATATGTAAAATTAAATATGTAAACACATAATAATAAATATGTAAACAATACTAAAACACCATTAAATTCCAAGAATAATCAATATACTATTTCCACTCCAGCATGTGCAACAGTAGGGAATGTGTGGGACAGCAAAGGGGTAACATTTACTATTCCCACTCCAGTGTGTGCAGAAGATGGGGAAAGCGTAGGACACAGGAGGAGTAAAATGTACTATTCCCACTCCAGTGTGTGTAACAGTAGGGAAAGCATAGAACTCAGTAGGGGTAAAATGTGCTATTCCCACAGCAGTAGGTGCAACACCAGGGAAAGTGTTGGACTAAGAAAAGGTTACATTAACTATTCCCATACCAGTTGGTGCAACAGTAGGGAAAGCATTGGACTCAGGAGTGATTAAATTTACTATTCCCACACCAGTCTGTGCAACAGTAGGGAAAGCATTGAGCACCGAAGGGGTAAAAATAACTATTCCCCCTCCAGTCTGTGCAACAGTAGGGAAACCAGGACTATTTTAATAATGGGCCCTTGGCAGTATTAAAAACAAGGTGGCGGATATGAGTGGAGGTGATTAAGGATTCCCATATCCTGTGCGGTCAACATGTTTCAGCCATGCCCTGTGTTAAAACTGGCTTTCATCAGGACCATAGATTAGTGAAAAATAAGTGAGTGAAGAATTAAGGTGGCCTAAATAATGTGAAGACCAGCTATGTGGCGCACTCGCTAAGGTGCGGTATGTGTAAGAGGATGATTTCCTCTTGCGGCTTAGTTCTCTGATAATTGCAGAGACAAGCCCCATGAGTTCCGGGAGGGGGCCCGACATTTAGTCACACATTCGTCAAGGTCTGCGACCCGCTTCTCAAACCTGTTGCGGTCGTAGGTTTGAGAAGCGGGTCGCAGACCATGGCGAATGTGTGACTAAAGTAATTTTATCTTATCACTTGGGTGGATCACTGGAAAAATCAGTATTAGGAGTCTACAGCATGCACAATGACTGCATCTCAAAGAATTGTAAGCAAGGACATTAGATCCAGTTTGTCCTAAGCCTTAACAAATATAAACTATGGAATACATTTTAATTCTCCATAGAACAGACTATTACAAGATGGCTGTGTCCGTTGATATATATATGCACTTCATGACTCATTAGTTGCATTTAGATGACAGCATCCAGTGACGCATATGTATAGTAGTCTCTCTTGACTCATTTTAGATACACAACAGAAATTAGTATCCTTAGGATTATTGCGTTTTCCCATAATCTAAAATAGCGCAATAAGGAGCATTGAACACCAGGATGAACTTAGTGTGATGCTACCAAACCAAGGGGATTTACGATGTTACTATAATATGCTTTTTTTTGTTGCAATATTATATTTAATAGGTTCCATAGGCAAAATTATACACATACCAAGATGGGTGCATCACATGCTGGGTTAGACGTCGACTATGTGCCATGAGGATGATCGAAAGGAGAATCAATATGGCACTCATGCGGTACGCCAGAGCCTCAATACTTAGCGGGATTGACTATCTTCTCACGGGTAGTTTTGAAAATAAAGGAATTGTAGGATTTAGGCCATCTAATAGTGATAAATTAAAAACTGGCCAACTTCTAAGATCAACTTGGACGATAATATATACATGTTAAGATGGCCGCCACAGATGGTAGGTAAAGACGTAGATCCTTTACCACGCGAGTATAAAAGGGAGAACCAACATGGCGCTTACCCTGAACGCCAAGGACCGGTTACACGGCGGTAACGACCTTTTCCCACGGTTATATAGAGAATAATTGTAGTAGAAGTCCTTTAAAGATTATATAGTTGAGAACGAGTTAACCTCGGAGAAGGATAAGCTTTTTTACGCTCCCTTATAGTTATTTTAACTTTACGGGTGATGTCAGGAACACGAGAGTTTTGACTGGCCCATAGCTTACACAGTGCCATTATTTTTATTTCAGCTATAAAGATGCACTGACAACACACCATAAATTATTTTCAAACAGTCGTTTGGGACATTTGGTAAGTGAAGCATTAATGCTAAATAATTTGGATCGATAGATACATATCTTGTAATAGTACATGATTATGATTTTTTTTAAATTTCAGATATTTGGTTACTTATAGGTTACAGAACCCAATACAGCTTATAGGTACATAGAGATTACTTTGATGGTAAGCGCCTCCTTTCTGCGGCCATACAATACTTAGTAGCATGCAGTTGGAGGCATCTATGACACAATTGGGAATTAATCGTACTAACGGTGACAGGATGTCAAACTCACACAAATCGATTTCAAATCTCCTTACCTTTCTGCCTATTTTACCTTCTTTGATCACTTCTTTGATTACTAGACTCATATCGGTCCCGAGACTCTGAAAGAGACGTTTATGGCACAATTTGGGTGATGTACCCTGGTGTTGGGACTGGATATATCTTATATCCCTTCCCATTTGAAAATACATGATCTGTCTCCATTCCTCGCGATGCCGTTATCTTTATGTTTCAGTCCTGATAAAGTCTTGTTAAAATTAAAAACAGACAAAACACATGTTGGCAAGGAGCTCAACTGATAAATGGCAATGTGAAATGCTTGGATGTTCGAATAAAGGACGGCGGATACTTCAAATATAACGATTTCTCGACTTATTGAGTGCTCGGAGATTCCAATTAAGCTTTAAGGAGAAGTTTTCTTTTCCAATCGAGGAAGATTGGGTGGCTCTCCCTCCTCCTGAGCACTGACCAAGATATATGGCCATTGAGATATGAATAATTTCAGAAAATTACTCTTTACCAGTATTGTGTGTGCACACCGATCTTCCCAGCCACCACCTTATCTTTTGTGGGAGCCTGAGAACTGTGCTATATACTGCAAAGGATGCTATCGCTGCTTAGAATAGGAAGATGTCGAATTATTTTAGTTTTTAATAATGGCTTAATTGGGAAAATGTTCTTGCACCAGATTTGTAATCACCAGGCACATCAAATACATCAGCCCACTTGTCAGAATAGCACATCCCATGGTAACTGTTTAGACCCAGTTTAGACAGTGGCTTCCACCCACGCCCCGCCCATAATCAGAGATAGTACTCAGTATAATAACATAGGTCAGGGGGCAGCGGTCATAGAGACATTTGATTCTGCTGCTATTGCACAGGGAGCCAATAATGTTGAAGAATCTCTTAGCCCTGCTCTGACAGCGGCATGTAGGGGTCGCTTGGTGCCTGCCTATAGGGAGCTAACGAGTGTACTTCTGCCTAACACTGATCAACTGGACCTCCCTCCTGATTTTCACCTTATGTGGTAGTCCTGGTAAACGTGCCCATGTTTAAGGCAAATGTAAGAGAAAATTTCCACCAGTTGAGAAACAAAGTGACACCCTGGCTGTCTACAATGAGAAGGCTAGATGCAAGAATTCATGATCAAATCAACATGGCCCACAGAATAGGGTAGCTGGGACAGGGTCCAAAAACTTTACCAGGGGATTGTATTGTGATTCATTTTAGCAACAGCAAGGTCAGAGGTAGAATTCTTGCTTCATGCGAAAAAAGTGTTAATTCAAACGAGAGCACTGGGGTTTGGTCACATGGATTTTTCCTACAGAGCAGGTCCTGCCCTGAATTCAAGTACATTAGAGCCAATTCCACCTCTATGGGGCCAAACTCATCATGGGATTCTTCCTGGGTTTGTTACCTCAAAAGCTATGTCTCTCCTTTTATCGAATAGATTTGATGTACTCACTACGCTGGAAGACGCGGACTATTCCTTGCTGGCTGCCCTGAAAGTAACATTTCACAGGAGACAGGAGGGATCCCTCCCCTTGGGGGGGACGTAGTTTTTTGTCCTGGAATATAGCAATATAGCTGGGCTTGAGGAAAAGGGTAACGATCAGAACTGGTTAGATTTTATTAATCAATGTGATATTTTGGCCTTTAAAGAAACCTGGTTAGGTAGAAATAACTAATTACCTTGTTCTGAGATTATTACTTCTATGAGTTAGGCCATTGAACATTTGAAGACATGTCCCCCCAGAATCTGGTCTAAGCCATATTTCTTTTATTCCAATAGTAATTATGGGTGACATTAATATTCATCCCTGTAAAAAAGCTTACCAGACACAACAGGACTTATCCTTGGGAGAGAAATTTTTCAGTGCCCATTTGGAGCAGGCAGTTTTTTTGTACAATCTTTGAATCTGGTTATACCAAGCTCCCTCGAGGCACCTACCTATGTTGGTAAGGGGTCTGAAATAATTATGGATTATATTTTAATCTCTACATCACTGTTATAGCTCCTTGTTGGGCAATAGGGTATTAGAGTCTGGTTGGAGTGATCATAACCCATTGGTCCTAGCCCTAAGATTTTTATATCAAATGCGGCCATTACCAGCAACTGCCTCTTTACATCTTGCCCCTACGGACCAGGCCAGGCGTGTGAAATAGTCAAAAGTAATCACAGAAGAATTTCTCGAAAAAATGTCTGTCAGCGTAGTAATGAGATGGAACACTCCCTATGTCCGGACTCTGAGCCCAAAGATGTCTTGAGGGCATTTACTGTACTTTATGCAGCTGCCAGAGATGCCCTTTCTGTCCTCAATAGAGCCGATAAAGCTATTAGCGGAGAACAGTGGTTTGACCTCTCATGCTCTAAAGCCCAACGTGATTTAAAGAAGCCCTTCAAATGTATCCATAGGGATGGAGCGGAGGTGAGTCTCTTACGTAGCCAGTATAAGAGGGCTACTAAGGAAAGGAAAGAGTCCCTAAAGGATGAGGTTTGAGAACAACTAAAGTGTGCGTGTATATTCATGACAGTGCCACTTTCTTGTGGGTTGTCAGCAGCCCATTTCTAGGGGCAGAGGCTCAGAATTTCCTGATTTCTGTGGTTGAGGAAGAAAATGGTTTGACCATTTCTCTCATATATATTCTCTAGAACCAGGCTTAGATTCCCCTTCTCAGCCCATTATGCCGAAGTCAAACCTCTTTTTTTCTGTTGCTGAGGAAATAAGGGCCATCTTGAGATTGGCTGGAAATAAGGCACTGGGTCCTGACAGAGTCCCAGTGGAACTCTTCAGGACTGATCTTATATTGGCACACTTGTAATTTAAGGTTTTAAAGCTGCCGCGATACATGACCCACCTAGTTCGTGGGCAGTTAATCATTGTCCCTGTGTTTCAAAAGGGCAATCAAGCTCACCTGAGATGTTACTGGCCCATTTCCTTGATTGACACAACTGTCAAGGCTTTGGTTCAGGTGATCCTGGAAGGGCTATCCTTATGGGATTAAGAGAATAGTCTAATCTCCGATTTACAGTTTATGGGTCCAGGCCTGGTCTTCGTACCATTGCCCAGTCCTTGAAACTATACCTACTATCTCAGAAGTATACTGACGCCAAAAAAAGGGCACCCTTTTTTTTATGTTTCATGGATTTTACCTCTACATTCAATCGCATAAACCATACTAAGTTATGGGTTATGCTGTTGTTAATGGGGGTAGATCCGGTACTGGTGTCCTTTTTGGAGGGATCTACATAAGGATATATCCACATCTGTTAGATTTGGAATGGATGGCCACTGTTCAAGATCTTTCCCAATAACCTGTGGTGTCAAGCATGAATGCATTTTGTTTACTATCTAAATTAATCGCCTAGAAGCGGTGTTAATTGAGCAGAAATGTTACGTTCCTTGTGTAGGTCAGCGTGCGACAATAGTTCTGCTCTACACAAACAAAGTCGTTCTCATGTCGAGGACAGCTGTAGGGATGCAACTCTTACTAGACACCTTTTCCAATTTTAGGCACCATTTAGATCTTTCCATAAATCATGCGAAATCATATCTAATGGTTGTTGGTCATAAAACCACCAAGCACAAAGCTTTTTATTGTAATAATCTTAACATTTCTCAAGTACTCACTTTAAATTACATGGGCATTTTGCTTGATAACAAGAATACCTGGGGCCCCCTTCTCATACCTAAAAGACTAAGGGGCATATCAACAAGGGCTTTATCTCTGCTTTTTTGGCTTTAAAAGCCAAAAAAGGAGA
The DNA here is from genome assembly GCF_964204655.1 of Triturus cristatus. Taxonomy (NCBI): domain Eukaryota; kingdom Metazoa; phylum Chordata; class Amphibia; order Caudata; family Salamandridae; genus Triturus; species Triturus cristatus. The sequence goes on along the minus strand of NC_140580.1, from coordinate 917,405,250 downwards.
GATAAAACTAGCGCCCTATCAACAACAGGGTGCTAAGATGCAAATTCGCATGTTAGCACCCTTTTGCTCTACGCTTCCCCTTGCATCTCTAATGAGATGCAAAGGGGGCGTTCCAGAGTAAAATAATAGGAGAAATGTCGCTAAGTGACATTTCTCCTATTATCAAGAATGTCGCTAACCCTGTTAGAGACAAAAAAAGCAGCGCTAACCGCGGTTAACGCTGCTTTTTTACGTCTGCTAATTTTCAGACTTAGCCATGATATCCTATGGGAGGAGGATATCATGGCTAAGTTTGCCTGTCCCTATCAACAAGGTAACGTGAGATTATCGCTGGGTTTCCAGCGATAATCTCACGTTAGCCTGTTAGCGTGAGGATTTTTATCGCTATTGAGATAAGCGTTGCTAATAGCACGCTATCTCAGCGATAAAAATTCACGCTAGCTGGCGATAATTATCCTAGCGCTAAGTGCGCTTAGAGATAATTATCGCCGGTTGTTGTTGATATGCCCCTAAATCTTGCTCATACATGGGGAGCGGTACTTGGATTTTGGTGCTAGGCTGGGTAGGAAATTTATTGCACTAAATGTGTGTCTGCTACAGCCAATGGCAGCGATATGTGGGGTGGAAGGATTGCCACGTGATTCAGGATGAGGAGAATAGGTTTGCCAGGTGTTTGTAGGCAGTCCTGCAGAGCAGCTTTTGCTGTCCACAAATAACTGGGTGTTGAATATATTTCAGACATCATAGCTTTAACGCCGTTGCTACGACGGATTTCGGTGTGGGACAAAAGTGAGGCAACCCTGAACAGACTGATCAGTAGGGATTGTCTTTTATTAGACAATGTAAAAGCAATATCTTGGTTTGGTTATATAAAGTCAAAGGTTACTAAAGCAAACAATGATTGGGTTAAACACACTTTTCTCACTCGTGTTGTTGCCCGAAGGGAAAGTGATGAACTGCAGAACACTGCTGCTCATGCCTTTTGCTGAATAAAAACAGTAACCTCTACAGAGCCCCACCTGACATGGGTGACTAATGTCTATCATCAGCAGTTGTTAACAAGGTTCAGGTTTAATCTTTTTGTACAACTGATTAGTTTCCTTAAGGGCTAGTCAGCTCCGGGCGCGCTGAGCCCCTGCGAGTGTGATAATTGATCTGTGCAAACTCCTGATCACTTTGTTTTGTTTCTATTTTACCTGGCCCAGAAAATGCTTTTTATATCCCTTCTTAAAAACCTAAAATTTACAAAACTGAGGACTCCTATGTTACCCCTTTTGTTGCTCAGGGATGTTCACACCTGTGTGTTTATAGCCACTTTTTTTGATTTGTGTAATTAAGCTACCGGAGTAAGGGTCTTAATTTTGTTTTGGGTTCTGTTCTTTAAGTGTGAACAGGTGCTCTTTGTACTATCTGAAATGTTTGAATCCCCTTGTATGGTGTATATTGTATGCCAATGAATGTTAGATTGGTGTGGGGGGGGTGGACAATCAATTATATGTCTACTGAAATTTATTGAATACCTGTTTTTGTAATGTCTGCGATCCTTTTTCTTTTTATGACCTCAACTGTTTCCAATGAATGTTATAATGGTGGCACTGGAAGCCAGATAATTTACTGTGTGTTAACTGAAGTTTTAAGGAACACTCATTTTTATAACATGTTTTTACAGATTATGTGTATCTTTTATGGTTATATTTTAAGGAACAAAGATTTATACTACTATTTGTCAGAGAGCTTAATAAACAGGTTCTTCAGCATCTGTGGTGTTTATCTGATATTACCTACAAAACAGGTCCTCAATTGAGGCTTCAGAGTAGATGTCAAACTGCAGATATAATGGCACCATCTTGCCAGGCATGATGTGGTGTAGGCTCCTAGAGAATTTGTGTTTATCTACATTGTGCACGTGTCTGCATCGTGGTGGTAAGCTGGCTTTCATTTTAAGTCTTAGTTTCCTTCAGTTCTTGCCTCTCAAGAATATTTTATTTTCTCGTGCATTTAAGGTGTGTGCTATGGCGACTTAATGTGTGGTGTGTTGTTGGAGGATGAGGTGTCGTGCAATAAGGTGTAGGGTGATTTAGTCAGAGGAGAGCATTGTCTTGTGAACTGTGCTGCTAAATGTGTTGTATTCACGTGGTGGGATGTGTTGTGGTGTGTTGGAATATTGCTGTAATAGTGCAGTGATTTTCTATGCAGAATTGAGGTAGTGTTGTGGTACAGTGTAGTATTGAAAGTGTAATATGACACTGACATGTTGTGTAACAAACTGGTGTGGTGTAGCAAGCTGGTGTGATGTGGGTGGATCAGAATAGGGCTATGACGTGCCCTGGTTTGTCACCATACATTGGTTTGTTACTTGCAGGCGCAAGTTAAATTTCAGAGGTTTTTTTGGTTGTTAAACATAAAATGTATCTTATTTCAATGCCTAAACTATAACGTCACTTTAACCTTTATTTTGTTCAATTTGTACATTGAATATATATATAATATGTATGTATGTTTTTATCCCGCAGTCTTTTTCCCCGCAGTTGTGATTCCGCATACCATTACTCCGCAAGTCGGAACAACGACTTGCGGAGGGGGGGCGCTGGATGTTCGAATAGTATAATTTACTATTCCAACTCCAGTCTGTGCGGACAATAGGGACGGTGTTGGATTTTAAATTCAACACCTCTCCCCCCCCACGCAAGTCGTTGTTCCGACTTGCGGAGTAATGGTATGCGGAATCACAACGGGGTCATTGTAACAACCGCGTTGTGATTCCCTGAGGGGAAAAAGATTTGTGGTAAACGTTGTTTACCATATATATATATATATATATATATATATATATATATATATATATATATATATATACACTATATCACTATATATATGCACGGATAGGTCCAGCGTGTCATGTGATCAAGACTGCCGTTGGGCACGCGAAACGCGTCAGGCTGGGCCCTTGCTTGCAAACTACTATGCACTTGCACGTTTGAATCTGCAAAATAAAAAAGATTTACCTCCATGTTGGGGTCCGTACCTGCTTTGGATCGGAAAAAGGATCGTTTTCAGGATTTTGGCTACCGTGTGATTTTAACGAAGCATGGCTGTCTTCGTTACTACGGACCCTCCCTCCATATTGTGGCTGGCAGGCATACAGCCGATATCGCGGAAGTGATTTGTTGCTAAACCCGGAAGGGGTTTTCTCCAAGCCAGCCCCCTGCAGTTCTATGCCGAAAGTCAGAGCTAGGTTTTACCGAGAGGATTCAGCGTAAGGACCCGAGGAGTCGGAGGACGCTGAAGGTACCGGAACCGCTGTTTTGAACGGTAAGCAACTCGTCGGGCTGACAACTTGAACATTGCGGGTGGAAGGGATAGTGGAGTCAATTCAATAAGCCAGGCCAAAGAAGTGTTTGGCACCGTAAAGATTGACTGCAGATTGTTTGAACAACTATGTTATCGACAGCAGACGCACTCAAGGACCGTGAAGAGGCAGCAGACGCCCTATTCTCAAACATATCAGAAGTTGAAACAGCACGTATTAACCAAACCAGTAACCCAAGCATTAACAATGACGCTAAGACTCTACTTAAGAAGCTAGAAAAACTCTGGTGGGATAAAAAAATTGTTCGAAAAGTATAAGGAGGTGGGAAGAGTTCCGCGGGGTTTGAGGGTGATGATTGCGCCCTCATTTGAAAACCCAAACCCCATGATGCTGAAGGAGTGGGCGACTAACAATTTAGATGCCTCGATGAATATGGTATCAATTTTGATAAAGTACGCCGAAATCGACAGAGTTGGAATACTCAAGGAAATAGAAGATATCAATGCCCTGTTGGAATCCAATGAACACAAAGTGTTGCAGGGATTCTGCTTATGCACAGAACTATGCACAGGAAACCAGGACCTCAGTGAATTGTGGTGTACCAAAAACTCACCTCAGAACCCAGAACCCCTTATCCGACCAGCATCAGTGTCCCATTCGTTATCCGAGTGTTATCTCGGCGGTCCCAATGTATAGACAACCCAGAACAAGCGACTTAGGGTATTCTCAGGAATGGTGGGAATCAGAAATACCTGTTCGTAATTATTCTCATATCAGTCCACAACAGAATAAACAGAGACACGGTAAAGTTTAAAGAGTTTATTTTATAAACCTCGTGTCCTAAGATGCAGTACTTTGGCTAACATAAGCAGACAAATGATTAAGATCAAAACCATCAGCATAGTTACAATACCATAGAGAATGAAAGGAGTAATCATACTAAAATGACAGTGGATATCAGCCACCTTCCTTTCGCTAGTAAACTAATATTAGTATTATTAGACTAATAAAAGGTCTCTAGGCTTGAATGGGGAACCCCATACCGTAAAGATCAGCTCAGTGAGATCACATCACAGGATCAGCTAGACTCTGCTCCTGGGAAAGCTCTTCTTCCGAATGTCATGAAAAACACGCAACACTGCAATATTAAAAGCACCCGACTTTCATGTATTTGCAGCTGCGTGCGTGTTATGGCTAAATAGTGGGCCGATCAACCTGAACCCAACAACATGCACCGTCTAGCGACCCAGACTGTTTCTTTACACAATGTTCAGACCAAGGTCGCTGCTCACTGTTCGGGATGTGAACAACAGACAGTTCTCATGTGAAGCAAAGTCGAGCAAGCATTTCTCAATTAATAACATGTAACTACAGTGTCGTGTGCAAAAGCAGCAAAAGTGGCAAGATGGCTTTCTAACATCTAACGCGGTTGTGCTAACTTAGCATTGTACGTATATAGATAGCAATCTTCACTACACCCCCCTTGAACTGACCACTAACCAGTAGGGGTGCACTTGCAAGAACGCAGAGTTTAAGTTCGATAGAACGGAACCAAGGGCATAACTTGTAAGTCCATATAAGGTAAGTGAAAAAGTTCGAAGAAAAAAAAAACTAAGAAAAAAAATAAAAAACTAATGAAAAAACCCATTTAAAGGAAAAAAACATCATTGAAGGACGTATGACGAAATGAAGGGGCAAAAAGTCAATCCATCAATGTATAAGCACAATAAGTTGCAACAGCTTCCAAGAGGAAATCATTGGAACGTTCTGCAAAATTATCTGCCATTCAGTTCAGCAAGGGGAAGGAAAACACATGTTCGTCGACAACCGGAGCCTCCAGCACCATTCGAGGACTACTGGTGTGTTCTTCAAGATAACTTCTCGCTAAGAATTCAGCTGCAGCCGTTCCGATGTCCCAATTCCCAAGGACTCCATGTGCTGCTCCACAGGCCATAATCCTGACGCCAGAACAGTCCAACTCATGAGCCACTAAGGGGCTCATTAGCCGATCATAATCCGGGGCAGGAGACACCGAGTTCGACAGGCACAAATCCAGAGCCCATTGGAATGGACAATCTAGGCAATGAAAGACAGGCTGCACACAAGTAAAGTAGGGAAACCGGAAGGATAATCCATAGGCTATGCTTAAGGTCGCCAGTGGTAAAGTGCCATAGTATTCAAGCATCCGGTTACGAAGATGGAGCAGCCGGGACCTGCTGTCGTGTGACGCAAGTTGTGCAGCCATAGCGTAGTACGCAGGTCAACAAAAGCACCCCAGCTACGAGGGCGAGAAGCAAAGGGAGACCTCCGAAGACGCTGGAAAAAATAGAATGAAAAAATGCCGGGATCACACCAAAAATAGTTTGAAAGGAGGTCACGAGGCCGGAGCCCACAATTTAAAAAAAATGAGCCAGGCCACTTGTTGACGAGGCATTAAAGATTGTCTGAATCAGGGCCCCAAAATGAAGTGGGAGATCAGTATTCAAAAGCGCTTGCACCTCTGTGCGCGTGTTTGCTACGTGAAGGACAAATGTTTCCCGGGACAAAGTCAACGCGACTTCTTTTTGAGATAATAGAGCCCTTATTCTGCTCATCTTGTTGAACTCTGCTTTCAAGGTTGGAATGGAAGGCCAGATGGATACATCGAGCCGTCCATGCGGGGGTGGGAAGAGGATGTTATTACAGCAGACTACTCTCTGTGATACAGTCACTATGTAGGGAATTCCCACTAACATCCCACAGCAAGCTTCATTATTTAATAGCAAATAACTACCGCTAGCAAGCAGCGTAAAAGACGGTGTTATAACTGGCACAGGGATCCCTTTCAGGATGCAAGCTAAATTAGGAGCGTGCACATTACATGCACCATGCAATTGAATGTGCCTACACACTACAGAGTGATCCGGAGTGGAAGTGCACTCTTCACCTTTTAAGTATACCTCTTTTCCGTCTCTCACACATCTATACGTGAATGGGAGTGACCAAACTTCGTGCAGGAAGGCAGTACCAAGTTTTTCATATCTGCCAAGGGCATAATGTTTCATGCACGAACTGAACTTAAACAGGGGGAATGGTAATGTGATCAACCTGTGGATAAGCCACACAGCGGAGTTTAATTCGTCAACAGAGAAAGGTAAAGGTTCTAACTTTTCAATGTGCAGCAATGAATATGTCGCATCTTTCATGGACATAAATTGTTGTTTCGCAGTTAAATTAAAAGGGAGGAACAAAGATGAAATATTCATGTAATCCCAAGGGACTTTCCAGCCTTTAACGTTTGCAATGTCCATGCAAACTGCATAATGGAACGCAATTGATTCTGACCATGATACAAAACAGACAAATCATCCTGCACAATGTCTACCACAGTTGAAACAATATTATCTAAGGTATAAATCCTGGAAGAAAGGGTGTTAATGCTATTATCTATTACAGCCAAAAACTTTTCCATATTGGCTTGATCAATAGCTCGTAATCTGGATGCAGCCTCAATCTGTGATAGCTTCCAAACTTCGTTGTAAATAGCATATACCCATCTTTTGGACCTGCCAACCGCAGGATCCTTAACAAAATCATTCAAATCTATTTTGTCGTTCAATTGTGATAAATGAAGTTTAACAGATGCTAAGGTGGAATGTTGCAGCCAAGATTGGCATAACTTCCCTACTGAGTAGGTAGTTACAGTGTGAGAAGATTCAAATCGGGAGTCTACACGAACATGCGTATGCCCCGGTGTTAAATCCAGAAACCGATGGAATATGAGCTCGTTGGCCACACCAACCACCCTTCCGGATTCAATTCAGAAATATTGAAGGATGTGTTGGAAATGTATGACTGCAACGTAGCAAGGGACAGATCCGTATGATTACCCCAATTAGGATAAGCACCCAGACACGGAATGGAGGGAGAATTTAATTTTTTAGAAGTAGCCAATCCAAAACAGATGGTCTTAAAAATTGACGAATTTAAAAATAACATGTGGTTCGGGATGAGGCAGGCACGATGCAAAGCTTCTGTTCCCTGTACCTGCCACGGTTTAGAACCCCAAACCGAATTAAGATCGATAGTAGCTTTCCACAGATCATATCTTCCAATTGCCAATTTGTCCATAAAGGACTTGGAATACAACAATTTGGGGTGTGTCAGTCTAACTTTAGAAGCAGACTCAGTCGCAACCTTAAAATAAAAGGAGGCTGGATTTGACACACTGAAATCAGAAAAATATGTGAATTTGTCCACTAACGTGGTGGAGCTGCCCAGCCTAGGGGCGGGACAGTGTTCCCATTGTGTATAATTTACAAAATTTCTAAACGTATTTACTTTGTGGAGGAAATGCGTGCCATAATGTTGATAGCAGAATTGCTCATCATAATTAGCAGTATCTAAATACAAATCTTCAGCATCAAATGCAGCATAATATTTCAAATCAGAAAACAGTGCTTCTATTGCTTGTACATCCCAATCATCCGAGTGGGTGTTCTGCTTAACTACATCACCCATAGAAACACGAAATACATTTGGCACATTGATTACTTCATTGGGGCCATGAATTTGAAATTTTACAGCATCCCAAGCGATCCCATCACGTACAGGCTAGGCAGTAATGTTAACAAAAGTCTGGTCCCTTTTCATGATATGTGATGAGGAGTGGGGGGGCCAAAGTTCCATCAATTAGTCGAATTGTAGTGCGTTCTTTCAGGTAGTGTCCATTGATAAATCTAAAAAACACTACCACAAAGCCAATGGACATAAACAAAAAAATACATATGAGCACCAGCCAAATGTAAGTCCAAGGGGGAATTAAAAAATGTCTTTTAAACCAGGCAACAAAAATTGAAACTTTTGATGGGGCAATGGAAGTAATTGAATTAGTGTCAAAGGAGTAGCGTGACTGGGTAACTGTGGTGGATTGTAAAACAGGCAACGGGACATCCGCAGGATAAGCATACTCAATATCTTCAGGTAGACCACCAGCTGTCGGTGGCAATAAAGGACCAGTAACTGTATGCATCTCGACGGCAACATCAGGCAAGGTGGTAGAAGCTGGGGCCACAACAGAATTTCTCAGCATCGAAGGGCAAGAAACTGCTGGTGTCACACTAAGAAGAATCGTCCACTCGCTGTAGCTTGACATTGTCAATAGAGATGTACCTGTTATCCTTACGACCAGGAAGTGGAGGTAAAATGACTGTACGTGTACCCTGTACTCCAAGCACCGGAACTGGTGCACGATAAGAGGGGCCTTCTTGTTCTCCACCTTCTCATGGACCAGATCACCAACTCGAGGTAGCCAGCCGACTACCGGACTCTGAAGCGCAGCATCAAATGTGGAGGGTACGTGTTCCTTCTCTAGACTGTCTCTGGCTTCTTGAAGAATCTGCAATACAGCACAGTGATCATCTACGTCATTTAGACCATCAAGGTCCGGGACAAACATTCGTATGCCAAAGAGCATCATGTATGGGGTCCGCCCACCCAGAGACCTTCTAGGGAGATTATTAAGTGCACGTTGCACGTCATATAAGTGGGCTAGCCAGTTCCGGCCAGTACCTAAAACCCTGGCTGTCAAAGATTGCTTTAAGTCACGGTTCATTTGCTCCACTACACTATTACCCTCAGGTCGGTATGGAGACGAAAATTTGACTTGGACCCCCAAATTTCTCATGGCTTCTTTGTACGCCTTAGAGGCAAACGCAGGGCCCTGATCAGAATGAAAGGTACCACATGCAAAACTTCCCACAAAGACACGCAAATCCTTGATGACAGTACGGGCATCAGCACTCCTTTGTGGCCACACCCACAGAAAACGTGTGCACGAATCCACTGCAACCAAGATGTATTTGTACGCAGTATCAGAGGTAAATGGACCACAATGATCTAAATAAACACAACCCAGTGGTTTATTAGATATGTACAACTGAGTTTGTGGTGGGCGCGCCGCAGTTGAAGGTTTTATTTGCTGGCAAATGTCACAATTAAGAACATAAGCACGCGCTTGTTTATATAAACCGCACCACCAGTAACGTTGTTGTAACAGAGATACAGTAGCTGCAACGCCGGCATGCGCGGACGCCATGCCCTCGTGCGCTGCTAATATCAAAGATGGTCTGCAGTCCGCGTTGGGAATCAATCTGTCACCAATGTCGTTAATCCTCACTAATGGGGCGTTATCAGGACTTAAGCGATAATGGTAATGAGAAGGGAAACCTCTTGGATATTTTGTTCCCTTCTCTGTAGCAGCAATAGCTGCCAAGATGTCATCATCGATCTTACTTTCGGATCTTGTAACTGCTGCTACTAAGTATGTCGCCACTGCTGTTTTTGCTGCCTCGTCAGCTAGGCTGTTGCCGACAGCATGGACACCAACTCGTTGGTGACCAAGAGTGTGAATAACATTCACGAGAGGCAGATGTTCTTTAAGTTCTGCCACTCTATCCCAAAGCATTTTATGCTTAATCGTGCTACCTTTGGAATCATGGTAGTCATTCTGAGACCAAAAATGTAGATTGTCGTTGTAAGATTGGACACAATAAAATGAGTCACTCACTATAAGAGTAGTGACTCGGGGATCAGCAAACTCTAGTGCAAGCACCAGAGCACGAAGCTCTGCCAACTGTGCGGTACAATCACCCAATGACTGCGTATGCACGACATCGGATTGGAATTCACCATTCACGACCGTCCACAATTGCGCAGGCCGCTGAATAGGCATGCTTCGATCCAGTAGCCGGTTGCGCAGAACCGTCAGTGTAAATGACACAATGGTAATCCTCGAGTGGGCGCAAAGACAGAGGAGCTGGATGAACGAATTCATACTGCAAAAACTCCTGAGTCTGAAGTGCCACGTCAAAGATATATGTGACGTCAGGCGATGTCAAGGAAGTGGCCCATTGTATCCACCTTGGATGCAAAGCCTTAGAATTAGGTACACTTGCTTTCGTCACCGCCTCAAGGGCAGGATATGGTGTTACCACCAACATGCGTTTGCCTTGCGATAGCGCTCGCTCTTTCAGAATCGCCATCTGTACTGCCGTCAGAACTTTCTCGACAGCGGAAAATCACAGTTCAGCCGAAGTGTACAAGTGTGATTTGTAGGCAATGGGGACGGTGTCGCCCTCATTGAACGTTAAGTACGTGAAACCCACTGCGCCTGGCACAATTCTTATTACCAGGTTAGTGTGGTTATCACGCGTCAGTAAGTATTTTGAAGCAAGAAGGTCAGCTTGCAATGATTGCAATATAGCTGAATGCTCCGGCAGCCAACATGATTTGGAAAAAGTAGGTTGTACCAAGGCATAAAGCGGCTTGATACGCTGGGCATAATCTGGAATGTAAGTTCGACCGAAATTCAGAAAGCCCAGCAGAGATTGTAATTTCTTCAGTGTCGTAGGGGCACGTAGGCATGCGCATTTCTCTAGGAAGTGCGGAGCCAATCCTCGACCTTCATTGTTGAGTTCGTATCCCAGGAACAATACTGTATATTCCGCAATGTGAGACTTCGGAAAGTTGAATTTGTAACCGAAGTCTGCAAACAAAACAATAATGCGATCAACGCGATGGAGATGCGGTCCCAACTCGTCCTCTGTGAGATAAATATCATCCACATACGAGTACGCATCAGGGTCTATGCTCTCTAACAGAGAGACCACGCGAGCGGCGAAGACACCAAGGCTGCTTTTATAGCCCATCGGCAATCTTCTGAAATGTCTTTGTTTGCCACCCGAGGTAAATGCCGTCCACTCACTACTAGGAGAGGACAGGTTATGGCTGTAAAAGCCATTGGAAATGTCAAGTGTGGTTTTAAACCGTTTTCTCACAAAACTATCGACGAGAGCCAAACTGTGGGTATTCTGTACTGCGCATGTCCGGCAATGTGAGTTTAAATACCGGTAATCCAAAACTAGGCGGTACGACCCGTCAGGCTTCGTCACAGTGAATAAAGGATTATTCATTGGTGACACACAAGTTTCAATAACACCTTGATATTCCAATTGTTCAAGGATAGCCGCGACGTGAGGTCTTGCTTCGCGATGCATGGGATATTGGGGTTGTGGCTGGGGCGTGGACCACAACGGAATTTCATGGCTGGGAGACAATTTATCCCAGTCTACCTGATTACGATACAGCGCAGGTGCAAGCACCAGAGCCCACTCCTCGGTGAACTTTTTAGCTTGGTCCTTTGGCACTGTGTGCGCGAAGGACGGGAGGATTACCTCCTCCCCTCTAGGGGCATCTAAAACGAAAGCCGGGGGCCAATCAGCCTCTGCTAATAGAATATCATATGAAGTGGTCAGATTATCCCAAAAAATTCCTTTTATCGTACGTTGTATGTCACCTTCAATCAAAAGGACAATATTATATAGTCTATCAGGGGGAGCCACTCTAGTGTCAGCAGTTTCTACAGTTAAGAACGTATCAGTTGCTGTCGCCACCAGATATGGGCGCAGTGCTTGTCGCACTACTGTAACTTCCGCCGCGCTGTCGAGCAGCGTTAGTGCCCATGTCAGGTTCTGAAGCTGCGTGCGCACCATCTGTGGCATACCTCGCTGTTAGCGCAGCAACTTTCTTTCTTCTGAAACGGGGGACGTTGACGTGCAGACTCGTCCTGCTTGCCTTTGCCGTCGGTCTGGCGGGGTTGCTCACGACTTTGGGCACCCCTTCCTTTCCCATGGTCTCCGCCACCGGATTGTGAAGCTGATGTTTCCTGTGAAGAACGAGGAGAGCGTTGTTCAGAAACCTGAAATCTATCAGGTGACTTAATACGAGATCGATCGCGCAGATCATATGTGCGTTTGCTGGACGACTGCACGGGCGAGGCAGGACGAGACCCCTGTTTCTGTTGCTGCTTCCCCTGTTTCTTCGCTCGCCAACTTTGTTTAGGAAAATTAGGGCGTTCGTCTTTAGTTGACGAGCTCACCTTAGTTTGCTGTACTATATCAGGAATTATTACGGCTGGTTTAACACCCAACGCACTACGGTCCACCTGCCTATAGGCTTGCGCAATTATTTTAGCGAACTCCTTGGGCTTGTCGAGTTCATCCACGCTGTCCAGCTTATTTAGTACTTGGAACTGCATGGCATCGCCTTTGAGGTTTCCCATTACCATGGAAGCCACCACATCGAACACTCCGACAAGCCTCATTCCTAATCCAACAGCAGCCTCCGCACCGTGATTCTCTTGAACACGTTTGATGACGGAGGGTAGTACAGACATAGACGGAGTGCCGAAGCACTTCGAGTAAGTCGCGGCAAAGACCTTGCCCCAGTTTGTGCAATCAGCCATATCTGGGACTAAGTCTTTCGTCAAACTAATGGTGAGTATCCTGTGTTTCTCCACAGGAGTGGTATGTGGAAAAACCGCCTCCAGTTGGTCAAATTTCTCAGCAAGCCAATAAGGAAAATCATCCGTAGTTTGGGGGCGCTTGCCCATTACCGAATTAACTATAACAGGACTAATAACCACCGCGTGGTGGTCCGTTGGGTGTCCCGCAACAGCAGGTGCCCCCACCTGTACGTTGCGTGACACGTACTGCACTAAAGCCCTATGGACTGTAATCAGGGCTGTGTGTAGTACTCGCAACTCAGCCACCGCCACCGTGAGATAGCAGGGATGAGGCGTAAAACCGGCCAGCACCGGCCATGTGGCCCCTGCAATAGACAACGGGCCCATTCTTGCCGGTGCAACCGCATGCGGAAGGGCGCCATTAAACCAAATGGTATGCTGCCAGGCAGAGATTGGAATTTCTTGTGTCCTATACGGGGTATAGACCGCAGGTAGCTGTGTGGGAGTAAAGGAATGAAACGTATCATCGTCATCCACTGCCGGAAAAGTCACCCAAGAGTAAAACAACTCATACGGGTAAGACGCATCAGCGCTCACCACAAAAATAACAGCCATCCCATCATCTGGCACCCCATACGTCGTCAAATGACGGCGTAGAGGTGCACGACTATGCGCGGCTATCTCGACCGCCATAAGGACACACTAAAGAATATCAACGATATCAACAGTAGCACTGGGGTTCAGTAAAAATAACCTTTTTAATGATCAAGCTTGAATGAACCTATTAGTCGAAACACAGGTAGGTTAAACCGTCAGTCCCGTCAACCGGAAACTAGAGTGAGGGTGTTGTGGACTAATATAAGCACTACTAAGGCGTTTCAAATCAATAGACCAAACGTTAGGTGCGCCATGTTGCAGGGATTCTGCTTATGCACAGAACTATGCACAGGAAACCAGGACCTCAGTGAATTGTGGTGTACCAAAAAGTCACCTCAGAACCCAGAACCCCTTATCCGACCAGCATCAGTGTCCCATTCGTTATCCGAGTGTTATCTTGGCGGTCCCAATGTATAGACAACCCAGAACAAGCGACTTAGGGTATTCTCAGGAATGGTGGGAATCAGAAATACCTGTTCGTAATTATTCTCATATCAGTCCACAACAGAATAAACACAGACACGGTAAAGTTTAAAGAGTTTATTTTATAAACCTTGTGTCCTAAGATGCAGTACTTTGGCTAACATAAGCAGACAAATGATTAAGATCAAAACCATCAGCATAGTTACAATACCATAGAAAATGAAAGGAGTAATCATACTAAAATGACAATGGATATCAGCCACCTTCCTTTCGCTAGTAAACTAATATTATTAGACTAATAAAAGGCCTCTAGGCTTGAATGGGGAACCCCATACCGTAAAGATCAGCTCAGTGAGATCACATCACAGGATCAGCTAGACTCTGCTCCTGGGAAAGCTCTTCTTCCGAATGTCATGAAAAACATGCAACACTGCAATATTAAAAGCACCCGACTTTCAGGTATTTGCAGCTGCATGCGTGTTATGGCTAAATAGTGGGCCGATCAACCTGAACCCAACAACATGCACCGTCTAGCGACCCAGACTGTTTCTTTACACAATGTTCAGACCAAGGTCGCTGCTCACTGTTCGGGATGTGAACAACAGACAGTTCTCATGTGAAGCAAAGTCGAGCAAGCATTTCTCAATTAATAACATGTAACTACAGTGTCGTGTGCAAAAGCAGCAAAAGTGGCAAGATGGCTTTCTAACATCTAACGCGGTTGTGCTAACTTAGCATTGTACGTATATAGATAGCAATCTTCACTACAAAAGAACAAACAAAGAAAGGACGGGAAGAAATAGAAACAAGGCTAAGGAAACATGAAGAAATTATAAAAGAGAGAAAGATTTACAAATTCGCCAGAGATAAGCGCGAGTATGAGACAGGACGCGTTTTCACATTTTCAAAGAAATTTGACAATATAAAGCGTCGAGCGCTAGCAAATGATGAAAATAAAAACAGCGCATCAATATCAATCGTGCAAGCAGATTGTAATTTCTCTTCTGCAGAAATCAGCAGTGTAGATAGCAGCATTGAATCTGATGAGAGTGTGGGACAAAAAATACCTCAGGTGCCTACCAATTTTGCCCCAGGAGAGGAGCTCACTTTTTTAGTAGAGGACCGCCGGCAAACTCTAAGACCGCGCAATCATGCACAGAAAAAAGGAGCAGAAGGAACCAACGGAGAAAACAGAGGCGAAAACTCAAACTACAGAGGAAGAGGCAAGAAGAGCTTCAACAAAAAGAAATGAATGAGGTATCAAAGGATTGTGTTGATAATACAGTGATTAACTTATCTGAAATAACTTTGTCGATCGCAGAGAAACAATTACTGGCTCTTGGTTTGTCGTACTGTCCCACAAATTGCTTTAAATACATGCAAACAAGAGTAGATGTTTTTAAATTTATTCGTAAGTTAAAATTGAGAAAACATTTCCAACTTAGAAATGCAGTGAGTATTGCATCCCAAATTAGACCTACTCAAGGACTCTGTTCCAATCTACAAGTTGCAGATGTTGGCACCCTGTTAGCAGCACAATCATTGGCCAATGATATTGACATATCAGGAAACTCTACACAGGAAAACCTACATGAATCAGGCATTATATGTAACACTCCAACCACTAGCCCATTCAGACCTTCATCTACCTTTATCCCAATGCTGCCAAGGGACGCCATTGATGGTTTTAATGACTGTATGGTTGAAGATCTAAAAAAGTTGAATTGTACTGTTATGCAACAAAATAGACATCGCAGACACTCAGAAATACAGTACGCAAAGCTCATCCAAAAACTAGAAAAACATACGGAAGTAATCATCAATAAGGCTGATAAGGGCGGGAACATTGTGTTGTGGCCGAGAACATTGTATATGGAAGAAGCATGGCAGCACCTTAATGATATTAACTGCTACAGAAAAGCTAGCTTCCAGGAACTAAGACAGAATAAAGATGACGTCTTCACTGAATTGGCACAATGGAAACATGTGGGACTATTAACTAAAAATGAATACAGCTTTTTAAAAAATGATCACCCCATGACTCCTATTTTATACTTTATCACCAAAGTGCCTAAAAATGTGGTACCAGTCCCAGGCAGACCGATTATTTCAGCATAGAAAAGCTTATTGGAAGCCGTGTCAAAATATGTTGACCACTTTCTACACATGTTTGTGGAAAGTCTGCCATCATTCATCAGGGATCCTGGACATTTTCTGAGTAAACTAAATAAAGTTAAATGGGAGGATGACTGTTATCTAATAGTGATGGACATTACTTTGTTATATACCAGCATTCACCATAGTGATGGTATAAACGCAGTTCGCTATTTTTTGCAAAAAAGGAGTATTCATATGTACGACCACAACAAAATGCTAGTTAGAATGATAGATATTGGTTTAACCCACAATTATTTCTTGTTCAACAAGGAAGTTTTCCAACAGTTGCGTGGAGTGGCAATGGGGGCATGCTTCTCCACTCACAAAGTGATTTATGACCAGCATGTTCTCCACTGGTGGAGATTTATTGATGAAGTTTGTCTGATTTGGAAGGGTTCTATTGACACAGCTAATACCTTTGTAGATGTACTTAATGTCAATACATTGAATCTTAAATTCACATCTGACATTAGCAATGCTAAGGTACAATTCTTGGATGTTGAAATCTATATAAGGGAAATATGATTCAAACAAGGTTTCACAGAAAGTAAACGGCTGGTAACTCTGTGCTCCATGCGAATAGTTCACATCCCCAACATCTAATTCGAAGTATTCCCTATGGAGAATTCTTAAGAATTAAACGTATCTGTAGACATGATGATGATCTGAAAAATTGCCAGGCTGAAGCTTTTGAAAGATTTTTAAATAGAGGATACAAGGCCACAGATTTAACAACAGCTCGAGATAGGGCAAACAGTGTTATTAATGACATTGATCCTCCCACAATACCTAAGATCCATACATTATCTAGGCAGACCAATGATGATACTGAGACCAATACTGTTGAATCAGTTGATAACATCAGATTGATAACTAATTTCTGTAGACAGGAGAGACAAGTTCGCAAGATTCTATACAAAAATTGGCCGATAATTCAATCAGATATAACAATGTCACGAATCTTGCCTGAACTTCCCACATTAACATTTAGAAGGGCGCCCTCGATGAGGGATGCACTTGTAAGAAACAGTCCTGAGGTCATTGCATCCAATACCTGGCTGTCATTTAGATCAGGTTTCTTCAAGTGCAGCTAATGTCGCGCTTGCAAATTTGGAAAAAAATATGTCAGAATACATCACTGCTTTTAGCCCTGAACCTGTCACAATACACAGGGGCGTAACAAACGCCCCCGCAGCCTCCGCGGTGCGGGGGGCCCCCAGTCTTCGGTTAGGTGAAGGGGGCCCCCTCAGCTCTTCGGTAAAGAGCTGGGAGAGAAATGCTTGCTCTAGAAAGCAGGTGCAGCTGCAGCCGGCTCAGAGCTCCTCACGCTGACCCAGGGCAGGACTGAAGAGAAACAAAGTAACAAGTTACATTGTTTCTCTTCAGTCAGAGCCCGGCGGGAAAAGGATGGGGCCCCGCACTCTTCAGAAACACCGGGGCTTTCAGGGAGAGAGGTTAGACATGTAAAGAGTAGGACAGATAACATTCTGCAGCGTTGTCGGTAAGTCTAGCAGTTTTAATTGTGAGTTTTCATTGTGAGCTCCTTCAAAAAACATGCTATGTTGTGGGTTGATAACAAATGCCTGATATGTTTTAAAATGCAGCATTTACATTTTTACAGATAGGTTATCTGGGACTTTAATTAGTCCCAGCTGTAAATATCCTCCTGTCGCTGACCCTTTTCTTTGTCTCACACCACTAACAAGTGCAGTATATGTTACCTCCTGCCAGGCCCGGTTCTAGAGTGTGGGGTGGGCCGGGTGGGCCAGGCCCACCCAAACATGAGCCTGTCCCACCCAAACATGAGCCATGGCCCTCCCAGTGAATCTGCCACCGATGTACAACTACAATAAAAACTGTGCAGATAACTGGTGATTTACGATCCTGCTGCAGAGTAACCATTTGTCTGTTGGTAGTTTTTAAGTGCTGATAAACTGAATTTTATGGGAATAGCTCAGTGGGTTACTACCTCTGTCACAGATATCCTTGTGTTACTTGCAGTTCAGAAGTTACTATCCTAACATAGGACAGTGACCTATGAACTGTCTTTAAAGAGCTGCATACAAACTTCGCTCTTTTGTATTGTGATATAGTTAAAACTTCTCCATTCCTTCATTATTCTAATGTTGCCAAAAAGAGTTTGTTTGGGCAGTTATACATTTTAATCAGTAAAGCTGACCCCCAACCACTGGAGTACTCTTTAAATCCTGAGTTTGTGCTTCTCCAGTCCAAACCCCCGTAAAATATATTGCCAACCAGTATGGATGACGTGATTTCTACACCTTGTAATCCTCATTGGCTTATGTGACATTCCCCATAGACTGATTTATTGTCTCTGTATAATGCGTGCTGTTATGTAAAGTACTGTGACACCCTACACTCATATGAGTAGCGCTGTACAACAAATGGAATGGATATGAGAGAGGGGCAATGGAGAGATGAGGGGCACAAGTGGAGGGTGGCAGTGAGGGAATCCGAGGAAGAGGTCATGGGGTGGGGAGCTACAGAGAGATGAAGGGCGCTGGTGGAGGGTGGCAGTGAGGGAGTCAGAGGAGGAGGTCAACGGGGTGGGTGGAACTACAGAGAGATGAGGGGCACTAGTGGAGAGTGGCAGTGAGGGAAGCCGAGGAGGAGGTCCTGGAGTGGGGGTGGAGCTGCGGAAAGATGAGGGGCACTAGTGGAGGGTGGCATTGAGGGAAAACGAGGAAGAGGTAATGGGGTGGGGAGCTACAGTGAGATGAGGAGCACTGGTGGAGGGTGGCAGTGAGGGAGTCAGAGGAGGTGGTCACGGGGTGGGGGGAACAGCAGAGAGATGAGGGGCACTAGTGGAGGGTGGCAGTGAGGGAATCCGAGGAGGAGGTCACAGGGTGGAGGGGAACTACAGAGAGATGAGGGGTACTGGTGGAGGGCGGCAGTGAAGAAATCTGAGGAGGAGGTCATGGGGTGGGGGGAACTACAGAGAGATGAGGGGCGCTGGTGGAGGGAGCAGTGAGGGAATCTGAGGAGGAGGTCATGGGGTGGGGGGGCTATGTAGAAATGAGGGGCACTAGTGGAGGTTGGCAGTGAGGGAAGCGGAGGAGGAGGTCATGAGGTGGGGGAACTACAGAGAGCTGAGGGGCACTAGTGGGGGGTGGCAGTCACGGGTGGGGGGATCTACGGAGTGATGAGGGGTGCTGGTGGAGGGTGGCAGTGAAGGAATCTGAGGAGGAGGTTATGGGGTGGGGGGAATTATGGAGAAATGAGGGGCACTGGTGGAGGGTGGCAGTGAGGGAATCTGAGAAGGAGGTCAGGGGGGGGGAACTACAGAGAGATGAGGGGCACTGGTGGAGGGTGGCAGTGAGGTAATCCGAGGAGGAGGTCATGGGGCTCGGGGGGAATTACAGAGAGATGAGGGGCGCTGGTTGAGGGAGCAGTGAGGGAATCTGAGGAGGAGGTCATGGGGTGGGGGGGCTACAGAGAAATGAGAGGCACTAGTGAAGGATGGCAGTGAGGGAAGCCAAGGAGGAGGTCATGGGGTGGGGGAACTATAGAGAGATGAGGGGCACTAGTGGAGGGTGGCAGTGAAGGAATCTGATGAGGGGGTCATGGGGGGGGAACTACAGAGAGATGAGGGGCACTGGTGGAGGGTGGCAGGGAATCCGAGGAGGAGGTCATGGAGTGGGGGGAAATACGAAGCTATGAGGGGCGCTGGTGGAGGGTGGCAGTGAGGGAATCTGAGGAGGAGGTCATGGGGTGTGGGGGAGCTACAGAAAGATGGGGGACACTGGTGGAGGGTGGTAGTTAGGGAGTCTGAGGAGGAGGCCATGAGGGGGAGTGGCTATGGCGAGATGAAGGGTACTGTTGGAGGGTGGTAGTTAAACTATCTACAGAGAAAGAGGTCAAAAAAGAGGTCAAAAAGACGTTTGCACCAGCAATAAAGCCGGCCCTGTCATGGCCTTTCTGTTTTCATTTAGTTAATTAACAGTCAGGTGATTAGGACAACTGTGGAGCATACTTTATCATGCATGCTAATTATTTTTACTGCTATAATCAATGTTTCAAGTTTGAAGGTGATTTTACTATTGTTTTTTACTGGGAATAGTGAAAGTGGAACTGAATGGTGGCTGATATGGGGCTAGGGCCCAAGGTCAGTTGTGAGATAAGGTGTGATGGAGAAGGGTGGTAGAAAAGTGGATAATCAAGCCTGTAAGAGAGTGCGCTGCAGAGTCAGAGGTCAGGTGGAGGTAGTAATGAAGAGGGTTTCTCCCTGAAGGCTCGCACAGAGGAAGCCCGGGTAGTGTCACTTGCTTGATACTCCCACCTTAGAAACCTCCTCTTCCCATCAAAGGGACATTGCATGGAAGAAAAGCACTTTTTGAGAGTGATAACATTTAGAAAGAGACTTTGAAAAGATTGCGTTTTACTGTGCCTTGTAAGAGTAAGGAGAGATAAAGGAGGTCCCAGAAGCAGGCCTGGCTAGATATATAAGCGATAAATTGGGCCAGCAGTGGCCCACCCGAATGTACCCTTGGCCCACCCAAATAAAAATTCCTGGAGCCGGGCCTGCCTCCTGCCCCCAATTTTACCATTCCCCGTCCCACCCTTCGTGTTAGTTGGCACTAGCTTGGTTTTATTTTACCTTTGCCAATGCTTGATTACTTGCTTCACAAGCATTGGCTGCCGCTGCATGGCTCCCACGTGCTGGCCTCACACTTCGGAGCTGAGGAGACCCGTCCCCTGTTGCTGTAGACGCCTCGGTGCTGTTGCTCCACCCTGGTGTAGGCTGCCAGCTCCTCACCCTGCTCCTAAACCTCTTACTCATCAGCTCACAGCCTCACATCTACCGGGGCACATGAGCTGAGCTACCGGGAGCCGTTTGTGTGTTCTTGGCGCTGTTCTGTGGTATTGCTTGCTGTGCTGGAAGGAGAGAGGGCTCCTTCCTGTCCACCTCTAAACAGGTGCCGGGGACTACAGAGAAAGGGGGCCGGGATTGACAACCCTTGTTGCATGTGACAATAAATGACCTACTATTACATTCTCTCTATAATGGTGAGTTCAAATCAGAACATGCCAAATGTGGCCCTCGGGGTAAACACCCTGCTACTGGGCGCCAGAGACACACAAAAATCACTATTCGGCTCCCGGGCATCGGCTAAGCTTTATCCAAACAGTTCTGAAGTGCTGCTCACGTGGTATTAAGAAGTCTTTTCTTGCACTTTTTCGTCGAACAGCACGTCACAGAGACCGGTCTGTGTGCAACCCATTAATAAAACAAATTGCACCTCTGCCAGTGGCATAGTGTTAACTTTTGTTGAAATAGGGCCAAGAAACACGCTTATGCTGTTTGTGAGCGCTATAAAACACATAAATTGTACCTATTTCAGCTGCACGCAAGTTACCAACTGAAGCGTGTTACAATAGCGCTTAATGGAAGGTCCTTGCTCTTCATCTGATGTATACATAAAATGAAAAGCATGTCATGCTTTGTTAGCACTGGAGTCGTAGAAGAATATGGAAGGATTTGCTGTCTTCGTCTTTCTTTTCTCATCTTGGTCTCTTTCAATCTTACTTTAATTAATCTTGCACTTAATTTACTAACTTTTCCTACTTATGCCTACTGCTGATTTTTGTTTCTACTCATATGTTGCATACTTCCTCTTACTGTGCTACGTAACCTCTTAATTTTACCTTTCTCTTACACCTCATATTTGTTCCCACTCTTACGTTTTATTATTCCAACATACTCTTGCTTCCACTTACAATTTATTACGCCTATTTCCTCCTGCTCTTACTCATTTCTCCTCTTACTCCTATTACGTCTTCTAACTGCTATTCTTACTTTTGCTACCGTATTTACCAATGCCCTTATTACCATTAACTTAGTCCTACCTACTCCTACTTGCACTCTTACTCCTGCATACTCCTACTTGAACCTACCTTCCACTACTTTTACATCTAAATACTTCAGCTCTTCTGCTTAGCCCTTCTTATGCCTATTCTTACTCATACTTGGGAGAGGAGTTGGCCTAACGGCTAGGGCGGTCGACCTCGAATCTGGGGAACTGGGTTCGAGTTTCAACAATGACGCTGAACATCCTGTGATTCTGAGCAAATCATTTAATCTACCTGTGCCTAACAAATATGAATGTGTCCTCATGTAACGCAACTGGTGCTCATGTAAAGCGCTATGATACCCGATACGGGTCAAGTTCGAGCTATATAAAACTCCATAAAATAAATAAAAATAAAAAAAATGAACAGGATCTGCTCGGTCGCATTGGAAGGTAAACAAGCATTTGCAATGCAATTGGTCTCGCATTTGTGAGAGTTAGAGCTATTGACATTGTAAAGGACAGTGTATTTTACCTATGTGTTTTCTGCTTGGAGTGGAGTGAATGTGTGTGGTGTCAAGTGGACATATGTGGTTTGGATTGGAATTGTTAGTTGTGGAATTGTATTGTGTGGATTGGATCTGTGTAGCGAAATAATGTAATTATGTGGATAGTAATTGTGTGGTATTGAGTGTACTGGAATTATGTGGAGTGGGATTGTGTGTCATGGAGTGGGATTGTGTGTCTTGGGATGAGATTATCTGGAATGGTATTTTGCGTTGTGGAGTAGTATGTAGTGGAGTTTACTTATGTGGAGTGCTGTTAAATATTATAGCATGATGTGGAATTTTGGGGTGTAGATTGGATGTATGTGGTGTGTTATGTAATTCTGTTGTTGGTTTGAATTATGTAGTTTGTTGTTGAATTATGTGGTGTGGAATGGATATGTGTAGAGTTGAAATGTGTGACGTGGAAGTGTTCGCTGCTGGGTGAAAATTATGTTGAGTGGTATTATGAAGCATTGTGTGAAGTGTAGTTATGTGGAATGTTGCTACGTGACAGACTGGATTTATGTGGAGTGTATTTATGCAATATGGATGAGAGCATAATTATGTGGAGGTTAATTATGTGGTGCTGAGTGGTATTATGTGGAGTAATTATGTGTGATGAATTGTGTGGGGATGAATTGTGGAATTGTGACGTGTGGAATTATGTGGCATGGTGTGGTGTATAATTGTGCGGAGTGAAATTATGTACCATTTTGCAGAGTTGTATTTTGTGGAGGGTAATTCTGTGTTTTAAAGTTGAGTGTAAATATGTTGTGTGACGTATAATTTTATAGGTTGAAGTGGAATTATGTATACTTAAATTTTGTTGTGTGGAGTGTAATTATGTGGTTTGGAGTGCTATTAAGTTGTGTGGAATGTTATTATGTGATGTGGACTTATGTGGTATGGAGTGAAGTAGAAATATATGTTTTTTCATTTTTAGGATTGTAATTATGTGGTATGGAATGTAGGGTTAAATTATTTATAGTTGAATTGTGTGGCATGGAATTATGAGATGTTCAAATGTGCTGAGTTTGGTAGAATTAGGTAGCGTGGATTTGAGCAAGCTGTGCACGCTAAGGCTTTTATGTCATGGGGTATAAAGTTGACGATTGTCTATTTTTCTTTGTAAAAATTATTTGGGCTGTTTCTTTACCTTCCGGTACATTTCTGAACAATTTGTTTAGCTAAATTGTAATGTTGCTTTGTGTGCGCATGCAGGGAAGAACGAGTGTATGCAAAAAATCATCCTATGTCTTAGTATTAACTTCCACACCTCTAAACAATAATCCCAATCCTAGAATGAGTTATCCGTTTGCTTTACAACAGTTAGTAAAACAAGGAAGTGCTTTGCGAGTCTGTAAGTAGCAAAGGTTTTAAAGGGACTTGTTTTTGTGCAAAGTATTGCTTTTCCCAGTTCAAGGAAGGGATAAAAAAATATCTTCAGATAATAATAGGGGTGACAGGATGGTGCGATAGCAGAAAATTGATTTGGGTGGATCTGGCGAGGACTGCGGGCAGCAAGTGCTTGATACGCTATTTGCATAAGAAAATACTATATTTTTTTTCGTTATCCTCCATTAGTTATTAGTAAGGAAGGGGGAAGAGAAGCGTTCACCAACAGCATTCGGTTAGTCTTAGGGACACAAAGAATGCTGTGGTCTGTGGTAGATGGCGCCCAGAAGGCAAACGTATATGTATCAGGAGCTGCCAAAGAAAGGAAGTGGAAATGCGCTTTAGATGTTGCCGGTATTGATGGCTCCTGTGCGGTTGCAGACTTCGCTGGGCTGACAGTTGGTGGGGAAATGCTACGTTGTCATTGTAGGTTTAATTCATGAATCGCTCATTCTCTCTGGTGTTTGTCCTTGGGGTACTTGTTGACTGGTGCTACATATGGGATCTGGTTTGCCTTTGACAGCAGGTATGGTTTAGTGGGGTACATAGTGTAAATTAATGTTGGCGTGAGGAAACAAAAATCTGACCCTTTGTACATTTGATATTATTGTGTGCATCATGCAGAGGATGAAAAGTAGCAGGAACGGCTTTGATACCGTATAGGCTACCAGGAAGAAATGTTTTGAGGTGGTCAGTTGCAGAGATTGTTCAACATTTTTAAAACTTCCATAGTGGCATTGGGGAGGCCAGCAGCTGAAAGGCTCTGTCTTTTCTGGTAGGCAGTGGTTAGATGGTGACCGGTCATCAGTCTTTCTGTGGGTGATGGACAGGGGAGCAGTAGGCGGCGGTCACAGGTTTGCAGTGACATCCGAGGGGTGGTTTTAAAGGCGGGCAGAAAAGCATAATTGCGGGTTTCATAGGGGTGAGGGTAGAGTGTAATGGATGCGTTAGTAGCAGGCACGACGGAAGTGATCTGAGTTTGGAGGTGGTTAACTGAGAGGGCTTCGCTTGAAGGTGGCTCATCAAGTAGGAGGATGTGTTTGGTGGGCCGGCTGGAGGCAGTGTTATGTAACTTTGCTGGAGGGCGCAGCAGCATTTACTGATGTATGTAAATCGCTTGATGAGAGGGCGGATGTGACCAATAGAGGAACCAGAATCCTTTTTTTATGGCTGGGGTGAGCCCCTGCAGTATGGCGGGTCGCTGGCCTGAGGGCTCTTGACTGGCGAGGAGAATGGGGGGCCCCCTCCATGTACTTTGCAGGGGGGCCCCCTCAAGTTTCGTTACGCCACTGACAATACAAGGACATTATACTTGCAGAATGGATTATGCGGTATATATTTTAGAGTGCACCTGCAATTTATTGTATGTGGGTAGCACTTAACTCCAAGTTTTTAAAAGGATTCTGCAACATCTTAGAGCGGGGGTTAATTCAGATCCCAATTATCCTGTGGTGCGGCGTCTAAAACTAGTGCATAACAATAATCTCAATGACCTCAGATATTATGTTATTAGTTCAGTACCCAAGAACATCAGAGGGGGTAATAGAGAAAAAAGATTGAGACAACTGGAATCAGAATTTATTATGCTACTTGACACCAAAATGCCGAATGGCCTCAACAATAGTGATGATTTGCACAATTTTTTATGAATAATGTTGGGGTCAATAACAGTGGAAGTGATGATGATTTTCAGGAATGTCCTTAAATTGGTTTTTATTCTTGCTTCAGTCGGGTTTTAGTCTGGGTTTTCCTAGGTTTTAAAATTTTTTAGTGGAGGATATTACCGGTTTTTGAGCTCTTGGATTTTATTTATCTAGACATCACAATTTTACCTTACTGTATGCACTTTAATCTGATGGCTGCTATATTCATGTTTTTTTAATTATTGACACGAGCTGGTGTCAGGATGTTTTTATCTGGTGGGATTTCGGTTTTACTTGGTTTTATCTGAGGTTTTCCTCGGTTTTACTGGGTTTTATAGAGCTCTTGCCGGTTTTTAGCATTATAACACCAGTTCTACATAATTAATTGGGACACTGGTCCACAATGTAAATTCTAAATTAATAATATCTGATATCTCAAGTTTTTGCTGCTAAAAAGAACCTAACGGGTTGCCAATGTTTAAATGTACTTATTTTCTTCTATAGATGATACAAACAGCATAGTCTGATAAGTGGGACTTTTTTGTATGCAACTGCTAACTGTTTAAAAAAATCAGAATATGAGAAGATACGAGGGACGTCTGCTACAAACTGCTGTGTATTTTTAAATGTATATATTTATTTTTAAACTAAGCACTTTCACGCTAGCACTTTTTTGCACACTTTGCACATTTTCATATATCAGTTAGTGAATCAGCAGATAATTTAAGGAGTACAAAACTAATTACGTTAAAGAGCTGATTTCCATACATATTGGTCAGTATAGCTCGAAAATTAGCACTATGTTATAATTCTATTTCGAGCTAATTACATTCAAATTATATAAATATTATAATTTGATTGTTTTCTGTTCTTGTGTTATGAGCCTAGAAGCACTAAGCTTTCATTATGCACTTATGAGCACATTAAGAAAACGTGATTTGTAAACCATGTATATAACTTGATTGGTTAGGTTTTCATTTTAAAAAACTGGCCTATTTCTGTGTTTGCACTCCGTTCTGAACT
This sequence comes from Triturus cristatus, assembly GCF_964204655.1. Classification (NCBI taxonomy): domain Eukaryota; kingdom Metazoa; phylum Chordata; class Amphibia; order Caudata; family Salamandridae; genus Triturus; species Triturus cristatus. The sequence continues at coordinate 917,379,001 of NC_140580.1, read as the reverse complement.
ATTTTGAATATTTGTATCATGTGCTCAACTTTGTCACTATATATATGCGTGTCATGTGATCAAGACTGCCGTTGGGCAGTCGAAACGCGTCAGGCTGGGCACTTGCTTGCAAACTACTATGCACTTGCACGTTTGAATCTGCAAAATAAAAAAGATTTACCCCCACGTTGTGGTCCGTACCTGCTTTGGATCCGAAAAAGGTTTGTTTTCAGGATTGTGGCTACTATATATATATATTGAGTTGATGGCATATATATATACCACCATGAGGCTGTGGTGACAGCCACGCCCATCGGGGCGGATGATTGGAACTAAAATCTGTGCTCGAGCAGCGCTATCTTTCACTCCTTCTGCAATGCCACTGAAGAAAGGAAACAAATCCTGAAACGCGTCTTGCTAAGAAATTTGATGCCTGAATCCTGGTGAGGTGACTGCTGGCAAGTCGCCGATCAATAAATGAAATTGAACTGATTAAGCTTCCTGTGGCCTCCCTCTTTTGGTGCTACCTGGTTTTGTGGATTTATACGGCTTTGCACAGCCGCTGGGTGAGTCTCACTGCTGTTTAGCGGGTCCATTCTGGCTCCAGTCGGGAACTAGATTTATCGGGAGGAAGAAATGTGTGGTTGCAGTTCAGGGCTGCAGCCTGCATGAAGTTCAGATCGACCCCTACAAAGCAGGGCAGCCACAGCGCCATGAACAGTGCACCAACCCACATGGGTTTTTTTATTTTTGCTGCGAACAGGGAGGAATGAAAGCGCACCCACTGTGGTAATACTTTAAGCGAACTACACCACCATGAGGCTGTGGTGACAGCCACGCCCATCGGGGCGGGTGATTGGAACTAAAACCTGTGCGCGAGCAGCGCGATCTTTCACTCCTTCTGCAATGCCACTGAAGAAAGGAAACAAATCCTGAAACACGTCTGGCTAAGAAATTTGATGCCTGAATCCTGGTGAGGTGACTGCTGGCAAGTCGCCGATCAATAAATGAAATTGAACTGATTAAGCTTCCTGTGGCCGCCCTCTTTTGGTGCTACCTGGTTTTGTGGAGATATATATATATATATATATCTATATATATATATATATATATATATATGTGTGTAAAAAAAACGCACTGCTAATGCTAATTACTCCCCATATTACATCACCCATAACATTTTCCCATACAGAAGTCAAGTTCAAACTAAAGGAGATGCTGCTTATTACACATCTTTTAACGAATCAAAATAGCTCTTGTCCTTGACTCTGAGTGGCATTAACTATATGGAACATTTCTTTTGAAGAGATTGTGACATTACTAATTTGGTTTACCAAGTAAGTGACTTTTTCGCTTTAGTAATAGTGTAATGGTAGGCTGTTATGTAATTATTATAGATCTTTCTCTTGTATTTCTCAACTCACCTTACTTCAAGCTGACTCACTGTCTGTTTGAGGGATTCAAGCTCCCCTGAAAACCAATAAAGTTGCATTCAGGCCACTTTCATATATTCGCGATGGGTATCCTCAAGCGCAGAGAGCAGTTTATCAACTGCCTACCTCTTGGGAATGGTCCCCATGTTTCCGTGCAGCAGCATTTGAGAGGGTATGGGTTACCTTTCCTTTGTTCCTTTTAACTCTACACCTCTCTTGGGCCATTCATCTGCTGAATGGACCTGGGAAGCGGTGGCTGAAGTGTCTCTATTAAAGTTCACTAGTACTTTATTTCTTTGAGTGGGCGTTTTTGCATTTCATTCTGGTGACAAGAAGCTTACAGCACTTCTAGACATTCAGAACATTGAGCCAGCAGGTTGTGAAGAAACGGCAACTTCACATGATTGGACTGTAACAGGGGCCGGACCTATGCTTGGAGGGCACTAGCTCATCTGGTAATGGCCTAAAAGGAGCCAGGAGCCCGCTGTGAGAGCAGAATAGAGGAGGTCTTTTGAAGGGTGAGCAGACAAATCTGATGATTTCAGGGGCCTAAAGGTAATGGCTCGTGAAATAGTTAGCTGGACTGCAAACAGCTGGAAGACACATTGGAGTCACAGTCAACCAATGGAGAAATAACTAGTATGGCAAGGGGCTATGCGGAAACAGTGACGCTGACCAATCGCTGTAGCCCCCATCTTAAGAGGACAACATTTTGCACAGGGGAAGATCTTTTGTAACAGCGCACATCTAAGCACACTGAGCAATGCGGATCATAGCACAGAACTAAAAGGAGGCGTGCAGTAAGTTGCATGTAAAGAAGCCACATGAGACAGTATGGTTAACAGAAACACCTTAAAAAACAAGCATTGCCATAGCCAATAGGTCTCGCCTTTGGGACCTTATAAGTGTTTAGCCATACAACAGTTGCATAACTAAATACTTATAAGGTCCCAAAAGCGAGACCTATTGGCTATGCCAAGCGGCTGCGAAAGTGAAAGTGATCGCGATCAAACATCAAAGCGGCCATACGGCCGCGAAAGTGAAAGCAATCACGGTAAAGTGCGGCGCGCGCGCCCGCGCACATGCACTGTAGCTCTAGGCTGGCCTGGTAGCACTTTTTGGAGCCCTCTCAATAAGTCTCACCAGACCAGCGCATGCGCTGGGTCAGGCGAGACCTAATAACAGGTAACGTGAGACCTAATAACAGGTAACGTAATCCACACATAGATGTCTTTGCTGCAGTGCAGTTTTATAATGACTGGTACACATTTACTTGTTGTGGAAGACGTTCTGGGCATTTTTCAAATTTTTATTGGCCAGTGCAAAGACAAACCAGTAACACACACTGCTAGGGTGGTAGTGCCGCTTATATCAAACATAATATTATATAATGAGGGTGCCTACAAGGGATTTTTTTAAAATATTCAAAAATAATTTTCTTTATCAAGATCACTTATGAATGCCCAAACAGTGGTCTCAAAAACATAAATTCTGGAAATCAATTTACATAATCACAAACAAATTAAATCAAAAAAGAAGAAGGAACGGGTGTATTCTTTAGTTGCGGTTTATAATCCAATAAATATACGTTCAACGGTACAAAACAATATTCACATAAACATGAGTGACAAAGACTAACAATCTTACAACCAAATGTCTAATTGTCACTCATGTCATTTACCCATTTCCAGTACAGATTTACACAGAAATCATCTTATACATTAGGTAGACATCCCTTATACAATGAAATAATTTAATTGATGAAAATGGGTTTGTTGGTCGACATTTAGGTCTTGGTACGTTGTCCATCTACAAGACCATCTTCAGGATAAAAAGTATTTCTTATGTCGAAAAAGGACCCTTTAAAGAATAGAATTAAATCAATACTTTGAGGTAGTTGGTCCTCAAAGACTGTCAAGACACAAGAGATTTGTGCCACAGAATTGCTGTAGTTATTGGCATGATTTAGAACAAAACACGATGAACAAGAAGTCTTTAAAATATCGCCATCGAAAATTGACGTATAAATCGTGGTATTGGTGTTGGCAGACAGAGCCGTCTTAGTTTGGCGTCCATGTGTGGTGAATTACACAACCACTGCTAATATCACACAGGACAATAATGCAATTAATTTCAACTTAAGTAAATATTACTGCATAAACTTATTCTGCACTTAACCATTCATGGTTGGCTTAATCATTTTCTTCTTCTGTTTAACACTATATTTAGCAACTTCTATTCATTGGGTTTTAGTTTGTGTGGAGCTTAGGTGGGCGTGTGGTCCTCAAAGGAAATTGTTAGGTACTGGACGCTTAAGAGATAGCTTGGAAAGTACAGTTTAGATTATAACACCCACACATATCTTCTCCGGTCAAGCTGGTGAACCATCAAGGAGGTGGTCCAAAAGTCCGAAGGTGTTTCATAATTATTGGAGGGTGTGTGGGTCAAACATGGTGATGGGGTGAAAATGTTTGTTAGTACACTACCTGAGAGCAAGGAAGTACTGGATAATACTGGGAGCACGTCCATGTACCAGCTCCCCTCTTGCTGTCATAGTGCCTTTTCCGTGTTTCAACCGTTGTGTTTTTTTTTTCCAGCCCTTCCTTTCTGTTGTCACTAATCCATCACTGTTGTTACTGTCATTTTCTTGTCTGCCATAGTGTTTTCCTGCTATTCTTGAATCTAAGCTTCTGTGGCCTCTGGGCCGGTCACACCTCCACACACTGCGCACACTCCCCGTGGGTGTGCCCTAGCTGCCCCGTTCCCGCCGCTGCTCGCAGCTGTGCCCCTGACCACGAGGCGTGGTCTCAGCTTCTGGATCGCAGCGCCGCCTCCTGCTGCCTGCGTGACCTTTTGCTCGTTGCTCCTGCCTCTGCACTCTCGTCTGTCCCCCCTGTGTTGGGGCTGCTTTCCCCTGCTTTGCCCAGCCTTTCTATCTTTTTGTCAGTCTCTTGCCCAGTCCGCCGTTTTTCCCGCCGTTTTCCCGCCGTGCCCCCGCCACCTCCCCGCTCCCCGCCGCTGATCCCCTGCGGCCCCGCCCCCCTCCACCTGGAGCCTTCCCATTCGCCGCCCCGCTCCCGCCTCCCAGCTGCCCCTCCCTCGCTCCGCCCCCCCACTCTCCTCTTATGGCAGAGTGGCGAACGCGCAGCGTGCACGCGCAGCGGGCGCGCTGAATGAGCGCCGAAGGTGCGCCAAAGGTAAGCCCGTCTGCGCCCGTCCGCGCCTGGACCGCGCCCAGTGCCAAGACCTCTGGCCCCCGCAGACCCCAGCCCACCCACCGGACGTACAACACCGCCACCCTCAACGCACTCAACACCGGCCGAATCCCGGGATGCTACCGAGCCACCCCGAGACGAACCCATGGACCCTTCAGCTGTCATGCCTGCAAGTTCTCCTGCATCCGGACCTGCCCCGCACCAGCACCCGCCAAGCCGACCACCAGCAGCAACCACCTCAAGTGCATCCTACTCAACACCCGCTCCGTCCACAGACACACCATCGAACTCTGGAACCTCCTCGACACCACAGCTCCTGACGTCGCCTTCCTCACGGAAACCTGGATGAACGACTCCTCAGCGCCCGACATCGCCATCGCCATCCCAGACGGCTACAAGATCGCCCGAAGAGACCGAGGCAACCAGACCGGAGGAGGCATCGCCATCATCTACAGGGACACCATCCGCTTCACGGCCAACACCGACGACACCCTGACAACCGCCGAACACCTGCACTTCCAGATCCACACGGACCCCAAAACCACCCTCAGAGGCAACCTCATCTACCGACCCCCGGGACCACGCACACAATTCAGCGAAGACATCGCCGACTTCATCAGCCCGCACGCATTCCCCTCCGCGGACTACATCCTCCTGGGGGACATCAACTTCCACCTGGAGAACAACAACGACCGCAACACCACCACCCTGCTTGACAACCTCGCCAACCTCGGACTCAAGCAGCTGGTGACCACCCCCACCCACCTCGCCGGACACACGCTCTACGCTGTCTTCTCATCCAGCAAGGACATCGTCTTCAGCCACGCCACCGGACTCCACTGGACGGACCACAGTTGCATCCACTTCACCTTCAGAAGATCCACGATCCACCACCACCAGCAACAGGTTGCTTGTAGAAACTGGAACAAGATCACAGCAGACCAGCTGTTTGAACTCCGCTCTGCATATAGCGTTTTGCATATAGCGCTACGCGCTGGAAAGCTTGCATTCAATTTTAAAATACCCCGTTTTGTCCATTGCTTTCAATTTATATTTGCGCCTATTATACCTCGTTTTTAATGCACAATTAGATTTTTCAGCCGCCCTACCTGCGTCCTTGATCCCGGAACGCACTGCTGCATTTAAATTGGTGATATTCACTGCCATTCAGGCGGCCCGGTCCCCGCGCTTTGTTTTTCTGGGACGCCATCTTGGGTGGGTCACAAGCGCTCCTCAGCCATTCGCTGAAGCCGCCACGTGGATTGGCTAGAGGCTGATATTGGCGATAGCATATAAGGCAGGTAGGAGAGTCTTTTACTCCTGTTTGAACTCCGCTCTGCATATAGCGTTTTGCATATAGCGCTACGCGCTGGAAAGCTTGCATTCAATTTTAAAATACCCCGTTTTGTCCATTGCTTTCAATTTATATTTGCGCCTATTATACCTCGTTTTTAATGCACAATTAGATTTTTCAGCCGCCCTACCTGCGTCCTTGATCCCGGAACGCACTGCTGCATTTAAATTGGTGATATTCACTGCCATTCAGGCGGCCCGGTCCCCGCGCTTTGTTTTTCTGGGACGCCATCTTGGGTGGGTCACAAGCGCTCCTCAGCCATTCGCTGAAGCCGCCACGTGGATTGGCTAGAGGCTGATATTGGCGATAGCATATAAGGCAGGTAGGAGAGTCTTTTACTCCTGTTTGAACTCCGCTCTGCATATAGCGTTTTGCATATAGCGCTACGCGCTGGAAAGCTTGCATTCAATTTTAAAATACCCCGTTTTGTCCATTGCTTTCAATTTATATTTGCGCCTATTATACCTCGTTTTTTATGCACAATTAGATTTTTCAGCCGCCCTACCTGCGTCCTTGATCCCGGAACGCACTGCTGCATTTAAATTGGTGATATTCACTGCCATTCAGGCGGCCCGGTCCCCGCGCTTTGTTTTTCTGGGACGCCATCTTGGGTGGGTCACAAGCGCTCCTCAGCCATTCGCTGAAGCCGCCACGTGGATTGGCTAGAGGCTGATATTGGCGATAGCATATAAGGCAGGTAGGAGAGTCTTTTACTCCTGTTTGAACTCCGCTCTGCATATAGCGTTTTGCATATAGCGCTACGCGCTGGAAAGCTTGCATTCAATTTTAAAATACCCCGTTTTGTCCATTGCTTTCAATTTATATTTGCGCCTATTATACCTCGTTTTTAATGCACAATTAGATTTTTCAGCCGCCCTACCTGCGTCCTTGATCCCGGAACGCACTGCTGCATTTAAATTGGTGATATTCACTGCCATTCAGGCGGCCCGGTCCCCGCGCTTTGTTTTTCTGGGACGCCATCTTGGGTGGGTCACAAGCGCTCCTCAGCCATTCGCTGAAGCCGCCACGTGGATTGGCTAGAGGCTGATATTGGCGATAGCATATAAGGCAGGTAGGAGAGTCTTTTACTCCTGTTTGAACTCCGCTCTGCATATAGCGTTTTGCATATAGCGCTACGCGCTGGAAAGCTTGCATTCAATTTTAAAATACCCCGTTTTGTCCATTTCTTTCAATTTATATTTGCGCCTATTATACCTCGTTTTTAATGCACAATTAGATTTTTCAGCCGCCCTACCTGCGTCCTTGATCCCGGAACGCACTGCTGCATTTAAATTGGTGATATTCACTGCCATTCAGGCGGCCCGGTCCCCGCGCTTTGTTTTTCTGGGACGCCATCTTGGGTGGGTCACAAGCGCTCCTCAGCCATTCGCTGAAGCCGCCACGTGGATTGGCTAGAGCCCTACATAATTAGCAGGGCATGGCGCGCAGCGTGTACGCGCAGCGCGGACGCCCTAGTAACGCCGGAGTCACGCCAGAGTCCAGCCCGTCTGCGCCCGTCCGCGCTGAGGAAGCGCTGGATGGCTGGACTCTGGATTCCGCCGATTCCCCACCACCTCGCTATAGCTATTCACCTCGGCAAATGCTAGGTCTGAAACCTCGAGGACTGAGATGTTTGCACTCTTACGAGCCTGATGAACTCCTTCTTCCCCTACGCTGTGGCTGCCATCTCACACGTAGGCCTCCCACCTTCGTCCATTATCATCCTTCCTCTGCTCAACCAGCCACCACCAGCTTTAGTACAGTGAGAGTAGAAGGTATCCTTATTAACGCCCGCTCCCTTGTGAAAAATAAGATCATGTTTAAGGAGATGGTATCAGATAGAATGCCTACCCTAGTATTTGTCACGGAAACATGGGCCAAAGACTCATCTGGTCCAGATTTAATTGAAGCGGTCCCGGAAGGGTACTGCCTGGTCAGACTCGACAGACAGGGTCGAGTGGGAGGGGGCGTAGCGATCCTCCATAAAGCCCACCTTCAATGTCACACGGTACCTATATCTGATTTCCCGGATTGCTTTCAAGCTCTCTATTTTACTATAAAGGAAGCGCAATGTCCTGTTCTTAATGGGATTTTAATATATCGACCTCCAGGTTCGAGGGCCGACTTTGCGCACAACCTTTTTCGGTCCTTGGAACCCTATTTTGGTCAAGAAAATCTTTCCATTTTGGGTGATTTTAATTTTCATTTAGAACGGTCTGACCTACCTGATACATCAAGCCTTATTGAGACCCTGGCGTCCTGTGGACTCACGCAGCGAGTCAGCAGGGCCACCCATCGCGCAGGCCACACATTAGATGGCATCTTTTCTAATGATCTTCGTCTGACCACCAAAGATCCAGTGTATCTATCTTGGTCGGACCATCTTGCGGTTCCTTTCTGCTTGGAATACCATAGGGTGAGTGTTTGTAAAACAGGGAATCACGTAATGGAATCTGCTAGGAATTTTAGAAATATTAGCAGTGATTCCTTTGCGCCCTGGGCGGCTAGCCTTTCCAACTTAGACTTGGGTAGTGTACAGTCCGCAGTTGGCCACTTCGAACAGGTTACCAGGGAGGCCCTGAATGAATTGGCCCCAGTACAGACCCGCCGCCGAGCCAGAAAGAGACCATCTGCCCCCTGGTTCTCTGACTCCCTTAGACTCCTCCGCCAAGAAGTGAGGAGGAAGGAGAGGCTCTGGCATGCCAGCTGGGACTTTAAGAACAAGGAAGTTCACAAACTCCTTGTCAAGAAATACAAGATGGCGATCACTCAGGCCAAACAAGACTACTATGTAGCCTTAACAACCTCGCTCTCTTCGCCGAAGGAGCTTTTCAAAATCGTGGATTCTTTAGTTAACCTGCAAACTCCTGATCCCGTCACTCCATCCCAAGACCTATGTGATAAGATTGCCTCTTTCTTTCACACTAAAATACACGACATCCATCTGGGTCTTGAGGAACAAAGAGCGTCTATCAGTGTGCCTTCCGCCTTGGCTGAGATGAACATGATTTCTACTGACATCTCTCCACTGTGCACCCTGGACTCCTTTCCCCCGCTGGCTCTGCATGATCTGGAGATCTTGCTTGAAAAGACCAAGTCCGGCTCGCCCCTGGATACTTGCCCTTTGAAGATCATCAAGCAGTGTAGGGAGATCCTTCTACCTCCACTGCTAGAAATAATGAATCTTGCCATCACTGATGGCATCTTTCCTCTGGAGTGGAAGAAGGCAGCGGTGAAACCTCTGCTAAAGAAGGCCTCTCTCGATCCGGAAGTCTTAAAAAATTTCCGTCCAATCTCACTGCTCCCGGCTCCAGCAAAGATGCTTGAGGCACATCTTAACAAGCATCTCGCTGCCTTTGTGGAGAGTTCGGGCTGCCTCGACCCCTCCCAACATGGATTCAGGAGGGAACATAGTACCGAGTCAGCCCTTACCATCGTGCTTGACAAGATCCGCACGACAGTTGATGGGGGCCAGACCGCCCTCCTGGTCCTACTTGATCTAACGGCGGCCTTCGATACCCTCTCCCCCTCAGTTCTTACATCACGCCTGAGGGATGTGGGGGTGAAGGACGCAGCTCTGGATCTATTGACTTCTTTCCTTGTTGGGAGGGAACAAAGAGTCAAGCTGGGGGAGTTTCTATCTCCATCCCGTCCTGTGCTATGTGGGGTCCCCCAAGGGTCGGCGCTTAGCCCGACCCTATTTAACATCTATGTAACCCCTCTAGCCAGACTCATAAGAACGTTCGGGATGGAGGTAGTCTCTTATGCAGATGACACCCAAATACTCGTCTCTCTCCCCCTTTCAGATGTGCAAACCGCCTCCAAGTTTAGATCTTGTATGGAGGCGGTCGGTCATTGGATGATCCAGAACTCCCTTAAACTGAATGGGGAGAAGACTGAGGTGATGGTGTTTGGAGGGAAAGAAAACATCTGGTCAGCCAATTGGTGGCCTGACCTGCTGGGAATCTGTCCTTCCCCCACTACATCTGCTAAGAATCTCGGGGTGCTGATAGACCCTGCTCTTGATTTGAACAAACAGGTGAGTAGGACCATCTCCACCTGTTGGGGTCTGATCCACACTCTTCGCAGGATCAGGAAATACCTTTCCTTGCAGGCCAGAAAGCAAATTGCTGTCGCACTTATTGGTTCACGTTTGGACTACTGTAATGCGTTGTATGCGGGGCTAAATAGGAGCCTCCTACAACGCTTACAGGTAGTTCAAAATGCCACAGCCAGATTTGTTCTGGATATCCCCAGACGCTCTTCGGCCATGGAGGCTAGGAAAACGCTGCACTGGCTACCGGTGGAACTTCGTATACGGTTTAAGATCCTATGTATGACATACAGAGCATTTGCCAAGAATAACGATTCAGGAGTTGGATCTATCATCTCCCATTACATTCCTGGAAGGAACTTGCGTTCCGCCGGGAAATTGCTTCTGATAGCTCCCCGTATTCGAAGAGCTAAATGGGGTGGCAGGGCCTTTTCCACTCTGGCCCCCAAATGGTGGAATGATCTTCCTCTTGACCTCAGATCTTTGCCCTCCCTGCAGAAATTCCGTAGCGCGCTTAAAACTTACCTCTTTCGGCAGGCCTATATGTAAGGATGTTTGTTTCAATTACTGATTGTATTCTTAGGCGCCTTGATACCTTCGGGTCATTGTTTTGCGCGATATAAATTGCTATCATATCATATCATATCAGCTCGCCGCTTCACTGAGCCAGCACCCTCCCGCCAGCTCAGCGAACCCCAGCCAGGCCGCCGACAACCTCACGAAGTGGATCAGCAACTGCGCAGATGACCTCGCCCCACTGAGGACCCCGCCTAGCAGACCCGGCAGCAAGAAGGCTCCATGGTTCACCGACGAACTCAAGAGCTCCAAGAAGAACTGCCGAGCCCTCGAGAAAGCCTGGAGAAGGGAGCCAACACCGGACAACATGACCAACCTCAAGCTCGCCACCCGGAAGCACCATCAACTGATCCACGCCACCAAGAAAACAGCATTCAAGGACCGGCTGGACAACAACGCACACAACTGCAAGGAACTTTTCAACATCGTGAAAGAGCTCTCCAACCCCAACGCCGGAAACAACGACATCACCCCGTCGCAAGACCTCTGCAACTCCCTCACCTCCTACTTCCACAACAAGATCGCGGACATACACAACAGCTTCAGCCCACAAACAACGCTCCCAACGACCGCACCAACGCCCCCCACCACCACCCTCAGCGCCTGGACCCAGATCAACACAGAAGACATCATCTGCACGATGAACTCTATCCACTCCGGATCTCCGACCGACCCCTGCCCCCACCACGTCTTCAACAAGGCCGACGCTGTCATCGCACCCCACCTGAGGGACATCATCAACACCTCCTTCGACGCCGCCACCTTCCCTGTAGAGCTGGAAACACGCCGAACTCAGCGCTCTACTAAAGAAACCAACAGCGGACCCCACCGAACTCAAGAATTACCGCCCCATCTCGCTCCTCCCGTTCCCAGCCAAAGTCATCGAGAAGACCGTCAACAAGCAGCTGGCCGCCTTCCTCGAGACGAATGGATCCCTCGACCCCTCACAGTCTGGCTTCCGAGCCAACCATAGCACCGAGACCGCCCTCATCGCTGCCACCGATGACATCCGAGCCCTGCTGGACAACGGTGAGACAGCGGCCCTCATCCTCCTAGACCTCTCCGCGGCGTTCAACACTGTTTGCCACCGCACCCTGGTGCAGCGCCTCAGCAACATCGGAATCCAGGAGAAGGCACTGGAATGGATCATCTCCTTCCTCGCTGGAAGGACACAGAGAGTTCGCCTACCACCGTTCAGATCTGCAGCCACAGAAGTCATCTGCGGCGTTCCCCAGGGCTCCTCGCTCAGCCCCACCCTCTTCAACGTCTACATGAGCCCCCTTGCGGCCATCGCACGCCAACACAACCTCAACATCATCTCCTATGCCGACGACACCCAGCTGATCCTCTCCCTGACCAACGACCCAGCCGCCGCCAGAACCAACCTCCACGAAGGGATGAAAGACGTAGCCGAGTGGATGATGACCAGCCGCCTGAAACCGAACTCAGACAAGACGGAAGTCCTCATCCTGGGCTCCTCGCCCTCCGCCTGGGACGACTCATGGTGGCCCCCCGCCCTGGGCACCGCACCCAAACCGACAGACCACGCACGCAACCTGGGCTTCATCCTGGACTCCTCCCTCTCCATGACCAGACAAGTCAACGCCGCCTCCGCGTCCTGCTTTAACATCCTGCGCATGCTACGGAAGATCTTCCGGTGGATCCCCACCGAGACTAGGAAGACGGTCACCCAGGCCCTCGTCACCAGCCGACTGGACTACGGCAACGCCCTCTACGCCGGAACCACCGCCAAGCTCCAGAAGAGACTCCAGTGGATCCAGAACGCCTCAGCCAGACTCATCCTCGACATCCCCCGACGCAACCACATCTCCGGACATCTGAGAGACCTGCACTGGCTCCCCGTCAACAAGAGAATCACCTTCCGTCTCCTCACCCACGCACACAAAGCCCTACACGACCAAGGCCCGAGCTACCTCAACAACCGCCTCAACTTCTACGCTCCCAAACGCCACCTTCGATCGACCAACCACGCCTTCGCCGCCGTCCCCCGCATCCGAAGAGCGACAACAGGAGGAAGGTCCTTCTCCTACCTGGCCGCCAAGACCTGGAACACCCTCCCTCCCGACCTTTGCCTGACCCAAGACCACCTCTCCTTCAGGAAGAAACTCAAGACCTGGCTGTTCGAGCAGTAGCGGCACCTTACCCCCCCCCCCCCCAAGCGCCTTGAGACCCTCCGGGTGAGTAGCGCGCTCTATAAATGCCTTGATTGATTGATTGATTGAAGCTTAGTCATTTTTTAACCAGTGTTTTTCTCTTTGTTCCACTATTTTTAATGTGTCAAGTTATTTTGTAACTGTGCTTCTCTTTTAGTCCCACTATTTTTAAGCTGTGCCTGGTTAATTTGGAACTTTTCTTTTTCCAGTGAATCGGCCCGCCTTGCCACTCGCTCCCCACTTCCCAGCGCCCCTCCCACAACTTACTTGATGGAGGCTGCACAGCAGGCTCTTTCCTGCCAGTGCACTGAAGCCTCAACAAAGGCAAGCCCATCTGTGCCCGTCCGTGCCCAGTGCCAGAAACCGTGCATCTCAAACCACCCGCAGATAAACCAGCACCAAGCTCCAATCCCTTGACTCCAGACTCCACAACAACAACTGCTGCCGCACCTCTCCACGCTCAACAGTAGGACCCTTTGATTGCTGGCACTGTCTCTTATCCTGCAACACCAGAGCACCCGCACGTACTACCACCACTACCACCACACAAAAAACGTGGCTTAACTCGGCATCCACCCCCACCCCAAATCATGACCATGCACAATGGCTACAAGATAGCACACAGGGACCGCGTCAACAAAGACGAAGGTGGAATCGGCAATATCCACAAGGAAACCATCCAGAGCACCACCGCGGCAGAAAACACCACCCTATTCATGAAACACCTCAACTTCCAAATCAAAACCGACAGCAAAACTACCATCAGAGGAACCCTCGACAACAGACCTCTAGGTCACGCCCCTGCTTCTACAATGCCATCCCCTAATTTATTGTAAGCCATCAACACTGAACACTACATCTTACTTGGAAACCTCAATTTTCACCATGATGGCCCCAATGATGCCAACACAACCAGCCTCCTAGAAGGTATAAACAACATTGACCTCGCCCAAATAGTCACTGACCCTACACACAACACAGGACACATGCTTGACCCTATTTTCACAGATAGCGACAGAGTCAAGTACAGCCATGTCACCGGGCTCACCTGGACAGACCACTCAATAATCAACTTCACCATCCCAGCAGCCCCACACCACAGCTGGGACAGAGTATCCAAAAGCCAATGGACTGACGCACTCAGTACCTCCTACCCTGCCAACACAACCAATCTTAAACAGGCCGTCAAGATCTTCACCACCGGGGTTACCAACTGCGCCGACAGAGTCGCCCCCATCAAACAACCACACTCAAGAGACCCACCAAACATTCCAGTTGGTACACCTCAGAACTGAGAACAACAAAACGCAACTGCAAGCTATCAAAGAGTAAATGGCGCACCAGCAAGGAGCCAACAGACCATACCAAATTCTAGACATTGCTCAACCACTACCACCAACTCCTGAAATAGATGAAAAAATGCCATGGACTACCACATTGAACCCAGTTCTAACCAGAGCAAAGAACTCTTCAGCATTATCAAGGAGTTCTCCAACCCCATAGCAACCGAAATCATCATCACCCTTTCCAAAGAACTCTGTGATACCCTAGCGGACTTCTTGCACAACAAAATCTCCACCATCTATAAACACTTCTAACCCCAACCCGCCACCGCTGATATTTTCAGCTTCCTCGCTCTAACAGACACATACTCCGACCACCGGATCACCGCTTGGGACCAGCTCACCACACAGGACCCCACAACAATCATGCACTCTGTCCACTCAGGCGCATCCATAGACCACTGCCCTCACCACATGTTCAACCTTGGAAACAGGACTATTAGCAACGAGATCACCGCCATCTTCAACACATCCATCACCTCGGCCACCTTCCCAGAAGAATGGAAACACGCTAAAGTCAAACCCAATCTCAAGAAACTATCCGCTGACCCCAACGAGCTCAAGAACTAACGGCCTATCTCCCTTCTCCCCCTTACCACCAAAGTCCTCGAAAAGGCCATCAACTGCCAACTCACGGCATACCTGGAGAACAGCAATCTTCTGTACTCATCCCAATCTGGTATCCGCACAAATCACAGCACCGAAACCACTCTGATCTCAACAACTGACGACATCAGAACCCTCCGGGACCAAGGGGATCCTCCTTCACCTCTAAGCAGACTTTGACACCGTGTTCCACCACACCCCGATCAAGAGGCTTCCTCAGATCGGAATCCAAGAGGATGCCTTCAAATGGATTGCATCCCTCTTCACCGGAAGAGCTGGAGAATCCGCCTTCCACCGTGTTCAAAGCCTACATGACCCCTCCCCGGACAACATCGTCAGAACCCATGGACTGAAAATCATCTCCTACGCGGGCGACACCCAGCTAATCCTCTCTCTATCCGAAGACCCATCCACCACGAGGGCAAACTTCCACCCGTGCATGACCAGCTTTGCTGACTGGATGCAAAGCAAATGCCTCATACTCAACACAGAAAAGACAGAAGCACTGATCCTTGGGAACAACACCTCCCCATTGAACGACTCCTGGTGGCCTACGGAACTGGAACCCTCACTCACTCCTGCAGACCACACCTGGAACCACGGCATCATCCTGGACAAAAAACTCACCATGAAAACCCAGATCAATGCAGTCTCCTCTGCCTGCTTCCTCACTCTTCGCGTGCTACGAAAGATCTCCAAATGGCTCCCAGTCACCAACAGACGCATCGTCACTCAAACCATCATCACTAGCCACTTGGACTACGACAAAGCACTCTACATAGGAATTACCACACACCTCCTGAAGAGACCACAGGCCATTCTGAATTCAGCATCTAGACTCATCCTCGACCTCCACAAACAGATCCACATCACCCCTCACCTAAAACACTCCACTGGCTCCACGTCCACAAGAGATGCCAATTCAACGTGCTAACCCATGCCTACAAAGCCCTGCACAAGCAAGGACCAACATACACTGAGCTTCCACCAACCCTCCAGACACCTGCGCTCTGCCTCCCTCTACCTCGCATCCAACGAAGCAATAGTGGAGGGCGCTCCTTGTCCTACCTCACCACAAAGTCCTGGAATAACCTCCCTCGACACCTCTGGACCTCACCTTCTCTTCAGGAATTCAGGGGGAAACTCAAGACCTGGTTATTCAACTGATCCCACCAAGCAGCCTGGTTCTCAGACCCTGGATACTCTCCCGGGCGATTAGCAGGACTTTATAAATCCCATTTGATTGACAATTTGCCTGACTTAGAACAAGCAGTAAAATGCTGAAATGAGTATGATGGAAGTATAAATAAGCTTGTCCTGCACTATTTACCAAAGGTCTGCACTATAATGGAACTGTATCAATTTAAAAAAGGGTACAAGGTGAAAGAGAATCACTGGTGGTTAATGTCATTTGTTAAAGAAAACCTGCTTCCACATGAAACTTTGGTGCCATAACGGAAGAAAGTATCAGTGATTAATTGTTATTAAATTGCGAGATGGACTAAGGATGAAGGCTGAACTCCCAATGAGTGAAGTATTAATTGTGGCAGAATGGATAGAACATATGATGTAATATGTAGAGAAAATGAAGATGGTCAATGAAAAGAAAATTGCTGTGACTATAGCTCTTGAGAAGAGAAAAAGTAATGTCAGGGCCATTGGAATTATGGGATTTTCTGACCGCAGTTTAAAAAAAAAAGAATTATGGATTTGCAGCATTTCCACATATTCCATCAACTGCTGCATAATCTGTAGATTTTAACAAAAAATGTTTTTAGCTCAAACAGATCAAAAGGTATTAAAAACTTGGTGACGTGTTCGCGCAGAGTGGAAGGCCCTATTCAAAGGTTAACATCTTTCAGTTCCTTATTTATGTATTTGGTTGTTAAGCTGGTACTAATTAGGTGAAATCTCCCACCAGCCAGTATTAACATGTGTCTAAATGATAAAATAATGAAGTATTACTATAAAAAATGTGCTGCATTAAGCTGCATCATTTGCATAATATAGGAGACCCTGCCGCATAATTGGTACTCCCCTGCCACATAATTATATTACCAATATTAAGTAGAGTAATGGGAAATTTATAGAACTGTGTTGTAGATGTGGTTGCAGGGGTCAATGGCTATCTGTAAAACTGTCCGTCCGTAGAGGCCACGTGTAATAAATGTGAATGAAAGAGCATGTTCATGAAGATCAGCTGATCAAAGCTTTTTAATAAGGATTGACTGAAGGAAGTGTGTGAAGAGATAGTGTTATATTTGTGTAGTATAATTGGAGGCATTCCAAAAGATTGCATGATGATTGATAGAAAGAACGTGGAGATGATGATCAACTTGTGTTCTCAACTAATTATTATTTGGGAGCATACTTTTAAAGCTTCTTGTTTAATGAAGGCAAACCACTTGGCTAAATGAACATCAAGCCGAGTGGGTATGGTGAACAAAAAATCAGAATGAAGAGATACATTGAAAGTACATTATAATTTGTAAACAAAATTACAATGGGAACAGTTTATGTATCTTCTACAGGGGATGACATCATACAATGGCCGCATCAGAAGGAGTTGGGTATTTTTCTTGCCAGTCCACAGTCCAGGTTTATTTGACTGATGACTGCCTTGATGTAAAGCATTGCTTACAGACATCTTTACAGAAAAACTAGGTTGCCTCAAATCTCACATTCATAAAATAAAATTGAAGAAAGCCTTGATTTCGGGTAGCATCGAAGTTGAAGAGTTTGCCTGTGGGTGTGCTTGATGCTGATGTGTGTGAATTAGAGAGATTAAGTAGGCTGGGAGTGGTTCTACTGGTGGATGCAACAGAATGGTTGGCCCCAATAGAGGCAGCCAGGCAGCACAATGGTGATATATGTCTAAGCATAGACTTGAGGACTCTGAATAAGCTTGTGGTGGTTGGCACATATACAGCACCAACATTTTGGAGATGCTATCCATGTTATTAGGAGCCTAAGTTTTCACCACTTTTGATTTGACTTCCACCTAATATCAAATTTGCCCTCACAGAATAACAAGAACTTACTGAGTATATTACACTCATGGGAGAGTTCATATTTTTATGTGTGCCTTTTGGTCTTGTGTCAGTGGCCTCTGTCCTTCAAAAATGCAACATTGCTATATCTCGTAAGAGGTATGCGGAGTGGATGTGTGACAATACAATGCATGTCTTTATCACGCATATGCCTTTGCCATGCATGGAAAGTATAATAAGGTACGTGAAACCAATATATAGGAGTGGATAGTGATAAAGGAAGGTTAGGAGTAAAAAAAAAAAATTGAGGCGACTCCCCCCAAAATATATATATATAAATATATATATGCAGGTATGTATATGAACCTTCCTAACTACCTAAACTTTCTACCACCACCTTCTCCTAAAATCATGTGATCAAGGCGCCCCTGAAATCACACGCGGACCTGGTTTGTTTTAGTATTGAACTGCTTGCCATGGAATAAATCTTTACTGTGATTCCTGCATTATGTGTTTGGGGTGCTGCCTTTCTATACTATATATTTAGTGACTGAATTTGTTGCCTACATCTAGGGTGGTTGTGATTACCCCTCTTCAGCTGGCATGGTTCTCCGAAGGTATCGGAGGCCGCAAATTACCTTAACAATATTTACCATGTGTGGTAAACGCACAAAAACGTACCTGCTTGGTAAAGGCATTGCGTGGTAAAGGCAGCATTGTAAAGTGATTTCCTTGTGGAGTGCTACATGTCCTCGGGTGCTTGTTAAGTTAGGTGTTGAGGGTGTGAAATATTCAGCAAGTTTGTTCTTGTGTGACAGGCTGATGCATTTGTAGTGTGCCATGGCTGGAAGGTCGAAGGAGGTTTTAAAGACTGGTGCAGATACAGTAATGCAATTTAGGAGGTGCATGTGGTCAACTGGTCTGGTCAAGGAGTTGTCCAGGAGCCCTGCTAGGTTAATTTATTTTTATGTATTTTCATTTCCACACTATGGCTGCCTCTGATTTGCATGATGTGATGCAGGGTCTCTGGGCCTCATGATGGGGAATCCTAAGTCTTTTAAGGAACACATTCAGAATGTATTTGTCATTTTAAAACGTATTCCTGCACATCATGGGTCTGTTATGGTGGGTTTACCCATGGTGGGTCTTCCTTGAAGAAATAGCCAGTGAGTGTAGTGCAGTATGGTTGGTTCTACCTGAAGATTGTGATTGGCTGGTGTGAATATTTCACAAGAGTCACTGTACCTATAAGAGGAAGTCAAAGAAAGCAAACAATTGTCGTTCTACTTCTGTGATTACTGGAGACAGAGTGTCCTGTTTTTTGTGCCCTCACACACCCCGAAGGATGTCATGCTTCATCATTGGGCTATTGCTTCTGGTCGGGCCGGCGCAGCAATGCCCTAAGGGAACCCCGAAGGGCCACTTTTTCAGAGATCTTTTCAGAATGAAGCCGTAAGGGTGCGTGGGGGTGAGTGGCAGTGGTGTCCTAATGTGAAGTTTAAAAAATGACTGGTGGGGTGCCTAGAGAATGTATTAAGAGAGTCCCTCTGTCATTAGTAAAATGGTGGTGCTGCTGTGAGGGATATGATGGCCCTCTGTAGCTAGGTTTTTAACACACCCCTAGTGGGTATGTTTTTTAGGTCGACATGTTTTGCGCAATTTAGTGGTCTCAAGAGGAGATCCCATGCGCTTCTTCAGGACCAGCAAATGTGTGGTGATAGATAGGAAAGATATGTGGCCTGCAATAATTAATCTAGTGCCACAAAGGAGGTAAGGAAGTAGTATTCTGGAACGAAAAAAGCACAAAATAAATAGGAATGAGTCTCAATGCAAGAATATTTACAGCAAAAAAAGGGGCATGGGTCCCCCATTGCTGGACCAGGTGCTCATGGTCGTATTTGTCTACTGTTAGCATACAGCATGTCAGGCTATAGTAAGCTATGGAGGTAAAAAGACAATACAGGACGAACAAACATATAGGCTTACGTGAAAATGTTTTTTGATCCAAGGCATAAATGCCAAATTATAATCGCAGGACAGACAAAACATATAGTACCCAGTATCGTTGTCAAGTCCACCATGGTCGGTAGGCCGACTACGGTGCATATGACATGTAAAGATTATACTAGGTCCCACAATCTTGGAATGCACGGAACTGGCTTTGAAGAACAACTTTTTCAGATTCCAAAATCAGACTTACCACCAGGTCCACGGGACATGCATGGCAGTACATTTGCGGCGAGCTTGGCATGTCTGTTTATGGCGCATTTTAAGGCATTACATATACTAACGGAAAACAATCCCTTTTCCAAGGAGATAAAAGAATGGAAACACTACATTGATGACATTTTGGTATTTTGGATGGGTACGGAGGAACGTTGCACATAATTCCACAAGTGGATTAACCAGCAGGATACCTTACTGAAATTCACCCTATCAACCTCACCAAAGGAAATCCCCTTTCTGGACTTATTGATCACACTGGATAACGGCTGCCTTACCACAAAGGCATACCGGAAACCCACCAACCACAATAGTCTCTTGCCTTACAACAGCCACCATCCGAAGGCCCTGAGGGAAAACCTCCCTTATGGGTAATTCCTCAGGCTAAGAAGAAATTTCAGTACCATCCAGGACTACGAACTACAGGCCAACAGGCTAAGTGCAAACCTAGAGAAAAGGAGCTATCGCAAACAAACCATCAGGAATGCAAGAAAAAGAGCACGTAACAACCATCGAGATGCCCTTTTGGAAACTCACATAAAACCACAGGAGGATGTTGTCACTTGCGTGACCACATTCACGCCTAAGTCCAACAAAGTGAAAAATATAGTGCTTAAACATTGGCACATTATCAACACAAGAGACCTCAACCTGGAGCAACCCAGATTTGCCTTTAAGCGCACACAGAACTTGAGAGACCTACTAGTACACACTAGCCCTCCCACGAAACAGTCTGAGGATCAAACAACTCTATGGGGCATCCCGACAGTTAAAGGACATTACCCTCGTGGTAATTGCAAAGTCTGTACCCTGACCTCCCATACCAAGGAGCTTCAGTTGGGCGATATAAAATGGACACAAGGCAGACACACTAACTACAATACCAACAAGTCAGGGTAAGGATGAATGACCGCAGAAGCAATGTACGCTGCGGCCGCATAACTACAAAAATGAGCACAAACTACATAGGGAAATGACACACGACTGAACAACTCTACTGGACCACTGTAACACATCAACACTGTTCCAGAGAGAACAGAGATGGGTCAACAGATTACAGACGAACACACAGGGTCTTAACGATGAGATCCCTTGGATAGAACTCTTGTGACACTCTATAGCTTCCTAGTTTATACCTTAATCCTTACCATATCAACACTGCACTCAGTAGCTAACCAGCATGGCCTCAAAAACACCCTCCATATCTCAACTCCTACGAGGTACATTTGTTCCTTCCACCTCAAAAGAGGGCCTCATATACCAGTAGCCTCGGGGGTATCACTTATCACACCAGCCATTAGTTTAATGTACCGCATCAAGGCTTTCTCAGGAATACCTATTGGTACCTGCTGATACAATCACCATTCTTACTAACACCTTTTTTAAGCCAAGAACCGGGCTCACCACAAATGCGTGCTTATCTGCCGAGCATTTCTCCTTGCTCGGTAATATGACCCGCGACCCAAGAGAAACATTCCCTCACATGCTAGAGCAAATATGCCACTATAAATTACACCATCCAGTGGTTTTACTTTTCTTATTTCACCACGTTGTGGCATTAAATGTGATCCCTATGGGTGCAATACAGCAAATAGCCACTCTTACACTCCTTATGGGATTTTCTGACCGCAGTTTTAAAAAAAAGAATTATGGATTTGCAGCATTTCCACATATTCCATCAACTGCTGCATAATCTGTAGATTTTAACAAAAAATGTTTTTAGCTCAAACAGATCAAAAGGTATTAAAAACTTGGTGACGTGTTCGCGCAGAGTGGAAGGCCCTATTCAAAGGTTAACATCTTTCAGTTCCTTATTTATGTATTTGGTTGTTAAGCTGGTACTAATTAGGTGAAATCTCCCACCAGCCAGTATTAACATGTGTCTAAATGATAAAATAATGAAGTATTACTATAAAAAATGTGCTGCATTAAGCTGCATCATTTGCATAATATAGGAGACCCTGCCGCATAATTGGTACTCCCCTGCCACATAATTATATTACCAATATTAAGTAGAGTAATGGGAAATTTATAGAACTGTGTTGTAGATGTGGTTGCAGGGGTCAATGGCTATCTGTAAAACTGTCCGTCCGTAGAGGCCACGTGTAATAAATGTGAATGAAAGAGCATGTTCATGAAGATCAGCTGATCAAAGCTTTTTAATAAGGATTGACTGAAGGAAGTGTGTGAAGAGATAGTGTTATATTTGTGTAGTATAATTGGAGGCATTCCAAAAGATTGCATGATGATTGATAGAAAGAACGTGGAGATGATGATCAACTTGTGTTCTCAACTAATTATTATTTGGGAGCATACTTTTAAAGCTTCTTGTTTAATGAAGGCAAACCACTTGGCTAAATGAACATCAAGCCGAGTGGGTATGGTGAACAAAAAATCAGAATGAAGAGATACATTGAAAGTACATTATAATTTGTAAACAAAATTACAATGGGAACAGTTTATGTATCTTCTACAGGGGATGACATCATACAATGGCCGCATCAGAAGGAGTTGGGTATTTTTCTTGCCAGTCCACAGTCCAGGTTTATTTGACTGATGACTGCCTTGATGTAAAGCATTGCTTACAGACATCTTTACAGAAAAACTAGGTTGCCTCAAATCTCACATTCATAAAATAAAATTGAAGAAAGCCTTGATTTCGGGTAGCATCGAAGTTGAAGAGTTTGCCTGTGGGTGTGCTTGATGCTGATGTGTGTGAATTAGAGAGATTAAGTAGGCTGGGAGTGGTTCTACTGGTGGATGCAACAGAATGGTTGGCCCCAATAGAGGCAGCCAGGCAGCACAATGGTGATATATGTCTAAGCATAGACTTGAGGACTCTGAATAAGCTTGTGGTGGTTGGCACATATACAGCACCAACATTTTGGAGATGCTATCCATGTTATTAGGAGCCTAAGTTTTCACCACTTTTGATTTGACTTCCACCTAATATCAAATTTGCCCTCACAGAATAACAAGAACTTACTGAGTATATTACACTCATGGGAGAGTTCATATTTTTATGTGTGCCTTTTGGTCTTGTGTCAGTGGCCTCTGTCCTTCAAAAATGCAACATTGCTATATCTCGTAAGAGGTATGCGGAGTGGATGTGTGACAATACAATGCATGTCTTTATCACGCATATGCCTTTGCCATGCATGGAAAGTATAATAAGGTACGTGAAACCAATATATAGGAGTGGATAGTGATAAAGGAAGGTTAGGAGTAAAAAAAAAAAATTGAGGCGACTCCCCCCAAAATATATATATATAAATATATATATGCAGGTATGTATATGAACCTTCCTAACTACCTAAACTTTCTACCACCACCTTCTCCTAAAATCATGTGATCAAGGCGCCCCTGAAATCACACGCGGACCTGGTTTGTTTTAGTATTGAACTGCTTGCCATGGAATAAATCTTTACTGTGATTCCTGCATTATGTGGTTGGGGTGCTGCCTTTCTATACTATATATTTAGTGACTGAATTTGTTGCCTACATCTAGGGTGGTTGTGATTACCCCTCTTCAGCTGGCATGGTTCTCCGAAGGTATCGGAGGCCGCAAATTACCTTAACAATATTTACCATGTGTGGTAAACGCACAAAAACGTACCTGCTTGGTAAAGGCATTGCGTGGTAAAGGCAGCATTGTAAAGTGATTTCCTTGTGGAGTGCTACATGTCCTCGGGTGCTTGTTAAGTTAGGTGTTGAGGGTGTGAAATATTCAGCAAGTTTGTTCTTGTGTGACAGGCTGATGCATTTGTAGTGTGCCGTGGCTGGAAGGTCGAAGGAGGTTTTAAAGACTGGTGCAGATACAGTAATGCAATTTAGGAGGTGCATGTGGTCAACTGGTCTGGTCAAGGAGTTGTCCAGGAGCCCTGCTAGGTTAATTTATTTTTATGTATTTTCATTTCCACACTATGGCTGCCTCTGATTTGCATTATGTGATGCAGGGTCTCTGGGCCTCATGATGGGGAATCCTAAGTCTTTTAAGGAACACATTCAGAATTTATTTGTCATTTTAAAACGTATTCCTGCACATCATGGGTCTGTTATGGTGGGTTTACCCATGGTGGGTCTTCCTTGAAGAAATAGCCAGTGAGTGTAGTGCAGTATGGTTGGTTCTACCTGAAGATTGTGATTGGCTGGTGTGAATATTTCACAAGAGTCACTGTACCTATAAGAGGAAGTCAAAGAAAGCAAACAATTGTCGTTCTACTTCTGTGATTACTGGAGACAGAGTGTCCTGTTCTTTGTGCCCTCACACACCCCGAAGGATGTCATGCTTCATCATTGGGCTATTGCTTCTGGTCGGGCCGGCGCAGCAATGCCCTACGGGAACCCCGAAGGGCCACTTTTTCAGAGATCTTTTCAGAATGAAGCCGTAAGGGTGCGTGGGGGTGAGTGGCAGTGGTGTCCTAATGTGAAGTTTAAAAAATGACTGGTGGGGTGCCTAGAGAATGTATTAAGAGAGTCCCTCTGTCATTAGTAAAATGGTGGTGCTGCTGTGAGGGATATGATGGCCCTCTGTAGCTAGGTTTTTAACACACCCCTAGTGGGTATGTTTTTTAGGTCGACATGTTTTGCGCAATTTAGTGGTCTCAAGAGGAGATCCCATGCGCTTCTTCAGGACCAGCAAATGTGTGGTGATAGATAGGAAAGGTATGTGGCCTGCAATAATTAATCTAGTGCCACAAAGGAGGTAAGGAAGTAGTATTCTGGAACGAAAAAAGCACAAAATAAATAGGAATGAGTCTCAATGCAAGAATATTTACAGCAAAAAAAGGGGCATGGGTCCCCCATTGCTGGACCAGGTGCTCATGGTCGTATTTGTCTACTGTTAGCATACAGCATGTCAGGCTATAGTAAGCTATGGAGGTAAAAAGACAATACAGGACGAACAAACATATAGGCTTACGTGAAAATGTTTTTTGATCCAAGGCATAAATGCCAAATTATAATCGCAGGACAGACAAAACATATAGTACCCAGTATCGTTGTCAAGTCCACCATGGTCGGTAGGCCGACTACGGTGCATATGACATGTAAAGATTATACTAGGTCCCACAATCTTGGAATGCACGGAACTGGCTTTGAAGAACAACTTTTTCAGATTCCAAAATCAGACTTACCACCAGGTCCACGGGACATGCATGGCAGTACATTTGCGGCGAGCTTGGCATGTCTGTTTATGGCGCATTTTAAGGCATTACATATACTAACGGAAAACAATCCCTTTTCCAAGGAGATAAAAGAATGGAAACACTACATTGATGACATTTTGGTATTTTGGATGGGTACGGAGGAACGTTGCACATAATTCCACAAGTGGATTAACCAGCAGGATACCTTACTGAAATTCACCCTATCAACCTCACCAAAGGAAATCCCCTTTCTGGACTTATTGATCACACTGGATAACGGCTGCCTTACCACAAAGGCATACCGGAAACCCACCAACCACAATAGTCTCTTGCCTTACAACAGCCACCATCCGAAGGCCCTGAGGGAAAACCTCCCTTATGGGTAATTCCTCAGGCTAAGAAGAAATTTCAGTACCATCCAGGACTACGAACTACAGGCCAACAGGCTAAGTGCAAACCTAGAGAAAAGGAGCTATCGCAAACAAACCATCAGGAATGCAAGAAAAAGAGCACGTAACAACCATCGAGATGCCCTTTTGGAAACTCACAAAAAACCACAGGAGGATGTTGTCACTTGCGTGACCACATTCACGCCTAAGTCCAACAAAGTGAAAAATATAGTGCTTAAACATTGGCACATTATCAACACAAGAGACCTCAACCTGGAGCAACCCAGATTTGCCTTTAAGCACACACAGAACTTGAGAGACCTACTAGTACACACTAGCCCTCCCACGAAACAGTCTGAGGATCAAACAACTCTATGGGGCATCCCGACAGTTAAAGGACATTACCCTCGTGGTAATTGCAAAGTCTGTACCCTGACCTCCCATACCAAGGAGCTTCAGTTGGGCGATATAAAATGGACACAAGGCAGACACACTAACTACAATACCAACAAGTCAGGGTAAGGATGAATGACCACAGAAGCAATGTACGCTGCGGCCGCATAACTACAAAAATGAGCACAAACTACATAGGGAAATGACACACGACTGAACAACTCTACTGGACCACTGTAACACAACAACACTGTTCCAGAGAGAACAGAGATGGGTCAACAGATTACAGACGAACACACAGGGTCTTAACGATGAGATCCCTTGGATAGAACTCTTGTGACACTCTATAGCTTCCTAGTTTATACCTTAATCCTTACCATATCAACACTGCACTCAGTAGCTAACCAGCATGGCCTCAAAAACACCCTCCATATCTCAACTCCTACGAGGTACATTTGTTCCTTCCACCTCAAAAGAGGGCCTCATATACCAGTAGCCTCGGGGGTATCACTTATCACACCAGCCATTAGTTTAATGTACCGCATCAAGGCTTTCTCAGGAATACCTATTGGTACCTGCTGATACAATCACCATTCTTACTAACACCTTTTTTAAGCCAAGAACCGGGCTCACCACAAATGCGTGCTTATCTGCCGAGCATTTCTCCTTGCTCGGTAATATGACCCGCGACCCAAGAGAAACATTCCCTCAGATGCTAGAGCAAATATGCCACTATAAATTACACCATCCAGTGGTTTTACTTTTCTTATTTCACCACGTTGTGGCATTAAATGTGATCCCTATGGGTGCAATACAGCAAATAGCCACTCTTACACTGATAGCCTTCAACCCATCTTTTGATCGGGTTGACCACTTCAATATGGCACCAGCGCACGCGGGTGCAACCACCAAGCACGTCTCTTGCTTGGTTGCCTCACACGTGGTTCGATTTTTATCTTTCTCTCCTCACCGGTTGTGTCATTATATGTGATCCCTTAGGCACAACAGAGCATATAGCCAATCTCACACCGTTAGACTTGTATTTAATTAATTTCATTTTTATTTTTTAACAAGTGGGTTGACCACTTCAATATGGCACTCGTGCACGCGTGTGCAACCACCAAGTGCGTCCCTTGCTCGGAGGCCACACATGTGACCCGGAACTGCCATGCTCCCACTCCAGTCTCCAGATCACTGCATAAACACAGCAGCAGCAGCATTCAAGCATCGTTGGAGACGGCGTGGGGTTGGGTAGGTGCACAGGCCTCCAATACCTACAAGGAACTGTAAGTAAAGCAATAATTCTGCCGCTTTGTTTGTTTATACGGCCACTTAGAGCAGCAGATTCTTGCATTTCTCTCTCACGCTACCATTGCCTAAACTTTGCTATTACTTGCAACAGATCTCGAGGGACCCACAGCCAATTCTCATGGGGATTTCTTAACTTGGGGGAGCACATTACGATCAATACTTGCCTATCTTTTTTGTTCACAGTGACCTGAGGTTTTCTATCAATGGTGGGACCTAGTAAACTCTTTATATGTCATATGCACCGTAGTCTGCCTACTGACCATGGTGGCCTTGACAACGATACTGGGTACTATATGGTTTGTCTGTCCTGCGATTATCCTTAGGCATTTACACCATGGATCTAAAAACATTTTCACGTAAGCATATATGTTTGTTCGTCATGTATTGTCTTTTTACCTCCATTGTTTTTTTACCTCCATAGCTCACTCGTTCCAGAATACTACTTCCTTACCTCCTTTGTGGCACTAGATTAATTATTACAGGCCACATATCTTTCCTATCTATCACCACACATTTGCTGGTCCTGAAGAAGCGCATGGGATCTCCTCCTGAGACCACTAAATTGCGCAAAACATGTAGACCGAAAAAACATACCCACTAGGGGTGTGTTAAAAACCTAGCTACAGAGGGTTATCATATCCCTCACCGCAGCACCACCATTTTACTAATGACAGAGGGACTCTCTTTCTTAATAACTTCACATTAGGTCACCACTGCCACTCACCCCACGCACTCTTACGGCTTTATCCTGAAGAGATCTCTGAAAAAGTGACCTTTCAGGGGATCCATAGGGCATTGCAGGGCCGGCCCGACGAGGAGCAATAGCCCAATAACTAAGCATGACATCCTTCGGGGTGTGTGAGCGCACCAAGAACAGGACACACTGTCCCCAGTAATCACAGTAGTAGAATGACAATCGTTTTCTTTCTTTACCTTCCTCTTATAGGAACAGTGACTCTTGTGGTATATAGTCTACTTTTCGGGAGTACGAGTCACTGGACCTTTATGTAGCTCCTTGTCACCCCCTCTCTCTGATTTTGTGGTGTGAATATTCAACTTATTCTCCAGTACACTTTTCAAAGGATGTTTAAAATGGGGATGGACTCCTCCAAACACTGACAGATTAAGGGAGTTTTTCTTTCCTGCCTCCTCTTCTACTTCTCCACAATTCCTAATGAACAAACATTTCCTAGAAGGTTCATCATGTGGTCACTCACCTTTCTGATAAGAGATCCCATTCGGCACTTCAGAGGCTCCAGAGGAGTGCCAGTCACAGCTTGGAGATGCTTTCTCCTATAAATGTGAATTTCGAGTTTCCAGATCCAACAGTGCCCTCTACATCAGTGCCCTTCCTCATCATCACTGCCACTTCCAGGCACCCATTTTACATAAACATCAAGGAATTTATTTTGGCGCTCAGTTGGACCTAGACATGTTCATCATCTCCATTCTAAGATTACGCGATGTAAATAAAATTCCCCCTGGGCCTACTTAAAGACTGTCATGCAAACCTGAATAACCATTAGGGAGACAGCTCTTCTCCTGTCAGCTAAGAGCCACTTACCTCATCAGCGTTTGCATCATCCTCCACCATGAAGAAGGAACATTGTTAGCTTCTTCTCAGGCCTTCAAACAAGTGGCTTAACTGCTCTTCAGCTACTAGTTAAGCTCCTGCATGTACACTGGCACGCACTTGTAGGGAGGAGGGCGGAACACTTGTTGAAAAAACTGTCAAGTACCATGCTCTGCATATTCACTTATCTCACCACACTTCGCAAGATGACTGTTTTGCGTTTGTATAATGGAGAAATAGAAACAATAGCTGTACTTAATGTTGAACATGTGCACTGATTATTAAGTAGCGTCGACAGCAATTGGATTCATAGCTACTCATTACAAAAGTACTTCATGTAAGTATCTGTTGAACCTACAACACAAGAGATCAAAAAATATAAGTGAAAATGTAAGAACTGAGAATACCCTTGGGGAGCCTTTGTTTGTGGTTCCATGTCCCAGGTCATTTCATGGGCATGTCAGAGGTGAGCCCAATGGACAAGTCTATGGGTAGATCCTATAGATAAATCCCAACTCAGAATCAGGTAGGGCTTGGTGGACATAGTGAACAATCCTGCAGGAGCCAGAGTGACACGTTTTGGGATGTGCTGGAAGGCCCATGAGGAGGCTTCAAGGAATACACAGGACAGGACTAGAGGAGCCCAACAGGCAGCCATTGTGAGCTTAAGTCAGGCACGACTGACTCCTCCCACCCCTGCTGACCTTCCAGAGGCAGTGTTCATTTGCCTGCTCTCCAGATTGCCTTCCTGTCGGTTTGCACTTTGGTAACGTGTGGCACCGATGATGAATGCAGGTCTCTACGAACGACACATCTATAGAGAATAGTCAAAGCAGAGATCCCCCGGAGTGGCTGCCATGGTCATGTCCTTAGATCTGGTGCACCGTGCAAGCATATGCCACAAAAATAAAAGAATGTACAAAAGAAAACACGCCACCATCACCTCAACGTCATGGGCACATGCTTGCAATAAAAACAATTAATCACCACCTGTTTTTAAATAGAGCTGTACAGGTACTTCCTAGAAGGCAGGCAAACATAGAACAAGCTTAGAACAACCTTGAGAACTCTTTTCATTTTGAATGCACATCAAAAGAAATATGACTCTGACCTGTAAGAAACTGTACGACTGCCCATGAACTACTACAACCTGAAGACATGGTTTAATCACACAGGAATGACTTAAAGATACAGACTAGAAAGAAAATACATTGCCAAACAGTGGCTCTGAAGTGCGCTTGTTTGGTGGCTGTGCACACATGATCAGGTAAAATGCTGCCACTCAGAGTGCCAGATGCCAGTGGCTCAACTGAACGGACCCATTGCCCTGTGCGGTCTGCTGTGGAGCAAAATACTTGAACAGACCACCAGCAGAGAGGGCTGGCTCAAAGCTCATCTATGTATATGTAATTGTGTGGCCTTTTATTGATGATTTTTATAATCTACTACAGGAGGGTGGCACATAGCTGAGCTCACTCTGGGCCAGTCCTAACGCAGCCCTACAAACTGAGGAGGTAAAGTAGCGTTTGAGCAATTACTAAGCCAGAGGGTCTGCGATGAAACCACGGTGACAATAATGGGGGCCACGAAGGGCCTCTGGTCCTTGATCTGCAGTCGGTAAGGGCCTCACCAAGTCTAAAGGGAGGAACAGGCGTTCATATGCGAGAAAATGACAAGACTAAATGGCTCTAAAAATTGTGGCAACCAGAAAGAAACGATCACAATGGAAAACATGTTCTGCTTGCACCACAAGGGTTGGAACTGAAGGTGGTCATTTCATGCTGAAAGCCTTGGGGGATGGGTGGTATCAGTCCATTTTTCGGTGGCCAAATAAATGTAAATGATTGCAGACATTTTAAATTAACTTCTGTGCAGCATATTTGGGTTCAATCGTGACCCCGTTGTTTTTCTTACAGTCTTCTTGCGCTCTCATGTGGCCCATTGTGGTACAGCAAGGAGGGTTGCCACTGATGTGCATGGCATGTTTTATTTAGCAGTGTTCATCTTCCCAACGTCGCTATCCTGCCCAAACTGTAATAGCCACAAAAAAA
Organism: Triturus cristatus; assembly: GCF_964204655.1. NCBI lineage: Eukaryota > Metazoa > Chordata > Amphibia > Caudata > Salamandridae > Triturus > Triturus cristatus. Next base: position 917,348,190 of record NC_140580.1, on the reverse strand, counting down.
TCTACCAAACACTTTTAGTTGATGATTGTGACTCTGACTCCGCCTTTTACGTTTCAGCTGCTTTTACTGCCAGTTAGATTAGATGAGCGGTACTCCTGATGTACAGGGTTGTGGCTGCGCCAGAAACAAGCATTGGCATAGCCAATAGTTCTCGCCGATGGCTTTGGCAATATTTTTTTGTCTTGCAGTATAACTATATTTGTGTGGTTGCTATGTAGTATGACTACAAGTTTTTGGTGTCAGATGGTAGCAAAAAGGAATTTGGCAAGGAAAGGGGGGGGGGGCAATCACGGCCCCGAAACTGGAGGAGTGGGCATTAGACCTAGACTGGTGCTGGCAAGCAGAATGTGTGATTTACACAAAGGGGTGTCCCCAGAAAGGGACGAAAATATGGGGGGCCTGGCGGGCTTACCGAGGACTGTAATACTGATACTGTGAAATTACAGAGAGTTGTCTCCATGAGTAAATGTAATGTAAAATGACATGATTGCAGAATTGTAAAACAAAATGTGGCACAGATATGCTTTCTCAATGTTTATCTCATTATCGTATATGTATCAATAAAAAGAGTAAAAAAAAATTGGGGTGTAAAGGGTTGTTAAGTGAAGTTTTGTAAATTAGAGTGGAGTGTTATGCAGTGGAGTATAGTGGTGTACAGTGGTTATGGAGTGGCGTATTGTGTAATATAGAACGTATAGTGGAAGGGTGTAGTCTTTAGTGGAGCAGATTGTTAGAGTGGAGTATAGTTTGTTAGTGCAGTTGAGTGTTGTTAAGTTGCATAGAGTGTTGTGCAGGGGTACAGAGATGCGTGTGCTGTAAAGAGTGTTGTGTAGATTGTACTAGAGTGTTGCAGAGTAGAGTGGCTAAGAGTAGAGTAGATTGTATACAGTGGAGTATTGTAGGAGAGTGTAATGTTATTAAGTGGAGTAGAGTGTTGTGAAGTTAGCGGCTTTGATTATAGCGGAGTGGCGTTGAGGGGAGGTGTAGGGGGGTTTGTTGTGGAGTGGACTAGAGTAGTATAGAGGGAGTTGCGTAGAATGCTGTTGAGTGTAGTAGTATGTTATAGTGTGAATTTCATTGGTGTATATTTGTATAGAACGCTTTTGAGTTTATTTAGTGAATTGATATAGATTGCGGTAGAGTGTTATGTTGGAGTATAGAATAATGGACTTTTTGGTTTCTAAACAGGAATACTGAAGATTTGTGTTTTGTTGACTGAGGTGTAGTGTTGTAGAGTGGAGTGTTGTAGAGTGGTTTGGGGTGAAGTTGTGTAAAGCATAGTAGTGCAGAGGAGTAGCTTGGCATTTATTGCAGCGGTGTTGATTGCATTCGGTGTTAGTAATTGTACGCAAATAAAATAGACTATTTTTATATTTGATGTAGATTTTTATTGCGCCTTGTTTTTTTAATACATATAGAATATCACAATTAACGTTCAAAAAATGTAATTAGCAGTGACAAAACATTTTACAAAGAAAAAATATTTCCTTTTTTGTATTCTTATACACAGTGGTAATTTCTTTTAGAAGCTATTTGATGCATCCATTGCAGTAAATGATTTTGAATGTTAATGGTAAATGTACCATTAATTAATCAGCCAAGTCTTCCACTTGTGGACTGATAATGAATCAATCCATTAATTTTTCATTATTAATGTCCATAGATTGTAACTTTTCATTTTTCTTAACTTGTGTCGTTAGTGTGATTGTTTCTTGTGTGTTTTTTTCTACCCCACACATGGGAATGGTTAATGTTTCCGGTGGTGCTTCTGTAGGCTGTGAATAAAAGTGAGAAAATGATTAGTGTTATATTTATATATAAATAAATTACATGTTAAAAGAAATTGCTGAGGTAGTGATATAATTGTATATACTAGGCTGCCTTTATTTTGGAACTATGTTTACTCTTTTTAGTAAGTTTATAACTTAGTTGTATGTAGAAATTGGACTTTGGTAGTAGTGTATAATTTACTTTCAAGACCTGCACTATATATGGTAAACCAATGGTATTTTAATACTCTGTTATCAGGGTGATTATAGTTTGTTATTGTTTAGAGTGTGTGTATTCTAGTCCTAATGTTGGTAGCTTGCTGGTTGAGCGTTCTGCATTTGTTAGTAATTTTACTATATTTTCGCTAAACGTTTAAAGTTAATTTGAAATATTATGAGTGGGCTGCTGCTTTATTATACATGCAATCTATCATTGGTGGGAATGAGGAAAATTGGTGTGCTGAAGAGAGCATTCCTCCTATATACGAATTACTAATCAGGGAAAATGGGAAAATAAAGTTATTTTATGAAAGTGAAGTTCAAGATTCTCTTTTAAAATCTGAGCAATTATGAGGAATAGAATTGGAATGGGGAGATTTAGCTACTAATACCCAATATGGGGAGCTCAAGGTCTTCCTTCGCTCTTCCGGGATGCTTGTTGTCGTAGTTGGTAGGCCAGGGGGCTTACCTGGGAGACACAGTGGCTTTATTTGAAGAATTACAACAGGATTAAGGGCTGGATAATTTTTTTTTTTTAAATACCTTCAGATTCGCAATTTGCTCTTAAAACAAGCATTTGCAATGGAATAGGTCTCGCATTTATAAGAGTTTGAGCTATTGGCATTGTAAAATTACAATGCCTTTTATTTATGTTTTAGTTTTAAAACAAATAAAAGGCATTGTCATTTACAATGTCAGTAGCATAAACTCACATAAAAGCAGTGTGTGGAGTGCAGCAGTGTGCGGCGTGCAGCAGTGTGCGGTGTGCAGCAGTGTGTAGCGTGCAGCAGTGTGAGGCGTGCAGCAGTGTGAGGCTTGCAGCAGTGTGTGGCGTGCAGCAGTGTGCAGCAGTGTGTGGCGTGCAGCAGTGTTTCGTGTAGCAGTGTGAGGCATGCAGCACTGTGTGGCGTGCAGCGGCGTGCAGCAGTGTGCGGCATGCAGCAGTGTGCGGCGTGCAGCAGTGTGCGGCGTGCAGCAGTGTGCTGCATGCAGCAGTGTCGTGCAGCAAGCAGCAGTGAGTAATGCAGCAGTGTGCAGCAGTGTGCAGCAGTGTGTGGCGTGCAGCAGTGTGCGGCGTGCAGCAGTGTGTGCCGTGCAGCAGTGTGTGCCGTGCAGCAGTGTTTCGTGTAGCATTGTGCGGCGTGCAGCAGTGTGTGGCATGCAGCAGTGTGGGGCGAGCAGCAGTGTGTGGCATGCAGCAGTGTTTCGTGTAGCAGTGTGCGGCGTGCAGCAGTGTGCGGCGTGCAGCAGTGTGTGGCGTGCAGCAGTGTGTGGCGTGCAGAGGCATGCAGCAGTGTGGCGTGCAGCAGTGTGTGGCGTGCAGCAGTGTGTGGCGTGTAGCAGTGTGCGGTGTGCAGCAGTGTGCGGCGTGCAGCAGTGTGAGGCATGCAGCAGTGTGTGGAGTGCAGCAGTGTGAGGCGTGCAGCAGTGTGAGGCATGCAGCAGTGTGTGGCGTGCAGCAGTGTGTGGCGTGCAGCAGTGTGAGGCATGCAGCAGTGTGAGGCGTGCAGCAGTGTGAGGCGTGCAGCAGTGTTTCGTGTAGCAGTGTGAGGCGTGCAGCAGTGTGCGGCGTGCAGCAGTGTGAGGCGTGCAGCAGTGTGAGGCGTGCAGCAGTGTTTCGTGTAGCAGTGTGAGGCGTGCAGCAGTGTGCGGCGTGCAGCAGTGTGAGGCATGCAGCAGTGTGTGGAGTGCAGCAGTTTGAGGAGTGCAGCAGTGTGAGGCGTGCAGCAGTGTGAGGCATGCAGCAGTGTGTGGCGTGCAGCAGTGTGTGGCGTGCAGCAGTGTGAGGCGTGCAGCAGTGTGAGGCGTGCAGCAGTGTTTCGTGTAGCAGTGTGAGGCGTGCAGCAGTGTTTCGTGTAGCAGTGTGTGGCGTGCAGCAGTGTGTGGCGTGCAGCAGTGTGAGGCGTGCAGCAGTGTGAGGCGTGCAGCAGTGTTTCGTGTAGCAGTGTGAGGCGTGCAGCAGTGTGAGGCGTGCAGCAGTGTTTCGTGTAGCAGTTTGAGGCGTGCAGCAGTGTTTCGTGTAGCAGTGTGTGGCGTGTAGCAGTGTGCGGTGTGCAGCAGTGTGTGGCGTGCAGCAGTGTGAGGCGTGCAGCAGTGTGAGGCGTGCAGCAGTGTTTCGTGTAGCAGTGTGTGGCGTGCGGTAGTGTGCAGCGTGCAGCAGTGTGCGGCGTGCAGCAGTGTGTGGCGTGCAGCAGTGTGTGGCGTGCAGCAGTGTGTGGCATGGTTTGTAAACAACAAGAAAAGCGGACATCAAAGGAAGGATGGGAGGGAACGAGCATATGGGGTGTGAGTTATAACGAAAGTTAATTGTTGTAAGAGGGGATGCAGGAAGTAAGGCCGAGCGCGCGCTGGCGAAAGCAGTCTGCTGCTTTCAAGTCCGATGCCAGATGCCAGCTTCTCGCTTGAATGCCTCACATGCACTGGCCATAAACCGCATTCCTAAGGTCTTGTGCCCCTTACTAAATCTCTCTGAATGCGTGAGGCGGTGCACGCACAGGAAGTAGCTGGTGGCAAATGGAATGCGCGTGGTTGTGCGCGTAACCGCCACCCGATCTGCCTGGCAAGCCTTTGGGAGCATTTTCTGAAGCCCCTACATAAGTCTCGCTGAGCGATCGCTTACGCGATAGCCAGCCGAGACCTAAAAAGGAGGGGGACGCAGTGGATTTGTCAAGCTAACTTTGATTGAGATTGTGGGTAATGACTCTAGGTGTACAATTTGCCAAATCTATGAAGACTTGAGCTTCTTAATGCGGGATGATTTGTAAAAACATGTCAGTAAATGGTGTAAGAAACTAGGCACAATAGACGGTTATAGTCTACTGGAGGTTGAGATGAGTTACATGTTTTAGTTTAAGCTATTTAAAAGGCTAGAAGGTCACTAACTGTAATCTTGCCTAAACTATTTGCTATTGCTTTTATAATGTTTAGAAACTTAGTGTAAATTTTGCTTTTTTTTTCTAAGAAGGATTTTTTACATTTGAGTAGGGGTGATGACTTTAACATTGTATGTTTTGTATTGGTTTTGAACTTACCTGAGGTATGCTGTATCTTGTCGTATTTAAAAGTTTCTTAACATTAAATTCATGGACAGTCACATGTGATTTTAATATATTGTCCAATTTGGATCCGAAATTGTGTTGACTCTCTCCATAAAGTAATTTTGACATAGTCAGTGGAGTCCTTTATTGTAAAAGATTTCTGTTGGGTTTCTTGTCTTCCAAATATTGTGGCAACACTCTTCCCGTGAAATTTAAATAAAACCTTTCAAACATTATTAATTAAATGAAAATGAAAGCCACGCTGCTTAGGACCATCTTTGTCGCAACATTTCTGTCTTAATTCATGGTGCATGTCTCGAAACAGAAGCCCATCAACATGAGTAGGGTTTTAAAAGCACAAGAATTGTTGATTGAGAAACCACTAACTTCCCAAAGGACATCTATAAATGTGTGTGTTACAAGTGGTGCTCATTGTAATCACCCTGGCATTACACAATAGCTGCTGGGCCAGAATTGCATCTTACTGTTCAATTCCCTCCCGTAGCAAACCAGTAGCCCTAAAATATGTAAAAATGTATTTATTTTGCAGTATTTATAAAGCACAAACAGTCCTCCCCAAAGGGATATCAGGCATTGTCAAATTCCACACATTCACATATCTTACGGGGCAGAGAACAGAGAGAAAGCCAAGTTTTGAGCCTTTTTCTGAAGCTGAGATAATAATCTATACTGCAAAGGTCCACGGGTAGCATATTTCAGTGAGCACCTGCCAAATATGTAAAAGAGCGGCCACCAGTTCTGGGTTTTCTGATCCGTGTGGTCTCAGCCACGGGTAAAGTGGAGGATCTCAGATTTACTGAAGTATAAAAATCCAGTTTAGCACGAAGAATCCTAGGGCCTGAATTATGAAAAGCCCTGTGTGCACGACAAAGAAGTTGAAACGTAGCCCTTTTTAGGTCGACCTTAAGCAGCACGCATGTACTGTCTTCGAGACATGCGGTATTCACTCTATGGGCTTGAACATGCCCAGCATTTCCCATTGTTTTCCTCGAAATTCCTTTGCTTTTGTTGGTGAATGTTTACATTTGTCCCACCTTCTGACAGTTTTGTTCCCGCCTGAAGACTGCCCCTGCTACAGGGATCCTTTTACTATTGGACATATGTTTGTTGTTGAGTGGACTTTTTTTATTAGTTGCTTTCCGACCAGCCACTGGTTCCATAATGTTTCCTTTGCTCCTCCATGGGTATGTTGGGCTGACCTTTCGCTTGTTATTTTCCGAGCTCTCATCTGGCTGCGTTTCATTATTGCAATTCAACTTTAAGATCTGTTTCGAACACAAGCAGTCGCAGTGATCCGGACGCAGCGTTCTTTTAACACAACCAGTCGGAGAAGCATAAATGCAATTGAAATGTAAAAATATCACGGCGACTAATTGTGTTAAAAAAAACGCTGCGCCTGGATCACAGCACCTAATTAAAAAGTCCAGTCAACAACGTAAATGCAGTTCTTTCCAGTTTCATCCAATTCCACCTCCTTTTGATTGAATCTGCGTAATTAGGCACTCCACTGCACACGCTGCGCTTGAGGTACTTTTTAAAAACAAATGTTGCCCGTGTTTCTTTTTTGTGTTGCTACCCACCATCACCTCTCCTCTGCGTGCGCGGTAAATTAGTATTTTTTTGTTTTTTAACTGTTTTGCTGCCCCACACCACATCCTCTCCACCGTCCACGCTTGCTTAAAGAGTAGCCGCCTTTCATCAGCTGCCATTTTCCGTTGTTCTCAGCGCCTGGCACTGAGGACTAGTGGACTACTACAAAGACTAGGTATTCTGTTGCTACAGACAAGACAGCATAGCGCTGTAGTGTATCCGAGCGGGAGGGATCCCTGATAGGACTCCCCATGCTTTTGACTGAATGGGTAGGTGAGCACTGAGCGCCGCATCTCTCTCCACCCTTGGGAACAGGCCGGATGGCTGCATGTGGTCAGTTCTCTGCGGCTCGGTGCAGCTCTAAGGAAAGAAGCCAGAGGAGAGTCCCCCTGATGGATCCGTACCGTGCCAGACTGCTTTCTTTGTGGGTAAGGCTGGAACTGTGTGTGATGGCAGCGGTGCCTATGCGATGTAAGTGGCAGGAGTGTGTGCTGACCTGGTATCCCCTCCTAGTGTACCTGGTGGAGGTATACACCGCGGGCCAGGGGTGTATACTGTGCACCAGTGGCATGCATAGGTTAACAGTGGACAATAACGCTCCTACAGGTCACACTTTGCTTCAAATTAAATGGTCTGTGTTGCATTGCTGCACTGGCTCTGAACTGTCTGCAATGTGTTTTGTAGAACTACTCTGTGCTGCCTGGACTGAGGGTTGCTGCATGGTTCTGGTATGCACACGCTAATAAAGTGAGGATCAATGTGCTAGGGTTATGGTAGTGGAGTTGTATCGTTGTATGTGTGCTTTTGTGTGTGTGTGTTCTTCAATACTCGCTGTTTGGCGTTGATCATCTTGCATGACTTCTGTATGTGGTTGCTTCTGTGGTGTGCTGCTTTTGATAAGTTGATAAGTTAGTGCTAATTATCCACACAGTTCCATGCCACACAATTCAACTCCACACATTTCCAATCCACACCATGTCATTCTACATCAAACCACATAATTCAACTCAACAACACATTTAGACAACACACCACATACATCCAATCCCCACCACAGAATTCCATATCATGCCACAAAATTCGATAGCACAACATAGAATTAAACCCCACTACATACCACTCCACAACACAAAATACCATTCCACATAATTACACTCCTTAACACACAACCCCACTCCACATAATTCCAGTACACTCAATACTACATAATTACTATCCACATAATTCCACTACATGATTCCTAGCCATACAATTCCAGAACTAACAATCCCAAATCAAGCCAACATAATTCTATCATCAGAGGATGTTCCTTCGATTGCATGGGGGCGTGGCCCCGTGCAAATGAGGGAATCCCTTTGCCCTTTGCCTCTGCGTCCGTGCCGTATTAGAGACAGAGGCAAAGAAGCTGTCAGGAGGCCCACTGACAGTGCACCACCTAAAAGATGGTGCACTGTCATTGAGCCCCCTGACGGCAGCACTCTTGAAGGTGGAAAGGGGGTCCTATGGATCCCCCCCAGACACCCCCTTAGCAGGCAGCTGCAGTCACTCACTGCACGTGGATCTCTAATCCCCCTTAAAAGTGCAGACAGGTTGCCGCCTGCACAGTGAAACATGGAGCGGCTGCTTCAAAGCTTCTTCGTATTTCACTTGAATGCGCGTCACCCTGGGCAGCATGACTTCACTGCTGCTCTGGTGCAACGCATTCAATGTAATACAGCACACTCTCGTAGTAAGCGCAGGGCGCACCTTTGTAAGCCCGAATGAGACCATGGAGGTTGCACCAAGTGCAGTGCTGAATTAGTGAGAGCATATCTACATCACTTGGATTGTTCATGGGAGATGGCTGGTTGTTCCAGTAGTTGCTCGAGGATGGGTATCCATCTGGACTGTGACAGAGTGACTCTGCCTAATAAATCTACATCTTTAAACTATCTTCAACGATTCAGGTTCATTCCAAAAAAGAGACATAGCCTTTTTTTTTTTATTAGAGTTTGTAGGTTTTGATACTTCATAACAAACGTGGCGGATGTCCCTTCCACCATATTACAAGTGTATTCTAGCCTATACCACTTGTAATAAAGTGTACATAGGGGCGTAGTACCATTAGGGTCAGCAGGTGCAGTGAAAGGGGCCATTTCCTTTGCTCTCACCAGGGCCCATGGCATCCTTGCTACTCTCCTGTGGGCGGACAGGACATCTGTTGATTTTGGACGGAATATCCTACCTACCAAACTCTAAAGGCCTTTGGACAAAAGTTCTGTCCAATCACCTCTGCCCTATTTAGATCGTGAGGGATGGCCACTTTGCCCATGCGAAAGGGGAGTGGGAGGAACCCCTTTGTCACGTGGGAAGCATAAAGTCCACTCCATTAAAAGTTTGCCAAATAGGACCACTCACCAGTACTCCTTGCTCTTGGCCCCCCCCCCCTTCTCCGCCCGTCCGATGTGGCGTTTGAACGCCTGGTTCCTCCACGACAAGGCTTTCCGGAAGGTGGTCGGGGGCGAGATAGCCGATTACTACTCTCACAACGAGGGCTCTGTCCCCTCCCCTGCCGTCCTGTGGGAGGCTGGCAAGGCGACTATTCGGGGCGCCGCTAAGGGGCATCTGCAACGGCAACGGCGGGCCCAATCTCAGAAGCTCGCGGACGGACTGCGAGGCTCAGGCCTTGGACCTGGAGCGCAACCTGGGGGGGTTGGACGACAACACACGGTCTCGTCGCCTGGCTTTCCTGCGTGAAGAGATTCGCTTACACTCCTTGGAGGCAGCAAAGACTCTGTGGCGCTCCTCGGTGGCCCGGGTATACGGCTGGGGAGACAAAAATGGCACGCTTCTCCACCGGCTGGCTACTTACCCCCGGGCAGGTAGGATCATTCCGGCCATCGCGGACTCGACGGGGGGCCTCCACACAGCCTCGGTGGCGATGGCCCAGGCGTTCGCCGACTACTATTCCCGGCTGTACCGACTCCGGAAGTCCACGCTCTCCCTAGAGGAGTTGCTGGGGACGAATGGGGCGATGCTTGAGCGGCTGCAGCCTGAGGTCTCTGAGAGCCTCGACTCACCTATAGAGCTGCAGGAGATTGAGGAGGCGATCGGCTGCCTGGCGCCCGGGAAGACCCCGGGACCCGACGGGTTCCCTCAGGAGTACTACTCTCACTATCGTGAGACTCTGGCCCCGAGGCTTCGGGACCTGTTCGCGGACGTGGTGGAGACGGGCTCGTTCCGGCCTGAAACGGACACAGCGACCATAGTTGTCCTCCCCAAGACGCAGCCCCCCTCGCGGTCCTGCTCGGACTACCGGCCAATATCCCTCATCAACACCGAAATCAAAATCTATGCCACGGTCCTCGCACAGCGGTTGCGCCCATCTCTTGCTTCTCTGGTCCACCCGGATCAATGCGGATTTATGCCGGACCGGGGGACCAGGCACTGCCTGCGGCGCCTGCACCTCGCGATGGCGCACCGCGGCCGCCTTTCCCCCTATCTGGCCCTCCTGCTAGTCGACTTTGAAAAGGCCTTCGACTCAGTGGGGTTGGCATACTTGGGTAAGGTCCTTGAGCACATGGGTTTCGGTCCCCGGTTCCGTGCCATGGTTGCGGTCCTGTACGCGAGCCCGCGGGCCCGTGTTTTGGTCAATGGAGCTCTGTCTCGCCCGTTTCCCATCGGTCGAGGTACGCGTCAGGGATGTCCGCTCTCGCCCCTCCTGTTCGCTCTGGCCATGGAACCCCTGGCGGTACTGATTCGCTCGGATCCCGCTCTTCGCGGATGGGATTGGCCAGGCCTGGCCCCTGATAAGATCGCCCTCTACGCGGACGACGTCTTCCTCTATCTCTCTGATCCAGCGACCTCGGGACCCCAGGTCCGCCGGATTCTCCGCCGGTTTGGCCAAGCATCGGGTCTCCATCTGAACCCTAAAAAGTCCGTTCTCGTCCCGCTGCACCCGTCCCGGGACTGCTTCGACTGGCAATCGGATATTCCCCTCCGGAGACTCTCCTTTAAATACTTGGGGATCTGGGTCACCCTCCTTCCGGAACTCTGTTGGGCCCTCAATGTGGCTCCTGTAGTCAACAAGAGCAGATCAGATATGCTCCGGTGGCAATCGCTCCCGTTGAATCCGCTGGGGAGAGTTGCCCTCTATAAAATGATGGTCCTCCCCAAGTTTCTATACATGCTACAAAACACTCCGTGCCCCTTTCCGCGCCCGTGGTTCCGGGAACTGGATAAGATGGTGACTAAATTTCTCTGGGGCGGCGGCAGGCCCCGGCTGGCCTTAGATCGCTGCAGAGTCCCCTCCTACGACGGCGGCCTGAGCATGACAAACCTATATCTCTACTATCTGGCCACCCAGCTACTGGTGATCCACGACTGGTTCTCGGGTGGATGGGGCGATCCGGCTTATCGACTCGAGGTGCATTGCCTCGGGTTCTCCTCTATCCAAAACATGCTCTATGGAGCAGCGGTTCCCCTGTCGCTCCCCGGCGTCGTGCGGGCCCCTTTCCTCGCGTGGCGCGCGGCTTTGAGGCACACCCGGTGGTCGGGGACGAACACGCAACTCACACCGCTTTGGCACGGGACATGGTTGCGGGAGGTGGTGGGACTGGTGGGCTTTCGGCAGTGGGATCTTCTCGGGATCTCCACTCTGGGCGATATATGGCGTGGGAGCCACATGTGTTCCTTCCAGGAGCTTCAGGCCCGCTTCTCGCTGCAGCCTTCTCAATTTTATCGCTACCTTCAATTGCGCCATGCGGTCCGGACCCACGTCCCTCTTGACTCTAGATTGCCTTCCCATAGCCCGCCTGAAGCCCAGGTGATGTTAGGGTGTCTGGGGAAGGGGGGCATATCCCGCATTTACAAATCCCTGATTAACAATACCCCGGTAGACTGGAGCGGACTAAAACAGCGATGGGAGGCCTGGGTGGGACCCCTAGATGACGCGGACTGGAGGGACGCCCTTATGGCCCCTCGGTCGCTTACCACCTCCGCTAGGTTGCGGCTCATCCAGCTCTACTACCTCCACACCGCTTATCTGACTCCGGACCACCTATACCGTGCGGGCCTCCGCGTGGATGCCTCCTGTGCCCGCTGTGGGATGGCTCCGGCGGATTTTTTCCATATGGTGTGGTCTTGTCCCCGCCTGGCAGAATACTGGGCAGCGATTGAAGCCGACCTGGCGGAGGTTCTGGGATGGGAGGTCCCCCATGAGCCTAGAATGGCCCTGCTGGGCATCACGGACGGGATGGATGGGTCCCGTAACGACAAGTACTGCCTCACTACTGCCCTAATGGTGGCTAAGAGGGACATAGCAGCCGCATGGTCGCAGCCAGACCCGCCCAGAAGGGCTACCTGGAGTAGAGGGGTAGATTGGTGTGCGGCCCAAGAGCGGTCGTTGTACGCTGCCCGGGGCTGCCCCAAAAAATTCCGCAAAATATGGGGGAAATGGCTGGGGGGACTGCTTTGAGGGGTGGGGGCGCAGAGGGGGAGGACGGGGGCTGGGGGAGGAAGGGGGGGTGTTTACATTCGTTTGTCGATACCTTCCTGATTGCAGGTACTGATGCCATGTTCAATGCACTGTTGTATATCTTTCTTGATATTGTCCTTTATGCTGCAAAACACAATAAATTTGTTTATCAAAAAAAAAAAAAAGTTTGCCAAATAAAAACACAGCAGTGGATTTTCATCCAAACAAGATCCTGTCACCATGGCATGAGCTGCTTTGGGGGAACCCGACTTTGCTTGCATGTTCAACCTACTCTTCCTGCTGCGCAGAGGCTGGCATTAAGTAGGGGTCAAGGGGAGGACGATCAGCTGGGAGGCGGTAGGCGAGAGCGATGTGCTGGGGGGGTAGGCAAGAAGAAAGAGGCAAAAACAAAGGCAAAAACAGAGAAAGAGGCAAGGAAATAAGGCAAAAGTCAAAAACAGAGAAAGAGGCAAGGCAAAGAGGCAAAATGGCAAAACAGAGGAAGAAGGCAAAACAGAACTACCGAGTGCAGGAAAACGGGTTAAACAAACGGACAGGAGAAGGCAAAGGAGGGCTCATGCGGCGATAAAGGGCAGTCACACAACGGTGGAGCTGCAGGGGGGAGAGCAGCAACTCCGACCAGGGGCCAGAGGTCTTGCTCCGCACACAAACAGTAATAGTGAGTTCCAAACTATAGCATTTGTGTACAGCGAACAAACCATGGAATCCCTTCACATTTTACTATGGAACACTAATGAAGTATGTTACCACAGTTTCTCAGACTCCACGATACAGGCTTGCTATGGACTGGCCTTGCAGCCTGTAGCAGATGGCCTATTGGTGGCAAAGGAGACGAAGGAGTGTAGAGTCATGTGGTAACACAGATCATTTGCTGAACTAGTTGGAAAGAGCAAGTACATAATGTAAAAGCCTGAACATTCTGAAAGAAGCTAGAGGTTTCCAGATACTTCCGGGTCAAGAAGAGCTAGTACGATTTAAGCACCAGTTAGACAATTAAAATGTGGCTGACAACAGCAGTTTTTTGTACTTCCTTCACCTTTTTTGGGTAGCTCAATGTAACCTTACCTTTCACAGATACCTAGCTTTGCTTGCCGTTTTTCTGGAAAGCCTGCTGTAACTTCTAATACTCCAAGTCATCCTGGTTACCGGAGTCTCTACTACTAGAAGTGCACCTTCAGATTTGTTTCCCAGACTGTATTGTTGTCTTCTGGGGTCTAGTAACGCCCTCTTACTTCCATATCCTGGCATGCCAGTCTACTGATCTTATCAACACATTGAATTCTGGTGTATACAAGTGTATTTAGATTAAAGATACCTTGTTGTATAGAATTATGGGGCTTTCAATGTGCTCCAAGTCAAGTGAGTCTGAACTGAAAAGGAAATACCTTCATGCAGAACATGGTTTTCTACTTTGAAAAAGGTTTCTTTTGTCGCTATTTAGAAGAGTGTCCCAGCACAATATTAAAGTTTTAATACTAACCTGCACGCAGATCTACTTCACAGTGTCGACTACCAACCTATTGACAACGTTAATAGCTGTAGAGTTAGGAACAGTGAACCAGTTCTTCTCAATATATGCTTACCTTAACAATATTTTGGAAGTCCAGATTGTGGTTGTCGATACTGTACAGCTTAATACTTCTGACTTTGATATTGCGACGTAAAAGCATTTACCCATTTGGGAAATATGGTCTTCAATGGTTCAATGCACACCTCATATGTTTTAGCTCTATCAGTCCAGTTCGGTAATATAAGCATATTTTGTCTTTTGACCATTGTCATCAGAGGAACCTCCTACAATTATTCAACAAGCTGGGACATTTCTTATTTTTTCTGGACTCAATCAAGTACCTTTACAAGGACATAATAACTACAACATATTTCTATTCGCCAACTTGGTGGCTTTCACCTGTAGAATCACCATACTTAAGATAGTTTCATTTATTTCACCATTACGTTGAAGAAACTTCTGGAATTTTTCCTTTTGTTGAAAACCTTACTCAATCGGTCTCTGGGCTCCGACGTTTTATTGTGTTCTGTGCTTTAACGTTAACAAAGATGGACAATAAAAGGCACTCCCTCTACATTTAATGAAATGCATTAAAGGTCGCCAGCAATAACTGGAAAATGATCCACAACAAGGTACTGGGGTTCAATCAAACAACATCCACACTTCGGTGTAGACCAACCATGTTGCTACCATAAAACCGATGAACTCTGTAGCATGCATAATAGAGGTTTGGTGTTGGTTTAGTCAATATTTAAGAGCATAGGTTAGCTTTGTGAATACAATACTTTCATTTTTTGGTTCAAGGTACATTTTCAATAACAGTGTGACTTTTTACATGATATGAATTCTTGTTAAGCAGACACACTCTGTGATAAATCAGTTAACTTGTATCTGAATGCACATCATGCACTATAGGGCATATTTCTAGGACATCCTGTAAGCCTACTGGGTGGGAGACTGGCACTTACTTATTATTCTTTTCAGGATGATAAAAAAAACTCTTGTAATACTCCTCTTTGAATAATATTTTCTATTTTATGCTAGAAAATGAAACAATTGACCTTCCATTTGTAGTTCCCTTTGACAGGGCTGTCTTTCAGCTGAGCTGTAGTCATATCTGGTCAGAATCTGACTCACTTTGGCATTTAGATGCACCAGATCTTAGAGCCACATAATCCAGTCGACAATGTCAGTGACCCACCCTGGTAGAAATGAATATGAAAATTCCAACAGCTCAACTATTCTTTCACTAAGCTTGCGTTCTGCATGACACAAGCAGGATAGTAGCCCAAGTGAACAATTATACTGTCTTGGCAGAATCCAGCAATGGGCCGAACCAAGTGTGGTGGGAACAAGAGGACCCAGTGGGCAACCACACACGCAGCAAATCTCAGGACCAACAGGCGGGAACGAGCGCCAGGAGAGTTTAATAACCAACCTCTCCGATGTAACCCTGTCTCCTGTAGAGACACAGGTCCTAGAAAAGGGCCTAGGCTTTGTCCCCTCGGCACTTCTAGACAAATTAAAACTGCATTGTGAGCTAGCAGAATTTTTTAGAAAGCTCAAATTGAAGGCCTACATTGAGGGTAGAGAAGCCAATGAAACACACGAGAGTCCTGTCACCACAGAGCTTAGGTTGAAATCATCTTTTACCCCTCCCCCTTATGGGGTCCCCGCCGAAATCACAGCGTTTGAACAGGTGGTTTTCCACGAAATTGAAACATTTGAAGAGGGTAGCACATTCAAGAATCTAAGCCAAAATGAATTTCTAGCACTCCAGGGATTACAATCCAACACTGCAATCACCATCAAACCAGCTGGCAAGGGGGGAGGGGTGGTAATCCAGAATACCAAGGATAATGAACTGGAATGCCAACGTCTGCTTGACGATAGGAAGAATTACACCCCCCCCTCACCAGGGACTCCTCGCAAGAACTCAAGACAGAAATTAAGACCATGGTCAGAGAAGCAGAAGAGAATGGACATAGCACTAAAAATGAGGCAGCCTTCCTGACGGAAGGAGGTGGCGTCATACCTTACTTTTATACGCTGCGTAACACGCATAAGAACAGGATACCGCCACCAGGACGCCCGATCGTTTCAGGGATCAGCTCCATTCTTGAGCCATTGTCACGTTTGTGACTTCTTTTTAAAACCGCTCATACAACAGACATCTGCATACCTAAAAGACACCAAGAGTCTGCTCCATCTTCTTCAAGAAGTGACCATCGATGAGACCTCAACCTTACTGGTGACCCTTGACATAGAGAGTCGTTACACCAGCATTCCCCAGGACGACACCATCAGGGTACTGGGTGAGGCACCGGATGAGATTGTTTGGGAATACCAGACTCCAAAGGATTTCATTTTGAGGTGCTCCACCCTGGCACTCAAACGGAATTACTTTGAATACAAAGGCAATCTATTCCTCCAAACAACTGGAACTTCAATGGGTAGCATGTTTGCCCCTAGTGTGGCCGGCTTGTATGTCCACGATTTCGAACGCAGATTCATCCTTTCTGCCAACAACCCATGTACCTCTTCCATAGCACTTTGGAAGAGGTACATTGACGATGTCCTTCTGATATGGAATGGACACGAAGACGTCTTAACCACCTTCCTTCTCTGGAGCAATACCCTCGACCAAAACCTTAAATTTACCCACACTTGTAACCAACAGGAGGTGGTTTTCCTAGACGTGGTCATCTCTAAATCTGAGGGTGGACTCACTACCAAGATGCATTATAAACCGTCTGCGAAGAATAATCTACTGGAATTTTCCAGCTTCTACCTCAGGCCCCTCCGGGAGAGTCTACCATACGGGCAATACCAACGGCTTAGAAGGAATTGCAGTAAATTGGCAGATTTCTGTAACCAGACAGCTGACCTTACCTCCAGACTGAAAAGTCGAGGTTACCCTGAAAGAATCCTGAACAAAAGCTACAAGAGAACACGTAACCAACCAAGGGAGGCACTCTTAGAGGACAATCTTCCTCTTTTCCTCTTTTCATTTAGAAAGGGCCGCAGTCTAAGGGATTCTCCGGTACACACACGACCAAGAGTTCAAGAAACCTTGGATGCCCCCTCTGTTACTGCAGCCTGGGGCCTACCTAGAGTATTGGGCCACTATCCTTGTGCAAACTGTAGCATCTGCAATTTGACTACACACACACAAAGACCCTTGATCTAGAACCAGGCAAAACATGGTCACAACGCACTCACAAGAACTGTAACTCCACAAACGTGGTATATCTGATCACGTGCCCTTGTGGGTTGCGTTATGTAGGGATGACCACACGGAAAACTAAGCAAAGCGTGTGCGAACACAGAAGTAACATCAGATGTAGGAGGATCATGACCAAACTCCGTGAACACTACATACAACATAATCACACCACGAATGACTTGAAGTGGACTGTCATTGAACAGGTGAACTCAGGCAGAACCATCCAGCAGTCCCTGTTTGGGAAGGAACAGAGGTGGTTCTACCGTCTGGGCACAGACAAAAATGGGCTCAACGACACCATCCCATGGGGCACTGTATTAACAAGATAGTGACAAGCCACCCCGGACTCATAGATAGACCCTTGACAAATAATCTTAGCACATGTGCGCAGACAGACTACCTATGACCAAAAGATGCTCCAGGTATGAGTCTACTCCCTCTCTACATGTTTTCCCAACAGGCTCATGAGATCCCCTACATGGGCACTCCCAGGTTGACTAACTTCGCCCTCGGTAATTTTACCAATTAACACACCTGCGGCCAGCCCACGCTAAATAGTTACACACAACCGCAGGGCGACTTTAGACAAGCATGTGTGCCAGAGCAACATTGCCACGCAGTACCACTGCCAGCGCGCTCTGACCTTTTGAAATATCGATATGACTTAAGAATTTTAACATTGCAATGACGAGAGAATATATGCTTACCCATGTATACAAGAACACACGCCTGTTATGAGAGTTCCCTTTTCCATTCACGAAATATATTACCCTCCCTCTATTCTCCCACAACGATGCATTGCTAAAGGATGAGGCATGATGTTCGAAAATGCAATCCGTTTGCTAATAAAACTTTGTTGAGAAAACTCAATTGGGACAATATAGGCCAGCGTTCTAGTGCGACGCGTGACGCTTAGTGCCACATGATCCCAATCCCTTGCTCTGATTGGCTGACGATTAGCCGCATACGGAATGACGTAGGCTCTATGACGCAGCCCCCCGCCCCTCCGGGATGCCAATACGATTCCGACGAGCCCCTGATTAGCTTTTACAGCCCTTATAAAGAACCCAGGGACACGGGCTTTCCTATCGATGGGGTCTGGTTTCAGAGGGATTGCACAGGTACCGAGCGGGTGCCTGGCTTTGCTGGCGTGAGTAGAATCCTGCAACCACGCGACAATACAGATGTCCAAGAGCGGGTCCACTAATGTGATTTCCCGCGTTCCTCTCCCTTTTCTTTACAGGGTGTGCCTACTAGCCATCATCCCCCCCTTCCGAGACCCATGGAGTGATTAATGAACACTCCCCATGTAAGAGAGTCTTCTTACCCGTTCTGGAATTACATCGTGCTTTCAGTCACTCGCCACACTGCACCAGGCGAGCCCATGAAAGACACGTTAGCGTTTGTGACACTGACGCACCCATACCACTTAACGCCCGAGTAGGCGAGCAGGTGAAATAGCGCTATACAAATTCGGTACCATCACATTAAGAGTGGAACCTACCACTACCACTAACCTTAATGTGAAAACTATGTGCACAATCATATCTCACCATATCCCACCATAGCCCCGTGAGATACAGTTGCAGTGCACGTTGAGAAGAGCATGAGTGCATGAGCAATTTTAGAACAACATACGCCCTGTGACTACATGATTATTGATCGTTTTTATTTGTGTATTTCTTTGTGTGTCTGTTCTTCCTTTCAGATAACTGCTGGGTCCCTACAAGGATCAGGTACCCGCAGGAACAACAGGTTTTAACCATTTTTTCCTGTTTTTTTCACATACATGACCTCCTGGTTAGGGTGAGCCTTAGCGCGCTCACACCGCCAGGGTCCACACACTGTTCCTGAAGAATGCCTAGCTAGTCACAACATTCAGGCAGAAACATGTTGACCACTCACAGTGAGACATAGCTGAGACATCTATCCCGCATATATACCGCTCATTTTACTTTTAACCGTGCCAGGTTGGCTGACGAATAAAATTACTTTTGGGCACAACCCAGACACTTTTTAACTCACTTCACATTCACTTGCACTTGTAAAACATACAATTTCAACCAGCTTCGCAGTAATTCTGGCGTTGAAGCACACCGGGGAGGTATTCGACCTTCCTGGTGGGGCCCGATGATGAAGTAGGTCACCAACTAGGTTGGTGAGTGAGGGCTTTCTAAAGAGTCAAATCTGACTCTTTATGCTCGCACTTCTCCTAAGGAGGCACACTCTTCTGTTGTTTTGACTACTTTTTAGGGGGACCAAGAGTGCTCCTTGTAACAAAACCCTCTCTCTCTTGTTGTTTAATAGAATCCAGCAATGTTCACCAAGGCCATATTCTGCAACACAGTACCTTGTGAATTCCACTGGGATTTCAATGGATTCTACACTCTTGAAGTCTTCTAACCAACATGTAGGTGACCTCCCACTAGCTAAAGATCAATTCAGTATTTTGAAGGGGAGTTATTGCTAGTGAATGATCACAGGGATGGCTCTTAGAATTCAACAGAATGGTCTCATGGCCAGTCTGGAATAAACTGTTCTTCAGCTGCCCCCTCTCTATCTGCTGACTATTTTGCTTCAGCTCCAGCCAGAAAAGTGGTTTCTCCTGGAGATACTTTGATTCGGTTAAGATTCCTTACAAAAAAAACAGTCCCATTCTAGGTTTCATTGATCTTTTTGTTGTGGTAATTTTTTGCGAACAGTGGGATTCGGTTTGTTGAATGATGATGTAACATTCCATCAATGTTCACCTCTGGTTCCTGCATGATCGGTTTAGAGCTTTACCGTACAACCTTTTTTTTTTTTTATAGAGTTTTTTTATAGCGCAATCTAGACCCGAGACATTGGGTATCAGAGCGCTTTACATGTGCACCAGTTTCATTACAGATGGACACATTCATTTTTGTTAGGCACAGAGATTAAGTGATTTGCCCAGAATCACAGGATGTTGAGCGTCGTTGCCAAGACTCAAACCCAGCTTCGAGGTCGACTGGTTTAGCCCTAAGGCTACATCCTCTCCCCAACCTTGTCCATGGCACAGCTTACTGAATCTGTATATTACACAAAACTGGTTCTAGAAGAACCAATATCTTCAGGGTGTGTGAAGAAATCACAAAAGTTGGTAGACTGTACACTTTTGTCAAGGCCACATGTACTGTTGAAGTATGCCTCTCCTTTGGTGTTCATGGTTGCAATCAGTACTCTCACCATTGCTGTTTCTATGACTTATTTCTCCTGGATCAATTTCTATCACTCCTAATAACATAACACAACACAACACGCATTTGTAACGTGCATGTTCACCCAGAAGGGTATTTTGGTGTTAAATAATAATTATTTATTCTAACCCAACTCAATGGTATTCATGTTATCGACCTCAGAAGGATGAAAGGCTGAGTGGACCTGTCATGATTTGATCTTGGGACCATGTGGTCAAACACAGGCCTCTACAGTGGATGCATTTATTCACTAAGCCACCAGACCCTGCCTTCTCCTAATGAATAAATGAATAGTGGGATTTCTAGAGCGCGTGGATACTCCCAAGAGTGTCCCAGCGTTATTTGAAAAGTAAAAGGGCGCGAAGGGACGCCTTAAAAAGAGAAAAGTCAGGTCTTAAGTTGCTTTCTAAAAGGCCGTTAGTTTTCAATTTGGCGCAGTTCAACAGGCATGCTGTTCCAAGCTTAAGGGCCCAAAAAGGAGAAGGATCTGCCTCAGGTTTTTGCTCACCTAACCCTCGGAATTTTAGCACAGTAGCCAAGGGATGAGCACAGAGAGAGTTCAGGTCAAGACTGGCTCAACGCCCTGTGCACGAGGATCAAGGTTTTAAACACGATCCTTTTTTTTAGGTTGAAATCTGTTTTATTTAACTTATTTTAAAAACAGATAATAATACCTAGCAAACTATTGGGGTGGGGGGGATTGACAGAGCAAGGTAGCAGGGTTGAAGAAGAGGATAGGAAAGAGATGTCCGGGGGGAAAGGGGTAAGGGTCTACTCGATAACTCCTGGTGTTATAAACTGCGAAGTGTCCAGGCCATGGGGTAGAGAGCGCAGGTTAGAACGTCACTGCCACGCATCAGTCAACGCTATGGTCCGTTTATTTGAGATAGGTTGGACAATCCTATGTAGGGTCCACACGTCTTGCCAAACTGCGGTAATTTGCCAACCATTACCGCGGTCACCTTCTCCATGCCAAGAAGTTACCATAGTTTATTCTGCCAATCCAGTCGCGTTGGCGTATTATCAATTCCCCACAGACAGTATTACTTGCTTCGCTGCACAGAAGGCAAGGGTGATAGCCCTCTCCCTCGCTGAACGTAAGTGGTATGCTAGTGCGTTGGGGTGGCCCAACAAGTTGTAGTTGAGGACATGGGTAGGTCAGTGTCTTTCATCTCGTTAATGTCTACCAGTACATCCGTCCAATATTGTTGTAGTTTGGGGCAATGCCAGAGAATGTGTGTCAGTGTGCCTAGATGTCTGCACTCCCTCAAACAGCCTTCACCCCTGCCCTGTTTCCATTTACCTGTTTAGCAGGAGTGTAATACAAATAATGCGCAATTTTAAGTAAGGTCTCCTTACCGGAGGCACTAGAAGCAGACATACCGGCTTGGTGCAGGATGTCTGACCACTCCCTAGGAGTGAAGGAGCGTTCACATTGTAGTTACCATTGCCACTGTACCGAGGATTTAGTATTAACCTTCTAGGCATGAAGGAAGGAAGGCATAAATGTCAGAGAGGAGTCCTTTGTCCGTGTTACTGGTGAGAAGCCATTTCTCAAAAGGTGTAAGAGGTCAGCTGGCATGTGGTCGTATGTGTTGCTGTGAACCCAGTGTCTAATGGTGACATACTGCCAGTGTGCACTAAGAGGCACGTCAAAATTAGACTTGATTTGTGCAAATTCCATAAGGCCATTTTGATCAAATAGGTCCCCCACCCTCTTATAATTGGCTTTTTGCCACTGTGAGAATTTGGTCCCCTGAAGGGCCAGCGGGAAGTCAGGATTCTCCAGAATCGGTGTCTGTGGTGATGTGCCGTTGGAGAGCTTCCATGCCAACTGTACCTTGTTCCAGGTTCCCACCTTCGCCCTAACTATGGGGGAGATGTAAACCCCTGTTGGTCGGTGTGGCTTGGGGAGCCATGGTACTTTCCAGATGTGGACCCCAGCTACTGCTTGGTCTATAAAGCACTAGTTCTACTCAGTGCGAGGCCTAGATCACACTACTAAATATCTGAGGTGTGTCGCCTGACAGTATCATGCCAAGTGGGGAATACACAAACCATCCTTTGCTGTAGCCAGTTATTTGTTTCTTTGCCATGAGTGCCTTCTTACCAGCACATATGGAGACTTCAATCATCTACTGCAGATTACCAATGTCGTGAGGGGGAATAGGGAGGCTGCGCAGAAATGTCTGCATAACATATAGTATCTTGAGGAGTAAGGTCAATTTAACAAGTGCAAGCCTTCCCAGCCAGGAGAGGGAGTTTCCCTTCCAAGAGTGAAGTCTGACCTGGAAATGGAAAGTAACGCAGCGTAATTGTGTTCCACTGTATGCTCTTGTATGGGAAGTATTTGCAGGCCTAGGTATGTGACCCATCAGCGGGGGATGTGAAGGGTTGTGTAATGGCTATCATAACATCGTCCGCATTTAAGGCTAGGTTATGTTCCCTGCCCCCTAAGGTAACTTCCGCTACATGGGGGTGTCGGTGCACTCTTTCCGCAAACTGCTCCATGTAGAGGACAAAGAGGAGAGGTGAGAAGGGGCAGCCCGATCTAGTGCCACAGACTACACTGAAGGGTTGTGGCATCAGCACATTTGTTCTGAACTTAGCTTTGGGGTTAGTATAACTACACCATATTCAGCAGCAACACCTGGCACTGAGGCTGGCCTTGGGCAGCACCAACTGAAGATACGGCTAATGTACTCGGGCAAATGCCTACTCGGCATCGACCGATATCAGGAGCACTGGTGTGCAGGAGCAATGAATTTTATCTGAGGTGACAGAGGCATTTGGTATTGTCACTGCAGCTCCTTTTTGGAAGGAGCCTGGGCTGATGGGGGTTTACCAGTCCCTGCAGGTAGGGGGCAAGACGGGCCACCAATATGCGGGTGAAAATCTTGGCATCCACGTTTAACAATGAGATGGGGCAAGGCGCAGAGCGCCGGGTCCCTCCCAGGTTTGAGGAGTATCGTAATGATAGCTTCTCTCATAGTGTCTGTGAGTGAGCCTGAAGTGCAAAAAGAGTTATAGAGGCAGACCAATAGGGGGCTAGGGTAGTTACAAATAGTTTATAAAAATCAGAGGTGCAGCCACCTTGGCCAGGCGCTTCACCCGGATGCAAGCAAGCTATAGCCATGAGCGCCTCTTTGGGATGGATATCCCTGTCTAATTGTGAGGCATCTTCTATAGGGAAGCGTTCTGTATGAACCCGGGCCAAGTATACTTTATTGTACCCAAGTTCAAGTGTCTCAGCTGTATATGGTGTATAGAAGAAGCTTTCAAATTCTTGTGCGATTAGTGCATCCCGATACAATCAATTCCCCGTGACCATTCAATCTCGGTTATTCCCTGAGTACTTAGGCACGTAGCCGATATGTCAGAAGGAGCCCTGCTTTATTGCCCCCAGTGTAGAATTTGTTTAGTAGGAAGGAGAGCATATTCTGCTTTGTCTATGCCGAAGGCCTTAAGCTGCTATCGAGTTAGCATGAGTTGGCACCGTATTTTATGAGATCCAGATTGTTTATGGACCTCTTATAATTATTTCCCCTCTCCCTCCAGGTGAAGTCGTTTGTCTGTTCTGTCTCTATTAAGTCACGCAGTAATGGCTATAAAGTTGCCTCGTAGGACTGCTTTCAGTCTGTCCCATAGTAAGGCCATGAGAGTATCGGATGTGTCATTGGTGCTGAGAAAGGTGTAAACAGTGCCACTGATTTCAGATATAGTTGAGTCGTGTGTCAGTAACTTATGATTGAGGCACTAGGTGCGAGACTGTAGCATGGAGTCTGGGACGTGCAGTATGAAATAGAGGGGCGAATGGTCAGAAAGAGGTGACACTGAGGTCTACTAGTATGGCAGATGCAAGGTAAGAAAGAAGTTTATTCTGGCATAGGTTTGGTGGGCTGCCAAGAAGAATGTGTAATCTTTTACTGCTGGGTGACGCAAGTGCCACACATCTACCAGTCCCATGTCCCTCAACCAGTGAAGGCCTGCAGTTGTGAATGCCCCTGTCTGCCCCATCCTGTGAGCCAATCTGTTCAGGAGTACAACCTGAACCAGATTAAAATCTCCCCCTGTAAAGGTGTCTGCATCGGGGGTGGCCGTCACCTAGCCCATAGCCTCCAGAAGGAAAGCCTCTTCATGGGCATTTGGTGCATAGATGTTTGCAAGTGTGAATGTGTATGCTTTCATCGCAATGTGCAATGAAAGAAGTCTATCTGGTAGCTCAGCTTGTGTCTGGATGACCCGGCCAAGGAAGCGTGTGGTCAACAGGACTGCCTCCCAAGCCCGTTGCCCTGGGCCAGAACAAAAGTCTTGGCAGTCAAACCAACGAGACTGCAGGTTTTGCCACTCTGCTTTGAGAAGATGGGTTTCTTGGATAAGGCAAATAGCACATTTGGAACCTCTAAGCATGGAGAGAAGTGCCAGTCGCTTTGCTGGAGCATTGAGGCCTCGGATGCTTAAACTAAGTATCTTAATCATGTGTTAAGAGTGTACAATAAAGCCAAGCATGCAGTGATGGGTCAAGCAGTGGTGTGAGTATATGGGCATGAATTGTCGAGCAAGGGATCAGGTGGATATAGTACAGAACAATACAATTGAGACTTTCCCCTCCTGGGAACATTATGAACAAAGTGAAAGAGTTAGAGAGGTCCATTTCATCGGTGGCTGGACATCTCTGCGCAAAATTGAGAGTGGGGTTGGAGCTCCGCTGCATTAAATTAAGGTGTCAATTAAGGGATGGTAGTGCAGCCAGGACTTCTAAGTCTGAGCCGGGGGTTATCTCAAGAGTTGGGCCAGATGTCCGATGTGTAAGGCGCAGTCCATCCTATTGTTAATCTTTGTTAGGGTCTGATATACTGTCCCAGTGCTGGAGTTGGCACAGCAAGGCCGTTATTTCTTTGCAGCCTTCCCTTTCTGTGCGTTTAGCAAAGTATTTTTTTGCTGATCGTGAGGGTTGCTGCGACTTGGTCAAGGAGTGTGGTGGGCATTGTGGCTTTGGGAGTTTGGTTTCTTCCCCTTGGGGAGCCTCAAAGCCCAGTGCGGAGTGTGCATCCTCCAGGGTGCAGATAGTGTGAGTCTCATTATTCCAAACAAAGGTGAGCCACAAAGGGTGACCTCACTTATACCAGATCCCTTTCTCCCGTAGGAACGTAGTGGTGAGTCGAAGTGTCCTATGGCACTGCAGCGTTAGAGGAGACACGTCTTGGAACAACCACACCTTTGCTCCCTAAAAAGGTAATAGCATTCTGGTCTTGTACCGCCGCCATGATGGCAGCGTGCCTGGGAATTTAGCTGGTCAACCCCCTCTATAGGTGCGATCCAAAACAATGTCCTTGTCTTCAAGGTCTGGCGCAACATGGCGGAACAAGCAGATGACAGTCATCCAGTTTCTCGAAGTCCGCCTGCAACGGAACCCCTTTGATTCTGATATTAGAGCGCTGTGATCTATTTTCAAGATCTTCCAGATGGCCTCACAATTCTTCGTATTTGTAGTGGAGTTCTAGTAATTCACATCAATGGTCATCAAGTTCCTCTTTGCATAAGTCGCTGGTTTGTTCTAAGGCGAACACTCTTTGGCCCAGTTCTGCTAGGTGTTTCTTAATGTCCTTGACATCTGCCACCATATCTTGCTTGAGGGCGGGTATTTCGTCTTCAGGGTGCCAAACAGAGTATCCAAGAAGGCATGGGTGACAGGTGCCTCTTCCAAGGAATCTGGGGTAGTCGTGGCTATGTATGAGGTCGCTGTAGGCGAGGCATCCCAAAGCTGTTCAGATTTTATTGATGGAGGGTTTACTAAGCATGTCCAAAGTAGTGTATTTCTTATTGTGGTGCATGGCAATTATAGCGCCATGTCAAAACGAGGTAATTTCCTATATAAGCCCCTCCTCAAACAAATGAGGATGAAACTAACCTTTCCCAAGAAAGTCTTCATCTTCTAAGTGGAAGAACCTAGAAAGACCATCAGCATTGGCATGGTCAGTCCCAGTTCTGTGTTCCACTGTAATGTCCATTTCCTGTAGAGATATGGACCACCTCAACAGTTTGGGGGTTTCACCGTTCATTTGTATTAGCCATCTGAGAGGCCTGTAGTCAGTTTGAACAATGAAGTGGGAGTCAAACAAGTATGACCTCCGCTTTAGGGACCAAACCACAGCAAAGGCTGCCTTCTCAATGGCACTCCAACGCTACTCGCAGGGGATGAAAGAAAAAGGTTGGTTATGGTCATCATCATTGGTTTGGGATAGGACTGCTCCTATCCCATGTTCAGAGGCATCTGTCTGCACAATGAACAACGTGGTGTAATCTGGAGCTTTTAGAATGGGTGCTGAGCACAATGCTTCCTTCCGAGTGTCAAAAGTCTTTTGACAGCTCACTGTCCAGTTAACTTTCTTTGGCATCTTTTTGGAGGTCAATTCTGTGAGTGGTGCCACAATGGACCCATATCCCCTCACAAACCTTCTGAAATACCGAGTCAAGCTAAGGAATGCCCTGACTTGGGTCTGGGTGGTTGGAGCTACCCAGTCCAGAATTTTCTGGATTTTGGATTTGCCCTTAACCCGTCAATCAGTTCATCAGCCCGAGGAATTGGGTATGCATCAGTCTTGGTTACAGCATTGAGCCCCCTATTGTCCACACCATACCTCAACTCTTTCTTCCCACCCTGGGTGTGAGGTTTGGGGACTAAGACAACTGGACTGGTCCAGACGCTCTCAGAGGGTTCAATGACTCCCAATTCCAGCATCTTGCTTACTTCAGCTTTGGTGCTCTCTTTGACATGATCAGACTGCCTGTCAATTTTGTTTTTGACAGGTAGGCTGTCACCAGTGTCCACATCCTGTGTACACGACCAGGGGTCAAAGATAAGCGCTCAGTATACTGATGTAGGACTTACCTACAGACTTGCCTCAGTTGGGCAGTGAGGGTGTCTGGGAAGACCACTCCTTCCACTGACCCATCTTTAGGGCTGTTTGAGAAGAGGTCAGGGAGAGATACACTCTTTGCTTTCTGATCCTCATCTGTGACCATCAGCATGGTCACTTCAGCCCTGTCATGATAGGGTTTAAGGCTGTTAACATGGATGACCCTCGTGGGGTACCTGTAACTGCCAAGGTCCACCAGCTAGGTGACCTCCCGTTTTCTTTTTAGGATAGGGTAGGGTCCACTCCATTTCTATTGGAGGGCCCTAGAAGCCACAGGCTCCAAAACCCACACCTTTTGCCCTGGTTGGAACTCCACCAGTGCAGCGGTTTGAGCTTCTGAAGCTCTTGGCTGGCCTCACTGTCTTTAGTTGCTTTTTTCATGTAGTAAATCATTCTGGAACGAAGGCCAAGCACATAATTCACAATTTCCTGTTTAGGCTCTTTGAGAGGCCTCTCCCATCCTCCCTTCTCAAGACACAATGATCCTCTTACAGGATGACCAAATATAAGTTCAAAGGTGGACATCCCTACTCCCTTCTGTGGCACTTCTCTGTAGGCGAAAAGGAGGCATGGTAGTAAGACATCCCATCTCCTTCTGAGTTTTTAGGAAGTCCACCAATCATACCTTTCATGGTCTTGTTGAATCTTTCAACAAGGCCATTTGTTTGGGGGTGATAAGGGGTAGTGAACTTGTAAGTCACTCCACATTCTACCCACGTGTGTTTCAGGTAACCAGACATGAAGTTTGTACCTCTGTCTGACACCACCTCCTTTGGAAAAACAACTCTGGTAAAGATAACAATGGGGGCTCTAGCTACTTCAGGAGCAGTAGTAGTCCTTAGGGGAATTGCTGAAGGATACCTGTTAGCATGGTCCACTACTACCAGTATGCATCTGTGTCCTGAGGCTGTTTGAGGGTCATGGGGACCGAGTACATCAATCCCGACCCTTTCAAAGGGAACCCCAAACACTTTAAATGAAAATAAGAGGTAATTTAGCAGGCCACCTGTCTTGCCACTTGCTTGACAGATGGCACAGGACTTACAATACTCCTTCACCTACTGCGACATACCTGGCCAGTAGAAGTGGTTCACCAACCTACTCCAAGTTTTGGTCTAGCCAGGATGCCCAGCTAGGGGGGGGATGTCACAGGCCAATGTGAGGAGAAACTCTCTAAACTGCAGAGGCACTCCACTCTCCTAGTGGCATCAAGTTTGGGGTCTCTGGCTTCAGTGTAAAGGAGTGCCTCCTCCCAATAGGTCCTCTTTTTCTGATCAGCAGCTTGCTGTCTCAGGCTTTCAAGAGTGGGACAAGTCCTCTGCCCCAGGCACAGATAATTCCATAGAGGGTCCCCCCTGGGCCCAAGAGCCCTGCTGTGTAAGGCCCAAGCTCCTGGGGCTCCCCTCCCTCTGGGGCTGACAGGTCGTCTCCCTGAGGAGTGGGGACCTGATCTGGAATCTGTTTAGAAGCTGGTTCCACTGTTTTCTTATCCTTTCTCTTGGAAGGTTGGGCCATTATCCCAGACTCCAACTCTTTGTGTTCCCCCTGGGCTCTACACTGTACTCTCGCTTTCACACACACCCATTCAGTTAAAACCCAGCTTTGCTGCATTGGTTTTTCTTTCGACCTCTGCCCATGCTGAGGACTCCAGACCATTGCCTAACAGACACTGTAAAGGAATTGCAGAATATACCACCACTCTCTTGAGGCCAATAACCCCTTCCCACTCTATGGATACCATCGCCATGGGATGTACCTTAGCCTGATTATCAGCACCGAGGACTGTGTAGGTCTCACTAGTCAAGTATTGTTCTGAGGACACTGGTGGTTTAGTCACCATGGTGACACTCGCTCCAGTGTCTCAACCTAATCCCATTTATATGTGGCTGCGGTCTTTATTTTTCCATATTAATAGGTCAGACATCCAGGGCAGCTAAATCCACCCCTCCCTCTGAGACAAGAGTTGCCTCAGTGAGCTATCTGAAATGGTCAAGGCTTATCAGAGCACTGTCAACCTCCTGAGGCGGAAGCCGGGAGAAACGCTGTGGTTTTTAACTATTTGCTGCTATAATTTTAAACTATTTGCTGCTATAATTGTGTGTTTTTAAAACTTACCTGCCATTCTCCCCGTGCACCCTCGCGCAGCGGACCTTCGCGCTGACGAGGGAAACTGTTTACTTTTGCCGCCATTACCGGGGAACACTGAGGCCATGCCCACCACCCTCAGGCCACGCCCCCCGCATCCAGCTCTTAAGCCGCGCTGACTACGAGCGCGATTAGAGCACTGTCAACCTCCTGAGGCGGAAGCCGGGAGAAACGCTGTGGTTTTTAACTATTTGCTGCTATAATTTTAAACTATTTGCTGCTATAATTGTGTGTTTTTAAAACTTACCTGCCATTCTCCCCGTGCACCCTCGCGCAGCGGACCTTCGCGCTGACGAGGGAAACTGTTTACTTTTGCCGCCATTACCGGGGAACACTGAGGCCACGCCCACCACCCTCAGGCCACGCCCCCCCGCTTCCAGCTCTTAAGGCGCGCTGACTACGAGCGCGATTAGAGCACTGTCAACCTCCTGAGGCGGAAGCCGGGAGAAACGCTGTGGTTTTTAACTATTTGCTGCTATAATTTTAAACTATTTGCTGCTATAATTGTGTGTTTTTAAAACTTACCTGCCATTCTCCCCATCCACCCTCGCGCAGCGGACCTTCGCGCTGACGAGGGAAACTGTTTACTTTTGCCGCCATTACCGGGGAACACTGAGGCCACGCCCACCACCCTCAGGCCACACCCCCTCACAATATAAAAATGTACATTTTCCGGACGCGCAGCGGGCGCGCCTAAGGCAAGCCCGTCTGTGCCCGTCCGCGACCAGTCCGCGGCCAGCGCCAGCTACGCTGCCGGTGAGCGCTTAGACACTAAGAGGATAGTCTGGTCCAAGTCGGAACTAATGGCGCTGAACACAGCTAAACCCTGTCAGGCGACCAGGTTTGACCTGACCAATTCTGACTTACCGCCATCTTGCTTGCTCTGCTGCAAAACACTCAGTGATGGCTCGTCCCTAAATAATGTTTTCTTAAACACTAAAATAAGCCGCACAGCGAAATCCTCTGCTACTCTTTTTAGAGCTGGACTACTGAATTGCAGATCCCTCCCTAGGCATGCTTATGATATCTGGCTGCTAATGGCGGATTCTGAGTGGGACGCCTTATTCCTCACAGAAACTTGGCTTAAGGAAGACAATCTGGCCTCCATTACTCTGGCTATTCCGCCGGGCTTCAAAATTAGCTTTTCGAACAGAGAGGAGGATAGAAGGGGCGGCGGAGTGGCTATAATCTTCAAGGATAAATACATATTGGCGTCCTCTACACCTACCACTATCTTTGGCATAGAGGGGTTACACTTCTGCCTTCAAATAAACCCCCAACTGTCTCTAGCCAGCCTGATTATCTACAGACCCCCGGATTGCTCCTCGACAAATACGTGTGAACTTATGGACGTCATAGTCCAAAGTTCTCTTGCCCACCCACACTATATTATAGTAGGTGATTTCAATGTCCATGCGGATAGACCTGACTGCCCCCAGGCCACCCAACTTATTAATACGTTGCAAGCTGCTAACCTCACTCAAATCATTTCTGGACCTACACATCGGTCAGGCCATACGCTGGATTTAATTTTTTCCAACATATTGGATACGACAACTAAGACTCCGCAACCACTGCTATGGACGGATCACTTTTTAATTCCCTTTTTAATCTCTTTTCCATCCCACTGCCAGACAAGGGGAAAACGCTCTTATGTGCGTAGAAATTGGGATAATATATCAGCCAACACCCTATGCCCTGCCCTCACTGTTGCCCCCTTAGCCCTGACGAAAGACGTCAACTCTGATGCTGTGGCATTAAATCACTGGATAGGCAATACAGTGGAATCTATCGCTCCTGCAAAAACTGCCACGTCACGCAGAGAATCCCCTTCCGCCCCCTGGTTCTCCAAAGAGCTGATGGCTGAAAAAAGCAACTGTAAAAGGCTGGAGCGCCTTTGGCGAGTAAATTATTGTGATTCAGCAAAAACTTGCTATAAAAAAGCTCTACACGGTCTCCATCAATCCATAAAAAAAGCTAAAAAACTATTCATTGTGAACTCCATTCATCTAGCGGAGCAATCAAGTAAAGAAGTCTTTAAGATTGTTCAATCTTTTTTTAAACCTAGGGCTATTGAGACTGAAGTTATCCCGTCGGCGAGACTCTGCGAAGACATCTCGGACTTCTTTGACAAAAAAATTATGAAAGTGTATAACACCTTCACGAGCCCTGAGCCCACAGTTATGGCAGACATGACAAAGAATGAGCTGCCCTCCCTTTCCTTATCTCAATTTCATCCTATCCCCCTCCCTGAAGCATTAAAGGAAATACAAAAATGCAAATCAGGGGCCCCTGATGACCCCTGCCCACCTAAGCTCTGGAAAATGATGTCGGACGCTATTGTAGTACCACTCCTACATATATGGAATACATCCATTGAAACAGGTACGTTTCCTGAGTGTTGGAAACATGCCACACTTCTCCCTCTGAAAAAAAAGCCCAATGGTGCTCCCGATGATCTAAGTAATCTCCGCCCAATCTCCTTATTAGCAGCCCCAGGTAAAATGCTCGAAAAGCTGATACAACGACAATTGAACAGCTTTATTGAGGATAAAGGGATTCTTCATGAAACAGTCAGGTTTCAGGTCCGGTTTCAGCACCGAGACCGCCCTTATTGAGGTAGCCGAATCGATCAGGTGGTCCTTAGATTCAGGAGCATCAGCTATGTTGGTGCTCCTGGATCTATCAGCCGCTTTTGATACGGTGGATCACGGCAGAATGCTGCTACGTCTGAAGGACATAGGTCTGGAAGATAAGGCACTGAGCTGGCTCCACTCCTATCTCACAGATCGTTCTCAGAAAGTGGCATTGGGCACCTTCTCCTCTAAGCCAAAACATCTTTGGTGCGGCGTCCCTCAGGGGTCGGCACTCAGCCCTCTTCTTTTTAATGTTTATCTAGCCCCACTTTTCACTCTGATTGCCAATTGGGGGGTTAAGGCAATTTCGTATGCAGATGATACGCAATTAGTCTTCCCCTATTTGGATGTGTCGGAGGCAGCTTTTAGCAAAATGAGGGGCTGCCTTCGAGATGTTGCCAGCTGGATGAATGCAAACAAATTAAAATTGAATGCAAGCAAAACGGAGGTAATATTCTTTGGTAAAAACACTCATCCTCCTTCGGACCTATGGTGGCCTCCTGAAATGGGCCCACCACCATCCCCTGGAACCAATGCGAAGAATCTGGAAGTAAAATGGGATGAGAATCTCTCTTTTTCCTCTCACATACAACAGGTTTCTACTGGATGTCTCCACAAACTCAGAAACCTTCGTAGGTTCCTTTCTTTTCTACCAGAAGAGTGTCGCAAAACGGTAGTTCATGCGACAGTTACTTCCAGATTAGACTACGCAAATGGCCTTTATCTTGGCTTGCCTAAATATCTGGTGCAACGCCTTCAGATCGTACAGAATGCGGCTGCGAGACTGATAAAGCACATTCCTTTCAGACAGCATGTCTCTCCGCATCTGCGCGAGCTGCATTGGCTCCCAGTGGCAAGTAGAATAAAATTCAAAGTTCTTACCCTAGCGTTTAGAGCACTAAAAGGGACCTGCCCCAATTACTTAAAAATCAGACTCCCCCGCTACCATCAGGAGAGGCACTTGCGTTCTAACTCCCAGCTTCAGCTACTCGTCCCACGAGCAAAAAAAGCCAGACTTGGGGGCAGGTCTTTCTCTGCCGGCACGGCGAAACTTTGGAACGCCCTGCCTTCTGCCATCCAATCTGCCACGACAGAATCTAGCTTTAAGAGGCTTTTAAAGACCTGGCTCTTTATGCAGAAAACTTGAGCATTCCTCCCTGCCTCCTGCTTCTCTGATTTCTGCTCACTTAGCGCCGGGACACCTCCTCGTGAGGTAGCTGTTCGCGCTCTACAAATATCAGTATTATTATTATTATCTTTGATCCCATGTGGAGACTTACCACTGCATTTTTTGTTGGGGCAGCTAAGGCCTCCATTTTGGTGTCCAATAGCCGTAAAATCATGATTCCAAGCCTTTTTGGTATCCCAGTTCTTACCCTGGTACCCACCCTTAGACTGTGTGGCGGTCCCATCCTTGTGAACAGGTTTTTGGGGCCTTTAGAAGACTTTGTTTTTATCTTTTGCTTGAACGCCCTCTTTTCCTGGGGGGAGTGGGGGGGGGCTTTTGACCTCTTTCATTTGGTCTCTGTAGAATTACAACACCCAATCATCAGGAAAGTCTTCTTAATTAAAGCAGCACAGTACAATGGGTCTACATGCAAGCAGGCTCACTGGACAACTCAGTTCACAAAGGCATTCCAGAACACCCCTGGCAACCATGGAACTGTAGCTACACACTGAAGGTAAACAAACACAGTTTAAGGCGCATAGGTAACACATTTCCCTCCTTAAATAAACAAAAACAAATGAAATTTACACCAAACCTATATAAATGAAACTTACACCAACCTATATAAATGAAACGTACACCAATCTATAATTATCTAAACCCTGCAATAAGATTACCACCTAGGTGGAAGTAAGAAGGACCCCTACACTATAGACCCCAAAACCTACAGATCTTACTTTATACCTCTGCACTTGACAACTCTCCTCACATTCCACACTTTACCATCCTGAGTGACCAAACTATTTTTATAAACTTTCATCACTTTAAGCGCACAACCAAACTTGGAAACTCCTTTCACAGTAAAACCAGGTTTGAGTAACCTCACAGATCCCCCACTTCAAAGGTGGGTACTCGCACTCTCTATCTCTCATCATACCTCACTTTCACCTTCTTCCGTTTTACCTTCTCGGGCCTCCCTTCTAAGATCAAAGCGAAAGGACTCACTGATGACAGACTGTGGATGTATCTTATTATTCCTCATTATCTCTCAATACACTTTTCCACGCACCTCCTGAACTACGTGCCACTTCTATACAGTCTTTGAGTACGCAATTGAAGCGCTCGACCTGACCATTTCTCCTGTAGTTAATATAAAGATGTGGTGACATGCCTGAAGCCACACCCAGACAGGAACTCCTCCATCTCCCGTGACTCAAGTTGCATACCATTATTGGTAACCAAGACTTCTGCACACCCTTCACGAGCCAAAACATCTCTAAAGAATTCAATCACCACAAAAGACATGGCAAATGGAACAAACCTGACCTCAGGCAATCATAACTAACACAAATCTGGCTTGCCGGGGCAACCAATTAAACAGGCCAGAAATATCAAAAAATACTTTCTACCAAGGTGAATTAGGCAATGACACAGGTTTGAGAGGAACAAGATATGTCTTAAGCATTCTATCACTGTTCACATACACTGTACACTCCCTCACCATCCTGTCCACCATAACATCCATACCAGGCCACCAAAAATTAGCCCTGATAAGCCTCTTCACAGATTACATTCCTTGGTACCCCTCATGTGCCAACGTCTCTTGCATGGCACCCAGAGGAACACACTTTCCTCCTTTAAAGATTAAATCACCATCTATTTCCAACTCACCCAAAACTTTAAAGAAAGGCTGCACTCCCAAACTGAAGCCTTTCTCCTTGGGCCAACCATCCACCAAATATTTCTTAATAAGGCGCAACACAACTTCATCACTAGTTCTCATAGCCATGTCACCGCCAACAAACCGTTAAATTCCACACTCACAAAATCACCAACCATTTCCATCTCATTGTGCTCTTCGCTCCTGTCATCTGGACATGGCACTCTGAAAAGACTATCGGCCAGAACATTGCATTTTCAAGGCACATACTCAAAACTGAAGGCGTATTCCCGAAGTCTCAAGGTAAGTCTTGCTATGCGTGTAGTGGCATTCCATTCTCCCTCTGGTGACAAAATACCCACCAAGGGCCTATGGTCAGTCCTAAGAACAAACCTGCAACTCCATACATCGTTTAGGAAATGCTCCATGGCCCACACACAAGCCAGCACTTCTTTTTCAATGACTGCATACCTTCTCTTGGCTTCATTTAGCATTCTGAAGCAAATGCAATATGCCATTCATCCTTACCACTCTTTTGCCCCAAAACTACTCCAATACCATATAAACTGGCATCTACTGTAATAATGCAAGCTTTTAGACAAAAAGGTTTTAGTGTACGAGCTTGTGCAATTTCCTACTTGATAAGTTAGAAAACGGTCTGTTGCCTTTATGTCCAAATAAAATCAGTTCTGTTCCTCGTTAGCTCTCTGAGAGGTTCCATTTTAGCTGCAAACCCACATATGAATTTGCTGTAACACTCATACCGCCCAGCAAATTATAACAACTTCTCTTTGTTGTTAGGGGAGGGAGCATATACAATGGCATCAACCAAGGATTTCTTAGGAACCAGCCCATTACCACACAGCGTGTGTCCAAGATACTCAGAGTCACGAAAAAACTTGCACTTCTCCCCTTTAAGTGTCAGACCATGACTCTCCAAATGCCTGCAAACTTCCCCCACATACTCCATGTGTTCCTTCTCATTCTTAGAGAAAATAAGAATATTATTCTGAAAATATTTTATGAATTTGTCCAAATCTCTGAAAATATTGTACATAGCTCATTGAAAAACTGATGCCACAGAGACCAGGCCAAAAGACATTCAGATAAATTGAAAAAGGCCTGTGGGGTAAGAGATGCAGTAAACTGCCGTGACTCCTCTGTTAACTCAAACTGGTGGTATGCAGAATGAAGACCTAATGTAGAAAACACTTCGGCTCCTTCTACATACACACAACCTCATTGATGTTTGGCAGCGGATGACAGTCCACCATCAGGTTGGCATTAAGAATCATCAAGTCCACACACAACCTAAGACTTTGTCAGCCTTTCGGGCCAAAACAATGAGGGACACCCACTCAGAAGATTCAACCTCTCCAATTATTCAATTTTTTACCATTTCATCCAATATGTTTTTCAATTCTTCTCTGACATTCAACGGAACACCTCTTAACGTCTGCTTTACGGGCATAGCATTTACTTTCACTTTGATTTTATGACCCTTTTAACTTCCCCAGCTTCTTAGAAAAACCTGGGAGAACTGGTGGACCACCCCTTCCTTGTCAATCACATCCCTAACCACCGACACAGGTTCGCTTCTTGTCAGGTTGAGAAAAATACCCAACTTCCACTGGTCCTTCCATCCAAACACATTGACACATTTTGTGGCCACATACAACGCAACCTGAGCAGATCTGTCCTTGAATTCATCATCAACCACCTCATACCCACAATATCTATTCTCAACCCATTACAACTTTCAGCAATTACATCTGACTCCCTAAGAGAATCCAGGCACACCTTGTCACCAAACCTCTGCAAACAATATTCCTTAGTAATAATGGTCCAAGGTGAACCGTAATCTGCCATTAAATCTAATTCCTTCTCCAATATGCGAACCACACACTTAGGAGATCCTATTCCTCTCACTTTCTACAAACCCTCACCAGTGCCCTTGATGGACAGTACAATTCCCACACTGCCTTCACCATCTTCATGGAAACCGCCCTCATCACTAACGCACAATATTTTCCCTTTTGCATTGATGGCTTGACTCCTCTTCCTGAAATGCCTCAACACTGGTGAAAAATGTCCCACACACCCACATTTGCTACAATCTTTACTTACAGGTGGACATTGGGAGGATGACGCTATATGGCCAGTGCTACCACACCTAAAATAATGAAGATTCCTGTCACTTCTTCTATAAATTTGAGCACCCCCACAGGCACCGCCAGCATCAATAGTCTGACTTCCATCACGGTCACCTCCTGCATTGAAAGTTTGACTAGCTCCCTTGAGCACCGCGAGTATTCACACTACAGACACCTTCAGTCTTACTACCTTTGTTCAACGATTTCATCCACACCTCTGACTGATCCAACGCTTTAGCAGTACTAATACCCAATTGCAAGTTAGGATTACCTAAAACCCACATCTTTTCCTGAACATTTTTTACTCTTAACATGCACATTGATCTCTAATCATGTCTTCAGTAATGGGCCCAAAATTGCAGTTAGTTGAAAGAGCTCGAAGACCAGTACTAAATTAATCAAACCTTTCGCCTTCCTCTTGTGCTCGGGTGTAAAACTCAAACCTGTTTAGCGCAACACTCAACTTAGGCTTGAACCGATGTTCCATCCTCAACATGGCCTTTTCATACACACTTCTGTCACCTTGGCCTTCCATAGGTGGTAGAGTACTGAAAATTACCGACCCTCTGAACCCAAACAATGCAGTAGAATGTTCTATCTTTCCACAGCCATTCTTTCCCCATCAATGGCCTTAAGATACGTTACAAACTCTTCCTTCCACCTTACTCACGGAATAGGTGGCTCACCTTTATTCTGAAGAAGCTTAGGAGGGTCAAACTGCATGTCGCTGGTAGGTTAAATCCCACTACAGATAAATATAAATAATTCACAATAGATATACTCGCACTGCCTCAGTTACAGAAATATTGCAGGAATATCCAAAGTGCTGGGAAAATTGCAATATGTTAACACAAAATAAATTGAATATAATGCCGCCTTAGCTACAGAGTTGTAACAACCATGCAATACCTAGTCCTGTTATTTTCTTTATACATGTGACAGAATAAATCAGCAAGATCGATGGCCCCAAAAACAATGTCTGCCCCCCCCTCCGCTTGCTGACAAGCTACAGTACTGCAGGGCAGACACTTGTATAATGGGGTAAAATAAGGCAGCAACAAAGCTGTGCGCAGTACCACTCACACACAAAACTTTGAATTTTGTGCATTGTCTTGTGCATCTTGCCACACCACTTAACGCTCTCAGCAGTGTCTTGTAGACGGAGCCGGCACAACACTGACAAAGCGAAGCAGCTGCGTGCCAGTTCCCATCCTCATCGCCATTCGTAAAATTCTAACACCAGATTACAAGGAAAGTCTTCTTTAATAAAGCAGCACAGTACAATGGACCTGCATGCAAGCAGGCCCACTCAAAAACTCAGTTCACAGAGGCATTCCAGAACACCCCTGGCAACCATGGAACTGTGGCTACACACTGAAGGTAAACAAACACAGTATACAATGGCATATATAACAGTCACCCCCACCAGTGGTAGTTTTGGTCACCCTTGTTTTGACCCAGTGGTATGCTTTCTTCCCGAACTCTTGAGGAAAAAGTGGACCTAAGTCTACCAGGTACTGATGTAATTTCTCTTGATAACAATTACTTAACAGATGCTCTTTTATCAATAAATTGTAAAGCCCATCATAATCATGCACATTGTTATCTTTGAACCAGCCACCTTCTAGGTTTTACTGAAAAGTCTACAAAACCTACCCGGACTGGGTTTTTCGAGTCTCCCTGAACCTGATCCTGTATTCCTCAGAGGTGAGTCCAAAGCCCTCAATCAGGGTATCCTTCATGAGGTCATAAGGCCCATCATCTGCCTCATTCTGTGTCAGGAGCCTATCCCAACACTTTCCTGAGATCAGCCTACAGAGCAGAGAGCCCAAATACTTTTTCCTATGTTCCTTCAGTTGACAAGCCCTTTCAAAAGCTTAAAACCAATTATTGATATCATAACCTTCAGTGTATTTTGGGACAATCCCTTTGGGGATTTTAGGGTCAAAGCCATCTTCCCTAATTATAGTTTTTCTGCCACCAGACATGGGTCCTAGGTCCATCTCGGCACTTTCCTTTTCTATAGCCAGGAGTTTAGCCTCTAATGCTATGCTCTTGGCTAGTTTTTGAAGGTCTGCATCTTCAGTATCAAATTCTTCTGGGGCACTACAAGTAGTGCTCCCAGGTGCTGGAATCATAATCTACTTCAGCATCTACTGCCCATTCTCCAAGGGGGCTTCTCCCTCAGCCATGGCCCTAGCATTATCAGTAATTTTTGTAGATGTGTTTTGTGGATCTAGGCCCCATGGTGAGGTTCCATGCTTTGCAGAGAGTCTGAAAACTGTCCAACTTAAGGTTCTTGTAGGGCCACAGGATGAGCTCCTGGGAAGAACCAGCTGCGTCAATCATGGTTTTAATTTAGTTGGGACCTTTTTAGAAAAGTGACAAACAATGCTAAGTACTTTCTAAAAGGTCTAACTTACTCAAAAGGCTTTTACATTCTATACAGTTTTACTGGGGGACCTAACCAAGGCCCTAACAGCCATTTTAAATAATTTTGAAAGATCGAAAAACATGTTTTTACCTAAAGACAATTTTGGATTCCTTAGTGGAATCACTTATTAACCAAGTGGTACAGCACATTTCGAGTCTTTTATCCCACTGCTGCACCACCAATGTAGGGAGCTGGCTTTTTATGTGATATATCAATAAGTTGATATACTGTGTAAAGAGTCCAGGGGTTCCCTTATGAGTGGACAGGGACTTGCTATGCAATCCCAAAGTGCTCTATGAGGGGATAGTGTGGTCGAGCAGTCTTAGGCTTAACGCAGAGGAGTGCAAGACATTTGCAGATACACACAATGATTAATAAATGACAACATGACTCAAGAAGGAGATCCACACCAATTTATAAAAAGACAAAGTATATTTATATATGCTTAGGCATCAGAAAAAAATTGTTCGGGTAAGTAGTTTTTAAATATAAATTCTTTGCACTTCAAAAAGGAGACAATGCAATGTCTGATTTTTGCAACGTTATCCTGTGGAAGGAAGAACAAGTTCTACAAACACGCGTACAGTACATCGACTTATAGGATTAATCTCCAGGAGTTAAGGTGAGTAGTGGGCAAGGTCCAAAGCAGACCCAGCAGTTCATCACCAGTGGCACGAGGGTGGCCAGGTGCAGGGTGCAAACCAGCATTGAAAGCCCAATAGGTCACTGTAAAAAGAGAATACAGGTTCTGGCTAGGAAGCCAGCCGTGGTGAACCAACAGGGGGGTTCAAAGCTTGTGTTGCTCTGGGACATTGGGACACCTGGGGTCCTCTTCTCCACGGCCCGGGGAGTGACAGGTGCAGAGGGGTCTTTTGGCATTTGGTATTCTTACCGGGAGCAGTAGCGGTCGAGGGGCCCTGCGTGCAGAGGCTGCAGGCGACGTCTGGGAATCCACGAGGGGTGAAACTACAATGGACTCGTGCTCTTAAGGGCTGGGGAACCTTGCTGGCACCGGTGGCCCACTTCAACTCGGGCCAGAGGCTACGGATGCAATTTGTCTCTTCGGGTGTCAAGTTTTGGCGGTTCCGGAGGCCTCAGAGTCTTCTCTTTTGTATTCAGGATGCTTCCCCCAGGGTGCTGGGTCGATGTGATTAAAACCCATCCACTGAAAAAACGCATATAAGCAGTGTTTGATGGCATCTTGGACAATTGGCTTATCTTTCTTGAAAGAAAAAAGTAACTGAGTGTCGCCAGCGTAGGAGACTATCTTGGCCTCAAAAGACTCGATCAGTGTCACCAATGGAGGTCTATAAATGTTGAACCTAGTTGGGCTGGGGTTAGAGCCCTGGTGCACTTCCAAAGAGACACTATTCTTACTAGACGAAAAAGGTGGGAACCAAACCTCTTGGTATCTATTTTCGAGGAAGGATTTTAGCCACTTTAGAGCTGTGCCCCTGATGCCTATATCATGAAGATGGCCATGCAGCCTGGAGTGTGGGACTGTATCAAAAGCAGCAGAAGAGTCCAACAAAATCAGGACTGCTCTTGCACCAGCATCTAAAGTGCATCTGATCTTTTCGGAAACTTCAAGAAGCGCAGTTTCAGTGCTAACTTTAGGCCTGAACCCTGACTGGCTTAGGTGGAGGCTCCTGTTGGACTCTATGTAGTTGGAGAGCTGTCGATTCACAAACTTCTCCATGATTTTAGACAAGGCTTGCAACAGGGAGATGGGTCTGTAAATACTTGTAATATTGGGGTCTGCGTTGTTGTTTTTTTTTTTTTTTTAAGGGGCAAAATCTTGGCCTGTTTCCAGTTAGAGGGGACAATCCCAGATGCCAGAGTTTTATTAAGTAGGGTGTTCAAAACTGGATTGATAACATCCACTCCCTTTGCAAGAACAGACGGGGCAGAAGGAAAGCCTAACCTGAGATTCAGAATGGCCAGTCTCAAACCTTCCATCGAGATCGGGTCAAAAGAGACGTCACAGGTGATGGCATCAGTTGGATAAAGGCAAATGGCATGAAGATTTATTGTAGTGAGACTACTTTGGATTTCTGTGATTTTATTCTTAAATAAGAAAGCCAGTTGTTCACACCAATTAGCCGATACTGGATCAAGGATTTGTTAAAGGTTATATAAAGGGACATAGCAGTAGAATTCCGAGAATACAGAAAGTAGTATCCATCTCTAACTTCTTGACCACCCATCGCTGTAGGTCAACCTCCGTACATTCCTTCCTCACGTTCAGCCATGTTGATTCTCTCCTATTGATAATATACAACGTCAGTACTGCTGAAAGGTGGGCCTTGGAGAGAACTGCCCCTGAAAACCTTTGTCCTGATATCAAG
The DNA here is from genome assembly GCF_964204655.1 of Triturus cristatus. Taxonomy (NCBI): domain Eukaryota; kingdom Metazoa; phylum Chordata; class Amphibia; order Caudata; family Salamandridae; genus Triturus; species Triturus cristatus. The sequence goes on along the minus strand of NC_140580.1, from coordinate 917,306,659 downwards.
CCCACTAAGCATAGCCTGCAGTCATGTGCAGTGGGAGATGGCCTTTGACCAGGTGCTGCATGTAAAGGCCCACAGCCATGCTGGGTGGGTGGATGTTTAATTCACTGTTTTCTGTCAATTAGTGTGGAAGTTATAGGTCCATGGTTAAGGCACCTGCAGTAGAGCTTTGTTCTGTTCACATTTTTGGAAACCAGCTAACCATATGATTAGAGCACAGCACCATGAAAGGAGGAAAATCTTGGCCTGTTTCCAGTTGGAGGGGACAATCCCAGATGCCAGAGATTTATTAAGTAGGGTATTCAACACTGGATTGATAACATCCACTCCTTTTGCAAGAACAGATGGGGCAGAAGGAGACTCGAATTTTCCATTGAGATCGGGTCAAAAGAGGAGACGTCACAGGTGATGGCATCAGGAGGATGCAGGCAAATGGCATGAAGATTTATTGTAGTGAGACTACTTTGGATTTCTGTGATTTTATTCTCAAGTAAGAAAGCCAGTTGTTTGCACCAATTAGCCGATACTGGATCAAGGATTTTGTTTTCTATCTTGAAGATTGCTGCTGGCTTGTTATCTGCCTTATCAATCTTTCCCTCAAAAAACTTCTTTTTCGTAGAATTGATTAGACTGGTGTAACTTTTGAGTGATAATTGGATTTAATTTTATCCTCCAACCTGTAATGGCTACGCCAGGCACTTTCGGCCCTCTTACAATTGTTTTTTGCCTAAGAGGTTCATTGAACCAGTGCAAGAGGGCTTTTCCGGCCTATTGTACGTCTAAGGAGGGGCTAGCTGTTTCACCCAATTATCAAATACCTGAATGTCTGAATCAAGTGGCCCAAACAAGGTTGGTGCCGTGTTTTCCAAAGTGGTTAACAAGCTATCCTGAGAAATCCTGGCAAAAGGACGAGTTAGGTCAGTGATGGCGGATGTTTTCCAACTTCCATGTGAGGTTACCTCCCAGCCAAAACAGGTTAGATAGTGATCAGTCCATGAGAAAGGGTCAGACATGCTGGATTTTTATTTGAAAAGATCAGGTCAATAATGTGTCCCCCGGTGTGTGTGGTCTTAATGACCAATTGAGAGAAGCCAAGAAGGCCCATAACATTGATAATACTAAGAGGGTCTTCATCAGAGGTGGAATCTCAGTGGATATCAAAATTGCCAAGTTACAAAAATGAATGCGTCCTCGTGTAATGCAACTGGTGCTATGTAAAGTGCTCTGATACCCGATTCGGGTCAAGTTCGCGCTATATAAAATTCTGTAAAAAAAAAAAAAAAAGTATAATGCAGTGTGAGAAACGTAGTAAGACCTGCAAACTCGCTTCATTGAGGGAGTTGAGAAAAGGGCCGGCTGGGTTGATAAATCAACCAACTGACTGTTGGGCATTCTGCTACCTTGATTTCTTAGTTTACTGATGGTTGTGTTTGGTTTCTTAATCCACTGACAGTTGTGCTTCCCCAACCAGTTCAATGATGGCAAAGTGACTACTGCTCCACACACCTCTCTGACTCAACATTTAGGACACTCACTGTGATAATATGTCATGCAAATGTGATGTGCCCATTATTACGTGCTTCAGAGATGATGGTTTGCTCACAGTGGGCCCGATTCACAGAACTAACTTAAGACACAATCCTAAACTTACTACCATTTTGGTATTCACAGAAGGCACTTACTCATTTTGGTATTCACAGAAGGCACTTACTCATTTCGGTATTCACAGAAGTTAGGAGTTCTAACTTTAGGACTCCTAAATGCCTTCTGTGAATACCAAAAGTCTTAAAGTTAGGATTGTTCTCAGTTTCGAGTAGGAAAGTTAGGACTCCTAACTTCTGTGAATACCGAAATGAGTAAGTGCCTTCTGTGAATACCAAAATGGTAGTAAGTTTAGGATTTTGTCTTAAGTTAGTTCTGTGAATCGGGCCCAGTGTCTTTATACTTTCAATGGGTCTCTGTGGCAGCTAGTTACAGTTGATACTTCTTCAGTGCAGCAGAAATCTCATTTGCAATTTGCAAAAAAATTACTTACTGAGCCCAGAATTACAGTTGGAGAAGTTTTTGGCCAATATTTGATGCAATGTTTTTTGGAATAACTGTTTTTATAACTTCCATAACCATATCAGTAGATGGTTCAGTGTTATTTACTTAGTAATGCAAATGCCTTTGATACTGGTCTACTGCTACGGGGTTAACAGGAATGCACAATTCTAGTTCAGAGTCCTATCCCCTTTCGTGGAGTCATTGGGATCCCTAATTTGGCACAGAAGTAAGACAGAATACAATTTCCACAGGCTATAGCCTCTTGGCCAACAATGCCATTTATGAACCAAGATGTAACTAACCTTCTCATTAGTGGAGGGTATGATCAGAGAGAAAAAGCAAGTAGCATTGCTGCAAGCATAGAAGTGGATTCATGACTCCAAAGCTTTTTCTACTTTTGTTGGTGGTAAGGCAATCTTAATTAAAAAAACGATTACACTGTAATCTTTTAGTAAAATCATATGGAATCCAGAGAATTCTGGCAGCAGTTCAGGGGTGGCCCTCTTAATGTGTAGTGACATTGTTTTGGCCAAGGACTGCACATATCTGTTGGAGTTCAAGAAAATTGTGTGCATTGACAAGGTTTTGGTGAAAAACTGTTTAGCCCATACTAATAGGATATTAATGAATAATGATTTTCCCTATAGAATAGATGTAGGGCTACCTCTGGAATCATCATAAACAATTAATTCAATCAGTGTTCATTAAGTAAGCCTACTCATCCATGTGGGTCTCAAGGTGCTGGGGGATGGAGGGGGGAGCTGCAGGTCCTGATGAGCGCTGAGGTTAAGTCAAAGAGCCAGGTCTTTAGATCCTTCCTGAATTGGCTCAGCTATGTGGATAGCCTGAGGTGGAGAGCCAGGGTGTTCCAGGCTTTGGCGGCGAGGTAAGCGAAGGATCCTCCTCTGGTCCTGGTCTTGCGGATCCTAGGGATGGTGGCAAGGGCCAGATCAGCGGAGCAGAGGTGTCTGGTAGGTAGGTGGAATGAGAGGCTGTGGTTGAGGTATGCTGGTCCGTGGTCGTGGAGGGCCTTGTAGGCATGTGTGAGGGCTGGAAAGTGACTTTTTATGACTGGGAGCCAGTGGAGCTCTCCCAGGTGTTCGGAGGTGTGGCTACAGCAGGGGATGTTGATGACCAGTTTGGCTGCGGCATTCTAAACGTTCTGTAGCTTCTTGAGGAGTTTCTGGGTGACACCTACGTAGAGAGTGTTGCTGTAGTCAGGTCTGCTGCTGATGAGTGCGTGGGAGAGCGTCTTTCTGGCCTCAGTGGGGATCCACCTGAAGGCCTTTTGAAGTAGGTGAAGAGTGTGGAAGCCTGATGAGGAGACAGCGTTCATCTGGTGGTTCATCGTGAGCGGGATTGTAGTATGATGCTGAGGTATCGTGCGTGGTACGTGGGTGTGGGGGGATTCCTAATACGACGGGCCACCAGGAGTCTTCCCAAGCAGAGGTATTGTGCCCCAAGATGAGGACTTCAGTCTTGTCTGAGTTGAGCTTAAGGCAGCTGTCTCCAATCCAGGCAGCGACGGCCTTAATCCCATCGTTGAAGTTGTTTCTGACCATTGTGTGTTCGTTGGTGAGGGAGAGGATCAGCTGAGTGTCTTTAGCGTAGGAGGTGATTTGGAGTCCGTGGTTCTGACTAGCGGGGCCATGTAGATGTTGAAGAAGGTGGGGCACAGGGAGGAGCCCTGAGGGACTCCGCAGCTGATCTCCGTGGGTTCGGACAGGAACTTTGGGAGTCTGACTCGCTGTGTTCTGCTGATGATGAAGGAGCGGATCCAGTCTAGTGATTTGTCGTGGATGCCGGCATCGAGGAGTCTCGTGCTTAGGGTGCGGTGGGAGATGGTGTCGTCCAGGAGGATGAGAGCTGCTGTTTCTCCCTGGTCAAGGAGGGACCGGATGTCATCGGTGGCGGCAAACAGGGCGGTCTCAGTTCATTAAGGTGAGAGTTATCTTTCGAGCAGGGACAGATTTGACAGTCTATACAGCCTTCATAAATACATGAAGATTTATCCAGCATAGTGTTATTTGACAAGTGAGTACTGGAGACTTCCCTGGTAAGATTTTTACATTTATCTTACTTGTTGTTAACCAAGTATTGATATTTTGTTAATCATTAAATCAATAAAATGTTTGCTATTATTTGTATTGGAAGCACAACTGAGGCAGAAGAAAAGTTGTTTGGGATCCTAAGGATCCACGGTGTGACTATTGTTTCGATGGAACTAGCCTTTCCTTGTTTTCAGGTAAAGTTATATAAAAGGACATAGCAGTAGAATTCCGAGAATATGGAAAGTAGTATCCATGATTAACTTCTTGACCACCTATCGCTGTAGGTCACCCTCCCTGCAATACTCTCTCTACATCCCTTTCCCACGTTCAGCCTTGTTGATTCTCTCCTATTGTTAACATACAGAGTCGGTGCTGCTGAAAGGTGGGCCTTGGAGAGAACTGCTTCTGAAAACTTTTGTCCTGACACCAAGCCCATTAAGCATAGCCTGCAGCCATGTGCAGCGGGAGATGGCTTTAGGCCCTAGCCTCTGACCAGGTGCTGCATGTAACGCTCCACAGCCATGCTGGGTGGGTGGATGTTTAATCCACTGGTTCATGTCAATCAGTGTGGAAGTTATAGGTCCATGGTTAAGACACCTGCAGTAGAGCTTTGTTCTGTTCACAAGTTTGGAAACAAGCTAACCATATGATTAGAGCACAACACCATGACGTAATACCCTTCGACTCCCCCTCACTGAATATTTACACTGTGAACATCTTTGATAAGTTCTGTCTGGGATATCTCAAATTTCTACATAAGTTTCGTTGTTCTTTCTCAATGCACTATTAAGTGCTAGTCTTTCTTGACTATTCAACTACAATTTTTATTTGCCTTAGAACTGTGTGACACTGAGGTTGGAATTAACATTATCAGCACTGCTTTTAGTCTGAAAACACCATAAATGAACACCACTTAAACTTGCACAGCCCAAATGTTTCTAGAAATTCTTTATAAAATATGAAGTTGTATTGTTAAAGCACCTCCTGCTCTCTTTATCACTACAATAGTGTAACACTACAGTTGTTAGTTTGAAAATGAATCACTCAGTTTCCCATTAATTACTATTACTCATTTATTATCCCATTAATATGTCACTTAAGGAACTTTTATAATTAAAAATACATCAAATATCCCACACAGTAATGTAAGAAAATGAATCACTTGCACAAAAATTAAGTAGTAATCAAACTACGGATTTTGCAACCCTTTGCAGACAGTCATGAAAATATTCTTCTGAAAACCTTGCGAAGCCCATCCAATCACTGATACATGAATATCTCCTCATTGAGTCTTTAGCTGAACTCGTGTTCGATATAGAATGCTACCATCGAATAAATCTCCATTGTCAGCCTGTAATGTCTCATTAGAGTTAAGCCTTTTTGAATTATTTGTTACAACAAAAACATTGGTGGAACTTGGAAGGACCGTGATATCTTTATCCAAAAATGTAAGGTTATTTTTTGAACACCAGTTTCCAAGGTTACCAGATCCGAACAAGATTTTCCCTAATTAGTTCCAAAGAGCACAATACAATGCTGGTTCTTCAGAAGACTGCAACTTTAAAATCATTGGTGGTTCTTAGCAGCTTCAACCAATTACTGAATAGACTATATATTGCAATACATGGTATGCCCTTGCGAAGATAAAAAGGTCAAGCTGTTTTTGTTCTGGAAGGGAGAGCCACAATGTATTGGTTACCTCTCAATATACCTTTATTTGCGACCCAGCATTTTGTCCTTTTTTACAGACACATAACAGCCAATCACAATGCAACTACCTTAAAGCAATAATGTTTTTTCTATTCACATCTCTGCTTCTTGGGGCAAACTTCAGATTCCGCAGAGCACAAGGGCCCTGCCTGGTTAATGTGTGGATAGTTGTTCAGTGGCGTAGCTAGTCCTTAGGCTGCCCGTGGCGGCCACCGTGATTGCCACCAGCGATGGCCTGATCGATGAGCGGGGGGTGTACGGGGGTGCTGGTGATTCATGCAGCCGTGACAGCCGCGGGTAAGAGGGGGGTTCACTACCGCGATTCTTGCGGCCGCAGGTAAGAGCGGAGGAAGGGGGGCCGCCCGCCTCCCCCAAAACTCATGCCGCCAGGGGCGGTCCGCCCACGCCGCCCTGCTCTAGGTACGCCACTGTAGTTTGTCATTCCTTTGTCCACAGGGCTTGTGATTAGGTTAGATCTTGCGTAGTTAATAAGGATATGGAATTGCCTAATGTGGACATTCCATGGATTGGCATTTGTGGAACGAAATGTCATTAATATTTACCTGTGAGGAAAGTGTAAGAAAGTACCCTCTTTTTGCATGATTGCCCCCAGTTTTTGCCAAACTGCTGATGTACTCGGAGTGTGCCCTCGGTTCCTGCTAAACAGGTACCCAGGGCCTATGTTCTCTACCGAAAACTGCATTAAGACAAAACCCAATTGTCACTCTTTGGCCACAGTTCAGTCCCTTGTAAATGGTATCAAAGGCACCATGGGCACTGTGGCCAGGTAAGGTCTGTAAGGGCTGCAGCATTTATTGTGCCACCCTTAGAGGCCCTTAGAAACACACACACACACACACTGTCATTGCAGGCTGCGTGTTTTGGTGCAGAACAAAGTGAAGAGTCGACATGGCACACATCCCTGTGTGTCATGCCTACAACCCACTGCCCTGGCATGGGTCAGCTACCCCTCTAGCTGGGGGCACTATACCAGTGGTGAGGGTACAGGTGCATGAGCCCTGTACCCCTATAGTGTCTAAGCCCATTCTTAGACATTGTAAGTGCAGTAATGCCATAAAGAGTATATGGTCTGGGAGTTTGTCATTACGAACTCCACAGCACCATAATGCCTTTACTGAAAACTGTGAAGTTTGGTATCAAACTTCTCAGCACCTTAAATCCACACTGATGCCAGTGTGGGATTTAATGAAAAATGCACTCAGAGGGCATCTTAGAGATGCACACTGAAAAACAACCTAATTCTAGTATCTTGGCTGAGTGGCTGCTCGCCAGCTGTCACCACCAGACATGTTTCTGGACCCCTGGGTCGAGAGCCTGCCGCTCTCCGGGGTCTGAAACAATGCACATCCTGGGATGGGGTGCCAAGCCTCCTCCTCTAGGATGGGCAGGGTCCACGAAGGGAAAGCTTCAAAGGCTTGCCACCTTTGTAAGCTACCCAAGCCATTTGCTGCTTCCAGCAACTTGCCCCCACTGGTTCTGGCCCCCACTTTGGGCGGGAGAATCGGCGGGAAAACCAAGTGAGGAACGGTGGTGTGTCCACCTTTGCCAACCCCACTCCTCAGGTGGGGAAGGGGAGGTGACGCACAACTCTCAGTCCCCGCCATTTTGCAGATGGGGGGGACCGAGCCAACCAGAGAGAGGCATATGCCCCCCTCCCACTAAAGGGTGGCATAATAGAGGGTGTATTTAGGGGCAACCCCAAACCTTGCCTCCTTACACAAGAACCGACGAGAAGAAGAAGGACCAAAGAAGCCGTGCTGAACTAAGAAGAGGAGGATGCCCACTGACTTGGCCCCAGCCCTACCAGTCTGTCCGCACTTCGAACCTGCTCCAGAGAAATCACGGTATGTCCTGCAGCCACCAGCTCTCAAGAACCTGAAGGACCTGCCCTGCCTTACAAAACCAAGACTTTGTCTCCTATGAGCTCCGGATTTGCTCACCCACAGACTATGGTCCCAGCCAAAACCGCAAGTCTGAACCACTCTGCACCTGACGCCCACGGCCTGAGTTCGAGTGGCCCAACCCCACGAGGAGGTCTCCTTGGCGATCCTGACTAGAGATCTGGTGATCTCTGACCTGCCTCGAATATCCAATCGACGCCTGCAGCCCCTTTCTGGAGGATCACCCTGACCGCGACCAGAGCTGGTAAGAAAACCCGACCCTAAAGACACCCCCGTATCCGACGTCCCACGGCCCTGGGTGGCCCAACAGACGGGTGTCACAGCATCCCCAGGCATTCCAACTTACCTCTCCAACTGGTAGTCACCTCCAGAAGATCTTCGTCCCCAAGACTGCAGTCCTTGTTGCAACTGGAGAATCCCCATTGAAATCAACAGGGCACTCGACGCCAAAACAGCACCCTGCACCCAGCTGCACCGCTGCTGGTGCACTTTGGGTGATAACTTGGATCCCCCTTTGCCCTGAGCCTAACCAGAGTTTTGCTCCCACAATCTTGTGGCCTGCTCGTGAGCAGACACCAACCGGAGGTCCCCTATCCCCCACTGGATAACATTGGACATCAGCACTCCGCACCTGGTTGCCCTAGTGCTGCTGAGGGTGTTCTGAGAGTGCATCCTCCACCCTGGGGGAACCCTGGTTCTAACACCAGAATACCAACTCCCACAAATAACTACGTACCTGTAAACCGATAACTCCATTTCCTCCCATAGGACTGCATTGACTGCTTTTCTTGAAAATTGTTTTAAGTGTGGAGTTGGTTTGTGTGAAAACTTGGAAAAACTGCAAATGTACTAAAAGTAAATTACTTACCTTTTGTCTAGGAAATGTCTCAGTATGATAGCTAGGCATATCACAATGATTAGCAAAAGTAATCTAAAAAGTAACGTGCACAGTAATCTGTAAAGTAACTGAAAAGTAATTTCAAACTGTTGACTTACCTGTAAATCAACCAACTGCATTTGAACCTGCATTCAACTGTAAATCATTGCATACGATTTTGCAAAGTATTATTTCACTTACCTGCAGCAGGCTTGGTTTGGTCCTAGAAATAAAAGAACTAAATAATATTTTTTATACAAATTGGTCTGAGTTCAGTCTTTGAGTGTGTGATGTCGTTTGCTGCCTGAGAGTGTACAACAAATGCATAACACTACCCTCTGATAAAGCCTTACTGCTCGCACACACTACCACAAATAGAGAGTGAGGTGCTATCTACTTTTACCTCTGCCTACCCTTGGGGTTCCACTGGACTCTGTGCACACTAAACCTCATTTTGGTATAGCATATACAGAGCCAGCTTCCTACAGAAAGCATTTTAGCAAGTGAGTAACGTGAAGTAATAATTGTGCATTGAGGAGGGAATGATTTAAGCACAGTAACTGGTGTTGCTTTATCTTTCACATTTATTTTCAATGTATTCATCTATATCTTTTATGCTAATCTTTGTAAAGTTGATGCATCTCTTCTCCCACTCATCTTTTGACTATTCAAACATATCAATGACAAAAGCAGAAATGGTTTGACTATTTTTGTCTACAAATAGACAAATCTCTAAACATGTCAATAAAATAATTTCTGCATACATTTGTTACCACAGGGTCAAGACTGATTTGCATATGGCTGGGTCCAAACTGGAATGGCATGGTGAGGAGAAAAACGATGGATTTAGGCCCAGATCTCTGTACTGGGGTGAATGTATGACAGTGTTCTGCATTCTGTCCATCAATAGTTCTTTTTACATTTGTTACCATGGTACAGGATCGGTCTACAAAAATAACATCCGGGTTGACATGCCAGACATTTTCTGAACAGATTGAGTGCATCTGACAGCAGAAGGCACTAGGATCTTCCTAAGCAACCCAAAATAATTTATAAAATGATGTCTATATCTGTACAAAGCACACCAATAAACACAAAGGTTCTTCGCTTAGCCACCTCAACCATATGAATCAGTTCTGTTTTTCTACAAAGCCGAAGCAAGATCCAATATTGCTGCATGGTTTTCCCATAGCTCCCTTGATCATTTTGCGCAAGAACTGCAGATTGTCTTACTTGCAAAAAAAAAAAATAAGGTGTCAATAAACCCATAAGCAGCAAGAATTTTGCTCAGGCCTGCTCCCACCCACAGAGGACAGCTAATCCCTGCTGCGCACAGACTTTGACTATAAGCTGCATTGAAATCCATGAGCAGAGGTAGGGGGCTACTGGGTCTGGCCAGGCCCCGCACTCCGACCCTCCAGGGACATCCGACTGCCGTCCCATATAGCTTTGGTCTTGTGCAATGGGGTGTGACACAGAGACTGGCTTCTGTCAGGTCCTCTCACTACCCTCAACGGGCATCTGGCCCCTGCCATGCACAGCTTTAGCTGTCAGCAGTGGCGTTGGGCTGCAGGGCCTGTAACCCACCCTCCATTAGCACCTGACCCCCAACTTTTGTGTGCCATACAGCGGAAGTCTTAAGTGGACATGCCTATCCTTGTGCCAAAAAAAACGTTAACTATTCCTTTCAAGACTTCTGTTACGAAGTAATCTTCAGTTAAGCCATCGTCAATTGTTTTTTGTGCTCTTAGACATATTTTCTCAGTGACTTTTCTACCATCTGACTTTCTTGTTTATGTGTTGTGTGCTCTATTCTATTCTATCCGGATTTCTAGAGTGCATGGCTCCCGAAGACTTCCCAGCGCTATCCTCACCACATTATTGAAACCTAAGCTACACCGAGACAAGTCTTGGGTAAAGACTAAGGGCCCGATTCCGATCTCGCTCGGAAGGGCTCTGAACGCGGTCCGGCTGGAAAATGTCCAACCCGTACATGTAATTTCTGAACAACACGTACATCTGTATGAGCAAGCAAGTACGATGCGATAATCGCGTAATCGCTGACCGAATCGTATCCGGGACCGAACCGCTCCATATGTCTTGTCCGTAGCCAAACGGTGCCGTACAATGGAGCCGATTTCCGACTGAGCAAGTACGATGCACGATTCGGACAGCCGGATCGAGTCGAAGCCTCCGACTCGTAAAACTTCTGGGAAGTGGACTTCGGGGGGCCATAGAGGGCCCCCATTCACCTGTAGCCTTACGAGTCGGTCACAGTGGGGGACCCAAGGGTCCCCCCTACACATGCATGTACGGTGCGGGTGGCACCGAAGCGTCCCCGCGACATGGGGCGCCCTTTTCCGCAACGTACCTTTTTCGTCAATGGCAGCCTATGTACAACAGGCTCCCTTTGACTTCAATGGGGCTCCGAGCGACCCGAGTCCGTCAGCGCATACTCGCATCGTACTTGGGTGCTCGGAGCCCCGGAGCCCGAGTCGGTCAGAAAGCCCTCCGGATCCCAGCCGTACGGAGGGTTTTCCGAGCTGGATCGGAATCGGGCCCTAAGTAGGATAAAGCCATGCTTTTAAATGCTTCCTAAATATAAGTTCATTATCCATCATACACCGGTTAATGGGCATAGAGTTCCATGTTGGGTTGTTCTCATGTTCATGTGCGTGAGTATTCTATTGTGTGACCGCGCCTCGCCTACTGGAATGCACAGGCGTAGGTGCGGAATCCTAGAGGGTGGAATGTGGGGACACTCGAGCTGGGACTTGCTGCGAGGAGGCGGTTGTTCTGTGCCCCTCCTCCTGACTGTCGGTGTGAATGGTCCTGAGATTGGAATAAAGCCAACATAAGAAGCATCCACATGTGTCCAGTCGTGATTAACTTAAGAATTCTGGCGATGATTCTCAGGACCGCTAAGAAAAGCATCGCCTTCTGCCACAAGTGAAGAGGTTCAATTTTACAAGGCACTTGTGCGTTTATTTGTACAGCATCCAGTCATGATTAACTTAAGATTCCACAGCTTAGGAATGAGATAAGAGAAGGAGTGTCCACCTCATTGTGTCCTATGTATTTGGGGCACCTTCATAAGTCGTTCTTTAGTTGACCTCAGTGCCCTGCTTGGAATTTAAGGCACCATAAGTGCTTGTAACAAAGGGGCGTTTTGCATGAAGTCCTCTGTGTGCTAGGCATAGAACCTGGAACTTCACCTACTGATCAACGGGAACACTAAGGCATTCTAAGCAGAGATAGGTCTTGGAACGTTAAGCAGAAGCCAAGCCGCCATGTTTTGAATGACTTGTAACTTTTAGTCACATGTCGTGAGGCCCCAGGTATAGGGAGTTCCCATAATCCATGTGTGATAGCACTAAAGCCTGGACAACAATTCTTCTAGAAAGAATGGGAAGCAGCCCTAACATTTTTCGGAATGTTCTGAGGAGGCCCTACAGTTGGCGGCAAGTTTCTGAGTTTGTGCTTCCATTGTTAGTGATTTGTCAAGCCATATCCCCAAGCGTATTAATGGGGGTACTATGAGTTGGTTCTGTGCCTAGACATTCAGGCCACCCTAACACCAGCTGGAAGTTTGCATTTTTGCCCAGCACCATAAACTTCGTCTTATCCCCACTGCGCTTGTATAGAGTTTATGGGTTTTCCGGGTGAACTCCATCAGAGCACAGTTGGCATTACCAATGCAGATTATATTTTTAGATTGAGATGGAGCAGAGAACAGCGTGGACCAAGTGGATTTTGTCATCAAGTTTTATAGCCCAGATCGCAGGCCTACTGGCTTTATCAATTCTAGTGATTTTTCTAGGGATTGTGCATTACGGAGACTAAAGATCAATATATTTACAGGGGTTTCTTCATTCACGGATCAGATCATGCTGTCGACTGACACCAGAGAGGAACGCTCTTGGAGGTTAGAACATATTGTGGCTGGTAACTGCAGTGCCATTTCTGACTCCCAGCTAGATCTCGCCATTGAGTCAGATACCAGCAGGTGGTGCTGGAGAGCCACATCTGGTTCAACCTCCACAGGAGGTTGTAGGTCAGAAGCAGATTTGGCCCTTCATATCAACTGTCTAAAGCTTCTGGTAGGCTTATTTGCCATAAAAAAAAATGTCACCCCGGAAGACGAATTGCTGTATGCTCCTTTCGATGGACAAACTTTTGGGGGCTCATTACATGAACAAAGTAGGGGGAAAGAAGTCCAAAATTTTAACAGAGATAGCTAATTATTTTTTTAATTTCTGCCTCCAGCATTGGATTTCAGTGAAGGCCAAGTACATTCCGGGACAGAAGAATGAGGCTGGATCTCCAGACATCTGAAGGAGGCTAGCGATTGGAGGTTGTATCCGCGGGCGTTTCAACTTCTGCACAAGAAGTCTGGGTCATGTGGCATCGATCTCTTCACATCCTGGTTGCACAGCTACCTGATGGATTTCTCCTCAGTTGGAGGTCGGATGCAGTGGCAAAGGCAATGGATGCATTTCTTTAGGACTGGAGCAGGAACCCATTGTCTTTTGTCTACACTGTAATTTGTATTTTCATTTTGCATGTTTTGTGCAACCTTGTGAGCACCAGGGCGATATTGTATTTTTGTATTATTTTGTTTTATATGAATATTTTGCAATAACCAATGGTATTTTTCAAATAATTGTTGTGGGGGCTAGAGCTTGGGCGTTGCTTATTGATTATTACTGAAGAACATTTCTATAGAAAATGAAAATCTAACATGGCCAACTTAACAGTTCCGCTAAGTAGTAAAAGTTGGGAAAAGATGAAGTAGTAATATTCATTGGAAAATATAATAATATTGTTAAATAGGATTCAGCGTCACGTTAACCTATATTGTAAACCAACAGATTTTACAATCCCATTTGATATTGCTATGTTATGACTACCTTTAAAATGCAATAAAATACAACAAAAAAGAACTTTGAGAGTACTATAGCCAGTTTGAGGCACCTAAACGTGCCTTTTACTGAAAGGATGTGGCTACACCGGGTGACCCAGGCCCTCCCTTCCTCACTTAAAATGCCCTTAGGCTTCCTGGTTGTAGAATTATTTATTTGGTACACTCTTTTTTGCGGCCTGGGTTTTGTATAAATTGTCTTTGATGTTGTAAGGGATCAAAGGCAGTCCAGACCACTAACGGGAAGAGAGAATAGCCGGTGTTGTCTCCCTTTATCCATGTTCCCAAGTTTTCCCTTCAGCGTCGGGGTGTCTTCCTCAGGAGGGAGCTGAAACCAAAAAGAAAATAAGAAGAGGGTCAGGCTGCTGTCCTCATGTTTAAGAAAATGGGGGAAGGGTTGTACTCCTCTCACCAGTGCCCTAACCATGTGGTTCCTAAGTGCAGGGAACAATAGTGTATTAAAGGCGGTGTGGCCCGCAAACCCGCCCACCAACCCTTAAAAGCAAACAAACGTGCACTAGGCACTTGCCTGAACCCACGACCCTCCAGGGCCATGGTGAGGGGAGTCCTTGCCTCCACTTCCACCTCTGGAGTACTGGTCTCTAGAGCATTGCTAAGAGGCCCTCCCCTTCTCCCGATGGAGGGTCCAGCGGTCCCGGTGTCTCCATTTCTTGTGCCATGCAGGTCTCTGTCCTCAGTCTCTCTTCCGGCTCGGTCCTCCCTTGCAACTTCTTCCCTCCTCGGCTTCCTGAAGTCAGCGCTTCCTTTGCGTTCTAGGTCCCACCTTCTTGCTTTGTCGCTGGCATCCGGACACACCCACGACGTGCCCAATCGACTAGAGTGGGATGCTCACTTCGGGGCTGGTCTGAAGCCACCGCCATGTTAGGCTCATCGAGAGACTCGCCAGCATCAGTGCAGGAATTCTCACACTGCCTTCCCCCTAGAAATGGACAAGTGGGCCATCCTGAAACGGGGAAATGAGATAGGAAGTCAATGTTTATCTGAAGCTTCCCCCGAACATGTAGGGTGCTAAAGGAAAATGGCTCCATGGCAAGGAACCAGCTAAGAGCTTTAGGATTGGAGTCCTTATGCATGGTCAGTAAGCAAAAGGAAATACCGGCCCAAGAGGTAATACTGAAGGGCTTACATAGCCCATTTAATGGCTAGGCATTCCTTCTCAATTGTAGTATTACGTGTTTCCCTAGGGAAGAGCTTCCTACAAAGGAAGAGAATGAGGCGTAGGTCTCCCATTTCATCAGGTTGAGATAGTGGGGCACCGAGGCCCCTCCCAGAAGCATCAGTCTGGAGAATGAAGGTTTTTCTGAAATCGGGACACGCAAGGACTGGGACAGTACACAAGGATTCTTTTAACTGGCAAAAACTCTGCTCTTGCAGAGAGGACCAATGGATGTGTTTTACCAACGTCGATGAGGAGGTATGCGAGAGGACTAGCCATGTTTGAAAAATGAGGGCTGAATCGTCCGTAATAACCCACCAAGCCTAAGAAAGAGCGGACGTCCTTTCAGGTGATGGGACGAGAGATATTCGAGATGGCATCCACTTTGTTCAGTTGCAGTCTGATGATCCCTGCCTGTATGTCATATCCGAGATACTCAATGTGGTCAGTATCAAAAGTCATTTTTTAAGGATTAATAGTGAGGCCTGCCTGTTGTAGGGTGTATAAAACTTCTTCAAGATGAATGATATGATTTACAGTCCAGACTGTGGATAACTATGTCGCGCAAGTAAGCGACGGCATATGTCTGATGAGCACGCAAAAAAAGGTCCATCAATCTTCGAAACACGGCCTGGGTGCCGTGAAAACCAAATGGAAGGAGTTTGAAGTGAAATAAGCCAGAAGGTGTGGAAAAGGCAGTCTTTTCGCAGGCCTCAAGAAAAAGAGGAATTTGCCAATACCCATTTGTTAGGTCTATGGTAGACACAATCCTAGCAGCTCCTAATCATTCTATAAAGTTCATCAACCCGACGCATGGGGTAGGCATTGAATTTTGAGATGGCATTCAGACGGAAGACAAGGACGACTGGGGAGGGGCAGGCGCTATGGGAGGGTTCAATGATGTCTGCTTCTAGCATGGCTTTTACCTCTTTGTCAACTGCCTGTCTCCTTGTGGCTGGGATACTTTAAGGTCTCAACTTAATCGGTCTCACGTTCTCTGTGATGATGTTGTGTTCGACCAGGGTCTTTCGCCCTGGGACCCCAGATAAAACAGAGGAATAGACTTTACACAGGGTTTGCAATAACTGTTTCTGCTACCCTGTTAATTGTTCTCCTAACCGGACGGGCAGTCTCCCTAGGGGTTTAGGGGGCAAAGGATAGCTCTAGGGGTTTGTCTAGTACCACGTGTTGCACTTGAATGTCCTTACACAAAGATACAGGACCGTCCCAGGCTTTGAGAAGGTTAACGTGATAGGTTTGGCCTGTCTGGTTTTTGTGGGGAACGGCTATTCAATAGGTGACTGGAGTGACCTTATCCATTACTCAACAGGGCCCTTATCAGGTGACTACCAGATTTTTATCAGTAGTGGGTAGGAGTATCAGTACATAGTCTCCCACTGAAAATTCCCTTAGTTAAATTGTTTTATCATACAGAAGTTTTGGTTGGGCTTGGCCTTTTTCCATGTTTGTGTGCACCTCCTCCCATAGTGTGGCTAGGCTGTCCTTTAGGGATGCACTGTAATGTAATGAGGGTTTACTTTTGTCCTCCTCCTCGGTCCACTGTTCCACTGCCATATAGAGGAGAGTACGGGGCTTTCTGCAAAACAGTAGTTCAACTGGCAGAAGCCCAGCGGATTTTTGTTCATGTGAACAACATGAGAGGTAGTTGGCGGTCCCAGTCTCTACCTGCCTTGTCTACACATTTTCTCAACATTGTTTTAATTGTCTTATTGTATCTCTCAATTAATCCATCTGTCTGGGGATAATATACCGATGTGCGTATCTGTTTAACTCTCAAGAGGTCGCCTACCTGTTTCATTAATCAGAACATAAACGAGGTACCTTGGTCAGTCAATATTTAGAGGGGAAAGCCCACATGGGGGGAAAAAAGAGATCATGGCCTGTGCTACGGCTGTGGTGGTTGTGCTGGTCAAGGGGGTCGCTTCCGGATACCGGGTGACATAATCCACCAACACGAGACTATACTGGTGCCCACGGACGAAGGGAATTAGAGGGCCTATTAGGTCCATCCCTACCCTCTGAAAAGGAACGTCTATTATCAGGAGAGGATGCAGTGGAGCACGTGGAAGCACAGGTGTATTAACCAATTGACACCTGGCGTAGGAGGCACAGTATCTGGCCACTTCTTGGTATACGTCCGGCCAATAGAATTTGTTTAACAAATACCGCAGCGTATGCTCCTTCCCATAATGCCCACCCTCTGTTTGACTGTGGGCCAAGCAAAAGACTTGTTCACGAAACACCTTGGAGACCAACAACTGTTCTTTAGTGTGTCTGTTTTCACGTGTTAATCTATACAAGAGTCCTTTTCTTACGTAGAAATAAGGGCCTACCTTCTCTGGGCGATGCTCTTGTGCTTGTTCCCAGGCATGCTGCAGTGTAGCATCGTACCTTTGTGCTGTTCGGAAACTTCAGCCTGGCGTTTGCGGCACATCTGAGGAAGCAAGGACATGAGTAGGTATGGTACAACAGGACCTGTTGTACAGCGCTCGTTTTTCTCTTTTCTCCATACTGGATTTAATTATTTTGATGGAGGGCTCACCTATTTCTTCCCTGAAGGACGGAGCGTTTTCTAAATCAGCCCACCAGGGGGGGAGGGGGAGTAAGGGAGGACAGGTACTCGTGGAATCTGGGAAGATCCGTTCCTAACCGGATGGTTTCAGGTAGAGAGGGCACTACTCCCACCTTCCTTAACTGGGGCTCCCCATCAATGTCAATCAACACTTCTGCAAGAGGATACATCTTTTTTTTCCGTCTTCAGGTATACCCTACTTCCATAGGGTCTGGGGGGGAAGAGGGGGGTTGCAGGCAGGACAGTGTCAGGCAATGTGTCCCCACTGTGCACAACACCGTGGGCCTTGCACTGGACTAGTAGCAGGGGTTGACCTGGGGTGGTATTTCAGTGAGGCGGGACCCTTGCTCTCTGCTGGGGTTGCCCGTGTCTTGTTTGGGGATTTGGGTGGACCTATAGAGACACGGTGGGAAGGGGCCTTGGACTCGGGGGACCGGTGATAGGCACAGGCTAAGTCAACAGCCATAGTGACAGTAAGATTGGGATGTTGCTTGATCCATGTTCTCGTCTTAAGGGGAGGGCTTTTAAATATTGTTCAAGGTAGATCTTCTCAGGGAGGTCATCTATGGAAGAGGAGGATGGATGTAGCTACCGGTTTCCTAAGTCCCTTATGCGGTAGTACAAGGCACGAGGGTTATCCCCTACTGTCCATTTCTCCTTTCGGAAACAGCTACGGTAATACTCCTGGGCACAATCTAGTTGTTCCAGGATCGCCTTTTTTATATCTGCGTCGGTGGTTGCTCCTGCTGGGGTTAGAGGCTTCGTATGTGGCTTGTAATTCTCCCAATAGTAAGGGGCTATGTATTGTCCACATCTTTCTTCTGGCCAGGCAGCAGTGGAGGCGACCCGCTCGAAGTTCACAAAAAAATTATCAGGGTCTTTGCTGTCCTGGAACTTTTGCATCACAGACCCCGATACGTTAGGATGGACCCATGCACTTGAAAAAGGATCCGTTAACCGCAGAATAGCTGTGTCCTGTACCTGCTGGTTAGTGATAAAGAGGGTTGCTTGGTCCTTCAGGGCTGCGTGTAGGGCTTCACACTCTTTCTGGGTCATTTTGGTCTGCTGTTCAAATATTAACTGTAAATGGCACTAGCCCTCTGCCAGTTGAGTAATCATGGCGTCCATCGTGATGGACTGGATCATGTAAGAGCTAGACACTGAATTCCCTGTAGGGATGTAGCTACACTGGGTGCCCCGGGCCCTCCCTTCCTCACATACTTGGGGTTCCTGGTTGTAGGATTATTTATTTGGTACATTCTTTGTTGCAGCCTGGGTTTTGTATAAATTGTCTTTGATGTGGTAAAGGGGATCAAAGGCAGTCCAGAACACAAACAGAAAGAGAGAATAGCCTGTGTTGTCTCTATTTTTCCATGTTACCAAGTTTTCCCTTCAGCATCTGGGTGTCTTCCTCAGGAGGGAGCATAAAGCAATAAGAAAATAAGAGGGTCAGGCTGCTGTACTCATGTTTAAGAAAAGGGGGAAGTTTTCCCTTCAGCATCTGGGTGTCTTCCTCAGGAGGGAGCATAAAGCAATAAGAAAATAAGAGGGTCAGGCTGCTGTACTCATTTTTAAGAAAAGGGGGAAGAGTTGTGCTACTCTCACCAGTGCCCTAACCATGTGGTGCCTAAGTGCAGGGAACAATAGTGTATTCAAGGCGGTGTGGCCCGCAAACCCGCCCACCAACCCTTAAAAGCAAACGAACGTGCACTGGGCACTTGTCTGAACACACAACCCTCCAGGGCCTTGGTGAGGGGAGTCCCAGCCTCCACTTTCCCCTCTGGAGTACTGGTCTCTAGAGCGTTGCTCCGAGAGCGGTCTTTGGCTCCTGGGCCCTCCTCTTCTCCCGACGGAGGGTCCAGCGGTCCCAGTGTCCCCGCTTCTTGCGCCATGCAGGTCTCGGTCCTCAGTCTCTCTTCTGGCTCGGTCCCCTCTTGCGGCTTCTTCCCTCCTCGGCTTCCTGAAGTCAGCGCTTCCTTTACGTTCTCGGTCCTGCCTTCTTGTTTCATCGCTGGCATCTGGACACTCCCATGACGTGCTCGATCGACTAGAGCGTGACGCTCACTTCAGGGCTGGTCTGAAGCTACCGCCATGTTGGGTTCATCGAGAGACTCGCCGGCATCAGTGCTGGAACTCTCACAAGCACCTTCAGAGCACCATACCAGGCAAGTAATGGTATTTATTTTGGCAACCGGTGGAGCATTCTAAGTTGGAAGCAAACTTTTTTTTCTAAATATTGCCTTAAGGAATATGAGGTTTAGAACAGAGCAAACATAATACTAACACATAATGTACATAAAGAGAGATACATAGGGCAAACCTGGGGGTGAAGAGAAACGCAGGAAAGCCAACAAAAGTTATGTAAATCTGCACTTTATTCCAGTTCTTGTCAACTGTGAGTGATACTGGAAGGTGAGAGAGCCCATACAAGAGTGCTGTCTTGTATTGTGCTGTAGTAGCAATTGTTAAAACACATTTGTATCTGGCTTCAATATTCAGTATTCAAGTTAACCAGCATTCATAGTGTAGCCCGGCAACTTAGAAGTAGGCTAAGCGAAGGTCTGGCAGAACAGTAAAGTCTTCAGCTCCTTTCTGAACTTGAAATGGCTCTGCTTTTACCTGAAGGTTGTGACCAGGCTTTAAGATCCCATGTTTCCAGGGTTTTCCTCAGCAAACTGACTGAGTGAAACAGGAGTGCTCCTGTAATTGGCTTCTGAGCTTAAAGATCAATGTTTAAATCACCATTGCCTTCGCACTGAGGGGACCCATTATAGGCAACACATTTGGCAACCCAGCTGGACATAAACAGTGCCTTCTGGATGTGCTATAGTGGACAGCAGGGTGGATATGCCATGTATTAGCAGACATCTCTACTCAATAGCTTCCAATAATTAAGCTGGGGAACCAATTGGGAAGCACCGGACTCCATTTGCTACATCAATGCTAGATGTCAAGGCTAGGTCGAAATTTCCACCCCAAATGATTCTAGCCTTTGGTGATGTGAGAAATGTATGTACTGCCCACATTCTTGTAGTGCTCCGGGGCGTCAGTATTGGAGTCATATGTTTCTTTCAAGGACAGCAGGGTCCCGTTAAGATCTGCACCAAAATGAGCAAGACCTCTTTACAACTGACAAGAACTCCTTTGAATTTAGAGTGCACAACCTAATACAAGGTGTTAAACCCCCTCTGGACGGTCAGAGTAACTGTTGCAATACACAAGGTATGCCCAAGATGTGCCCCAGGAAGTGTATTACTTTGCTGGAAAGACTTAACATAGCAACAAGGCACCTTCCCTGTGCCTGCCTGAATATGCTAGCTCCTTACTAGACTTTCCAGGACAGTTACGGCTGCTAATAATCCACTACTTCATTAGAATTGAGCATTTAGCTAATCCATTATCTCCCACAACCCCTTACTTCTGCACAACATTCTCTTGTGCTACCAAGGTCTGTAATCCATACAGTGTTGTAGTCCAGTACCTTCGGTGTGTCTTGAGAGTTAACCCCACAACTATGTAGACAACTCTCTGTAGCCATCCCACACTGAATGTTTTCATGTGAGAATGACATTATTTTCCCACCGACTTCCAACATCATCAGACCGAGAAAGGCAGAACACATCATGGTGCAAAGACAATCAGAGTATGCAGTGGGTTACACTTAAAAACGCGAGCCAGCTGACCTTTGTATCTTAGTTAGGATCAAATAAGTGGTGCCTTTCAATAATCATGTCTTAATCTGTTTCACATGAATGCATCTAGGATTCTATGACAAGACATAGATACACCCATTATGGTTTCACTAATCTGTACCACTCAGCAGCAGCACAGAAACAACAAGGTAAAGCATTTCCTTGAACATACACTACAACCACCATGAGTACTGGTGTGGAAATAAACAAAACATTCTTACCAATAGAAGCCTTCTCTCAGTCTATAAAATCCTCAGCTATCTCCACCTCGTCTTTTTATTTGTTGCTCGTCAGTGAATTGAGTGTCTGTTGGGGCGTTTGAATCGTGCTGACGTGTGGGACGTGCTGCCGTGTGACGTGTGAGGCGGAGGCAGCAGCAGAGCTTGGAGTTGGAGCTCGGAGCCCGGGAGCCCGAGCAATACCGAACCTCAGTGTGCTCAGCGGGCGGATTGTGGTGCACATAACCAGGGAGCGGTCAACGTGGATTTTGACGAGGAGTGTGGCGTGCAGCGCTGCCCTGACCGCTTTGGTGCGGTGCTCCACAGTGAAAACCACGGCAAAAACAGCCTACAGCCTACAAGCCCAGCAGGAGAGCCGGCGTGGGAGTGGTGGCTAGAGCCATGGTCCTTTCTGTTCATGCGGAGGTGGTTGTTAGGCTTGTGCGGTCAGATTGGACCACTCCCCCTCCCGCAATATCTACTTGATAATTCCTATATTTTTAATATTTATTATTTATTGTCCGCTTCCCGCCTCCTTTAGCCTCCCTCAAGCCTGGCAGCTGGTCAGAGTTAGTTGAGTGCATGTACCCTAGAATCCCTAGCAGGGTACTGTGAGGCTTAGAAGTGTTGGAGCTATTGTGGGGAGCACTGGGGGGTTTGAAGATTTGTTTGTCTTCACCCTCGAATTGTCTCAAGGGGTTGAGGCTGTTGACAACCATCACTTTGCCACTATTTCCCTCCCGTTTTGCATTTAACAGCACGATATAAGTGGTGTAGAATTTCTGTGCTATAGCCCCATCTGAAGAGCCTGAAAACTTGAAATCTCCAGGCAATTGGCCTGATTCGGGTAAAAAAAATCAACAAATCTTTATAGCCACAAAAGGTTGGCCCTTATAATCTGCAGATCTGGAGGAAGAAAGGAAAGGAAAGGGGTTTTTAAAGTGAAGGTAGTGGAGTGGTAACGCACTCGCTCTTAGCCTAATCGGTCCAGTAGAAATACCCTTCCAATCCATAAAATCCTCTGCGTACTCAATGCAATGCGGTCAGGCCAGCTGCGTGTGACATTGCCGCGACAGCAAATAAAGCGGCAGAGAAAGAACGGAGAGAATGGAGAAGGAACCCTACATAGCAGTCTAAGTATTCCTGCAGGAGATATAGAACCAGAGTCAGACAATCTAGCAGCCCAATCCTTAACTTCTCTTGAGGATGCCCAATATTTAAGACGCCATAGTGGGAGTAGCCAACCAACTATTACAGGATATTTCTTTTTGAAACCTGAAAACGCACACAAAGACCATGGAAAAGACACTATTGCCGGTGGAGCAGATGGAGCCAAACATCTACAAATAAAGCTGCAATAACGCAAAGCTTCAGATCCAATCTGGGGTGTATGCCTGATACTGACCCATTTCTCTCAGGGAATAAGGAAGTGAACAGTAACCGCCTACTAGCTGATAACAGTTCTATATTTTACCTACATGCGACAATGTGGTCCTTCCAACAGTAACAGCAAAAATCAATGGCCCACTCTTGGTAAAAGTTCAGGTTCACGCCCCCAGTGCAAAAATAGGTGGATCACAGCGAACAAGTTCATCCAGTGGACACGGAGGTGCAATAAATCTCGATCTTTCATTATCCATTTTGAAGATAAAGTCAGCAACAGCGTCTAATGCAAGTACACCTTCTGGAATACATCAGTTTAATAGTCAAAATCTGAACAATTCTGTGATTAATATATCATCTGGCCCTGACCACAATTTAAGTGACAAGGTTTTTACGTCTTCTTCTATTCGGATACCCTCTCTTGTCCTTCCCCTTCAAGACATTTTCGGTGGCTGCCAAAATATTATACCCGAAGCCTCTTCAAGCCCAAAAGATCTGTAGGGAAGCAATTAAAATGGATACTTTTAACCTAAACATGGAAACTGGTCTCACTAATAATGACCACAAGCAGACTCTGCCCCCAAACAAACTTTCCATAGAGAATGCGCTTACTTCAAATGATCATAGCAAGGCTGAGCAAGCCGACTCTGATTAATCCTCTCAATTTGGCAGACATTACTATTAGGCAAATATGTGAAAACATTCAGGATGGTGCATGTGCTCCAGAGGAGAAGCTAAAAGAGCCAGAAAACGGAATATGGGGTAGTCTGCTTAGCACAATGGACGCCAACTACTATTCAGTTAAATTGAACATTCAGGTGGACCTGTTAAACACACTGGCTCTCTATGTAGCCGGGATAGATACCAAGCTACTCCTATGACTGATAAAATTTCAGAGCTACCAACTATAGTAAGGTCTATGGTGGCGGAGGTCAAGACAATGGCAAAGCAGGCTTAATCCCACAAGATAACGGTCATCAACCAGACCCTAAAGCGTTAATAATGGTGGGAACTCCAAGTGAAACTATGAATTCACAGGAAAAAAATGGAACCAGAAGAAAATCTATAAAAAACACAAAAGGCTCTCATAGCCATAAAGACCAGCAACAGAACATGCTCGTATCTATAAGGAAGGAGAAAGAAAGTGAAAATCAAGCAGCAAGGGATAAGATTATACAAAGCATACCACAGAAACTTCAGGATTTGATGGATGGAAACGAACCTATTGAGCAATCACTAGCCTCATATGTTAATGTTTCCCAAGCTACCTCTAACCTGGTCCCAACCTTTAATACAATACAAGAAGGACTAACCAAAAGAGCAAGAAAAAGATTAAGAAAAGCCCATAACAAGACAAAGAAACTAAAGAAATCTATAAACGTCAGCCCACAAACCAAGCCTAATCCAAAAGAAATCTATCCAATCTTAAAATTTTGGGAATCTCGTTGGTGCGAAACCAAGGCTGGGCTAACTCCTTGCACAAACGGATTAGCTGTGTCATCTTTTCCCGTTGATGCAGCTCATGAGACTATAATGTCACAACTAACTGAAGTATCCAATTCTCAAGTGCTAGGATCAGGCCCAGTACAACGAGGGTGTTGAGACCACCAGAGTGCAGTACAAAATGTGGTCAGAATGAAGCGGGACAACAATGTTGCCTTACCAGAAAATATTCTAATCAACATAAAGTCTCCGGTATCTTCAGGTCCACTTGATGAGGTAGACACTGGACCAGGTGACAGGAACACTCAAGTCATGCAGTTGCCACTTGAGAGCAATGGTAACATAAACAAGCATTTGCAATGCAATAGGTCTTGCATTTGCAAGAGTTGGAGCTCTTGGCGTTGAAAATGACGGTAACTTAATTTAGAAAGAACACATCACTTTACAAGTATCTAAATTTGATGAATTCATTGCAAAACATCTGCTAAAAGCAGAATACGCCACTACAGCGTTAAAAGCCAAAAGACTGCACACACAGCATTCTCACTGAGAAGTGTGCCATGTTTAAGTATCTGGCAATAGTAAAGAAACATTATGCATAAGTGGAAACATGGAAAAGCCCCATAACAGTTCAAATGAAACACGTTTTGACTGCTGCTGGGCCAGTGCCTCATAACAGCATACAAAAACATGTACGTAAGTAATTTATTTTATGGAATCAATGAGCTTGTTATCAAATGCAGGCGATGGTTACCATTTTTAACAAAACATTTACAGAACGCGTTTCCGCTGGGGATATCATTATAACTAATAAACATATACTTGCAAGCTGCTGTCTGCCCTCATCACTTCAAGCACTAAAATAGATCTGTAGATATGGAGGTTTTCTAAATTAATCAGCTAAGAACCAAGGAGCCCGATTGTTAAGGCTGCAAGGTAGCTGAACAGTGTAAACCGGAAGTGGTGACATACTGGTAAACTGTAAACACTTGACCTTGGGAGTGGACAGGACAGTTCATCGGAAATGTAATTAGAAGAATTTGGAAGCACATTGGAAACCTGTAAAAGCAGAACCTGAAAGATCTGGAGAGCTGCAAATCATCAGGGAGCTCGAAACGTTAATTGGGAGCGCTTGCTGAAGCAGTGTGGAGCTTGGAGTCATGCCTACGGACTTGCTGCAGCCCAAAGAACGTAGAGATTTGTCCGGGACAGTACGAGCTTTGGAAAGGAGATACAAGTCTTGTCTTTGGACAGACATTGTTGACCGGATCGTTTGTTTAATTTGAAACAAACAAAAAATATAACGTAAACACTGCCACTCCCACCCAAACACACCGATCTATGCCCAGGAATATTTAGAGTAAGGTTGTGGCATGCATATTAAAGCTGCTGACTGTAGAACAGGGGAACAGTGTTCGAGTCTTGCTTGCATACATACATTCCTAATAAAAAACAAACACAGTCCCATAATTACGAGTTTAAAAAAAAGACAAATCGAAAGGCAACTGCAGATGCTGCAAGTGTATTAGCAGTAGGAATGTGTAAACGCTTAGAGGAAAAACAGCGGACATTTCGAAAACAGGATAGTTAATAGAAACAAAAAAAAGTGAAGCACAGCGCTGAGCCACGTGGGCTGCAAAACCATGTAATTAATTAAACTGTAATCTACAAGAGAGTGCAGTGTCATGAGGAAAGTAGGAAAGTATGAGCACACAGCGGGAGAGCGTGTCGTGCCTACGAGACCAACTACGAAATAAGCGGGGCCATCAGCAAGTGGGGGAGTTAGCATTGCAGTCTGGGAGGAGCCTGAGCAGCACTCGTGAAAACTAATGGTTAAAGAAGAAATAAAAGCAACAACAGGCGGAAAAGCACGCGGGGGTAGAAAGCTGCAATAAAATAAAAAAAACAAGGCCGAAGCTTTAAACAGGGATGTACACAGGGACATACTTAGACAAAATAACGTGGGAAGCTGCCGACCATTCAAGGTCTGGGGGTTTGGTGGAACACAGACATTGACAGACTGGACGGGGCTGCAGTGCATAAAGGAGTCCCATTAGAAAACACTAAATCGGTACAGCATAGTGTAAATAGATTTGCACCAACTTACTTGGAGCAACACATCCCTTTTGCCGAGAGTCTTCGGTCAAAGCATTGTTTTTGCACAAGGTGATTGGGGCAGTTTTCACTTTTGCGTTTGCTGTTTGGTGCCAATGTTGGTGCACAGTTACATTGCCCAACTTGTGCTCCATTTACTCAGGCCAACATTTCCCATGCTGATATTATATAACATGTTGTATTTGTGCGAAGAGACGGAGAAAATCCATTTTGCACAATTGTTACGGCTTACGTGGTAATGAATGCAACAAACAGGTTTTGCTCCAAATTGAACTTGGACCATGTTGCATTATGATTTAAAAAGGCCAAAAACGGATCAAACTGATTTCCCGATTGTTTTTTGCTATGTTGAAATTATATGGAATGAGAAAATACATGTACTTCTGTTCTTCATATGTGAAACATGGGTCCAAGGATGTAGGCAAAATCTCTTCGCTTAAATTTCTGTAACGAAGTCAACAAGCGGCAGGGAAAGTGTTCGCTTTCACTTCCGCTTCAAAAACAAACACGCCCGCGAGTGGTGTGCGCACGCCACTGCGAGCCTGATTTCAATTATCGCGCCCGTGCCTGGGCACGATAATTGAAACCACATGGCCTATTGGTGTCTATTGCGCGCACCAAGCGCGTAATAGACACCAATAGGCCATGGGCAGAGCAATGCGCCCGCCTTTGGCCAATTGCGTGCAGTCTTTTATAAAAAGACGCACGCAGAGGCCAATGGGGTTGCACAAAAGGTAAAGCACACGCACGAGCGTGTGCGATTCCTAGGTCAGTGATAAAACCCCGTTTTTCAACTACTAAAGGTCTCGCGCTGCGCGAGCAGTGCTGCGCACTGCAACGCGGGCACGAGACCTAAAAAGGGAAAACCAATGAATAACAAATATCCTGTCTCCTCTATGAAATTAATATTCACTCGATGGTACATTTCAAGGGGCCCTAACGATATTTTGAATCGTGGTAATATTCTGAAATGGATTAATCCAATCCCAGAGTTTAAGGATTTAACATCGGATGACTTAGATTCGGTTGAATTCAAACAAGATCCTAAAAATCCCACTAAAGAGGTGTCTTGTACAACTTGGCACTGTGATGAGACAGTTTTTAAAATCCTAGAAAACAGCTCACAATTCGAGAAATGGGGCATCGATCTACGGAAATGTAACAAAAATCAATATCCAACTTTATTGATTCCACAGCAAACGACAAAGAGCCCTGTTACAATAAATGCCACAACATGTTTTTTTTTTTTTTTAATTCATATTTAACTTTATTGGTCACGGTCACAATACAAAACAAAAAAAAGCAAAGTGCATATCATTTTGTCATTCACAAACAAATGAATACATTTCAAAAAGACATTCTTCTGTTACCATAAATACATTTACAAATAAGTAGATAAATACATACAGATGGATATATGGACTGAACACTTGTATAGATGTTATATCAAATCATATAATGTCGAGTTTCAAAAATAGTTACAATAATACTTTTAATCCCACTGAAGGCAAGACCAGAGCCGTCCAAATTAAACCAATGTTCTCAATCGCCTTGCTTTCGCCAATGCTAATTCCATTTCGTAGATCCCCCTCAATAGCAACCAAAACTCAATAATAGTAGGGCTGGATTTTTCTATCCACACCCTAGCAATAGTCAAACGAGCACAAGCCATAAATATTGACACAAAAGAATTTGAGACATTACCAGTATCCAATAGTAGCCCTAGTAGGATTTCCTTCTCTGATAAGAACGTTACTTTACCAGTTAACTTACTCAGTTCCTGGGCAATCCCGCACCAGAATTCAGCTAGCTTAGGGCATGTCACAAACATATGTCGTAAATCTGCAGCGAATTCATTGCATTTGGGGCAGTAACATTTAATAGAATTACTTGAAGTGGCCCATTTAGAAATCAAATTTGGAGTGTAGTACAACATAAAAAGGATTCGATGATGTTGTAATTTCAAATTGATTGAAGTGACAGAAGAGCTTATTCTACTAAGTGAATCTGAAACTTCATCGGGAGTCACCTCTATACCAAACATAATATTCAATTTGGCTGTAATGCCACAACATATGTAACATCAAGCGGTCATAACAGGATTTTAAAAGGAGCCATAGGTCCGGCATTTAATCTGGCTCTCTCATCAGGGATCAAAGTTACAAGCTGCAACTCGGGTGCTCAAGTTTGTGAGGAGTTGAAGAAAAATACAGCACTAAATGATGACTGGCCCTGGCTTCCAAAAATACTCACAAAAGGGAATACTGGAGAGCAGGAATGATGCCTATAAAGTTTAACCAACAAAATTAAAACTTTTTATATTTGCTCTTGGAACACCAACGGCCTTAAAACCTTAATAGAGGATCAAGATACAGTAACATTTTTAAGGGATTTTGATGTTTCAATGTTTTAGGAAACATGGAAGGTTAATAATGAACCTCTCATTGGATATTATGAGTATTAAAATTTCTGTCTTTGGTTGCCCAAACGGCTGCTTACCTACTTATGTATCATTAACCCTGGATATTAAACATTATGAAATTGAATTTCAGCTAGCATGGCTTCTGTGTATTAAAATGGACTTCAAACAACCAATAATTTTTATAAATGTTTATCTAGGTTCAAAAACCATGGTCAAACATCCCAATTGACCATACTTTAGAAAGTAGTCAAAATCTTATATCGTAATATCCAGCCACTATCCTAATCATTTCAGGAGACTTAAACATGCACTTGCTCATCAAAAACCGCGCTAATAAACCCAGTAGAGCGTTAACTCAGATTTGCCGTTCCCAGCTCAACAAATATAATCTTATGTTACTACTTGAAGACGCACAACATTCCAATAAGAGTATACCTACATTCAAAAAGTCAGGTCAACTCTCCATTATTGATTATTCCATCATTTCAAAGGAGCTGATTATCATGTGATCCCTAGGATAGAAAGTTACCATAATCCAAAAACAGTTTCTCTGGTCTTATCAGTTGCCTACCTGCCCGATTCAAGATCTATGGTAACAGGGCCAACGGCTTTCAGCCTGAAAAGGCTAGTGTGGGACCTGAGAAATCAGATGGAAATAACTGAGAAAGGACAAGGGAAGTCAATGGTGGATATTTGGCCCTGTCTTTGTGCTTCCCTTTTGGATCGCTTTCCTTCTTCGACTACAACAATAGGGTCCATCACGAGGCCTAAAAGATTAGGATGGTATACAAATAGGTTACTCCAACAAAAGAGAGAACTTAAAGCAATAAGAGCCACCTATAGAAAAATGAATTGAGCTCTAAAGACTTGAGAATTTCCCAAATTAAAATGTCTGAGAAGTTCATATAAAAATGTAATAGGGAAAGCCAAACATACGTATGGACTACGTTGCACTCTGCCTTCAAAACAAAAAAATTGAAATAATTTTGGAGCATGATAAATAATCTTGAAAATGGTAGTAAAAGAGCGAACAGTGCTAAGGTCTCCGAATCATGCTGGGCATCTTTTATTTTTCACCTATTCGGGGCCTCTTCAGATACAACTTTTACCAATAACATCATTCTTCAAACATTAAGCCAGTTGAACATTAAAGAAGGTGGAGCACTCAGGAACGAACCATATCGTATTAAAGCCGAGCCACAAGTCAATGAGATATGGCAAATAGAACAAGTAGGAATGGCAATAAGTAGGATAAGATCGAATGGTGCGCCAGGCCCCAACAGACTTCCGAATTCAATTTTTAAAGCGAAGTTAGATCTTTGGACAGAGATTTTAACAACTTTGTTTAATGATGTTATTAAAACTAAAATAGTCCCCGAGTCATGGCAGGGAAGCATAATACAGCCAATATACAAAAGTGGTCCAGCAAATTATAGGCTGATCGCCCTAACAGACGTAGAAGCAAAAGTCTTCTCTAGCTGTCTGCTGAATGACTTGAAAGAATGGGCCGCAAAAAAAGATCTCATTCCAACATTTCAAACTGGTTTTCGAAGGGGCGAATCAACGTCCACGAACTTGACCGTACTGACTCTACTGGCCGAAAGAGCAAAGTATAAAAAGCAAAAGTTATACATTTGTTCCGTCGACCTTAGGGCCGCTTATGATTCCGTGCCCCATAATTTAATCTGGGCTAAGTTATCTGCATGGGGTATCCCGACACAACTGCTCGACATGATCAAATTGTTATATACTAATACGTGGGTCCAGGTTAAAGTCAGAGACGGTAGATGCACAACTCGTCGATTTGAAAATAGTAGTGGTCTTAACCCCTTCAGCACCGCGGGGGAATCCGCGCAGCGCTGAAGGGTTCGAGCGCGGGCGGGGCCATGACGGAACGGTTCCGTCATGAGCACAGCTCAACCGATGCTCATGACGTAATCGTTCCGTCATGAGCATGGAAGGGGTTAAACAAGGTTGCGTCTTGGCGCCATGTCTTTTTAATCTTTTTATGGCCGATTTACTGTCACACTTTAAAGATGTCAATGCCCACTCGCCTACCTTCTCAGGTCAAGAAATTAAATGCTTACAGTATGCAGATAATACCATACTGTTAAGTTATACTGCTATAGGTCTCAGAAGATTAGTTGATTCAATTATATTAACAATATATCTGTTAATGGTATACAAATGAATACCAAGAAGACAAAAATAATGACTATTAGTACAAAACTAGACAAGAGAGTATGGAAGATTAACGGGTTATATATTGAAACTGTGAAATTCTATAACTATTTGGGGATTACATTTGATGACAGACTGTCTTTTAAACAGCATTTTATCAACCAAAAAGCAAAAGCTACAGCCTTGTCCTTTGCTTTTAGAAAATTGAGAGATAAGTTGGAATGTCCAAACCATGAGCATTTACTGAAGATAATAAAAGCAAAGCTGATTCCCTCTCTGGCTTATGGTTCAGTGATTTTCCGAGGTGAAGACTCGAAATCTCTCGATAACCTAAAATAAAAGTTTTTAAATCAGTTTTGAGGGTTTCAAAGTATATCGGGCACGCCAAGGTCAGATTGGAATTTGGTCTAAAAAGACAAACTGATAAGACAATGAAAAATTTCCTAGTAACCATGACGAAAAGCTTCAATTCTATTAAGGACATAGAGGCGAGGATTATGCTTGTCTTTCTTTTATTTCCATTACTCATCAACTTCAACTTTAACAACAAAAAACTACAAGTCCCATTATTCTTGTAGTCCACCGGGAAATCTCCGTCCACCAATCAGCAGTGCTCATGGACCACGAGGGGGTGCAGTTGCCAATACCTTTCCTCTTTCTTGACTGCGACCATCACAACACCAAAGATCCTCAGTCTGTTTTGGAACCTTCCGAGCCTAAAGGAAGCCAAGAAGGAGAACTAAATGAAACCATTCTCCAAACTGCGTGAGGCAAACAATGCAACAGAGTTTACTTTAAGAACAACCAGCAAGAGAGGAACATCAGTGAGAAATCAAAAGGACAATACTTATGCCATACACTGAGGAATCCACCATGACTGTGATCAGATGATCCACACAATCACTGCAAATATGGGTGGGAACAGTGCTCATTGAGCCTCGGGCGGGAATAATCCTCGCCTCCGCGTCCTTAATAGAATTGAATCTTTCCGTCATGGTTACTAGGACATTTTTCATTCTATGTCTGGACCGGAGGCGAGGATTATGCTTTTTCAAAGCTTGTCCACCACCATATTCATGACTGGTTTAAAATAAAATCTTTTAAACAGAGTCCGAGGACCAATCTGCCGCATTTAGAATATCTTCTAATCTGGTGCCAAATGAAAAAGCCTTAGAGGCCATAGCTCCTCGTACTGAGTGTGCTCCAAACTGCGAGATATTTATACCCGCTTCCTGCATCACCCATCGGATACAACAAGCTATTGTTGGTGGAGAGACAGCTTTGAAGGGCTTCCTTAGGGAAATCAGAAGCTGACGTTCACCCGGGGGACGAGTTTCCTCCGTCATGCTCTCGTACTCCTTGATGCATCTGACAACACACAGTTTTGGAGATTAATCGAAAGCTGGATAGGACACAATTCTAGAATCAGATTTAGTTCTGCGCGATATGTGAAAAATAACTCCTTCTGGGGTAAAAACGCGACCAGTAATGTCCAGGGCCTTGATGAACAAGTTACTTACCTTCGGTAACACTTTTTCTGGTGGATACAGAATTTGCCTGTGGATTCCTCACCTTGTGAATATCCCTTGCGCCAGCAACATTCAGAAACTTTTGTAGCTCTCCACGCCGACGAGGACGACGTCACAGAAGCACGGCTCCGCTCGCGGCTCCACTGACGTCACTGTTTCCATAAGAGGACCTAGTCGGCGTGATGACGTCAGTTCCGCCCTTTTTTCCGTGCCTTCGAGGCATACGGACGGACTGACAGCAATATATATACACAGTATACACAGTACATAATACACAAAACAACACACACAGTGTGAAGATAATACAGGAAGGCAAAAGAAATAGCACGCTTCCTTTGATAGTAATAAATGAATTTTGAAACATCATCACTATTGTGGGTATACAAGGGTGGACAACGGGGAGGCGGGTGGGTCAGTGAGGAATGATGATGGATACATCTGCCAGTGGATTCCTCACCTTGTGAAAAGATTCCCATAGCAGTCCCACTCCTGGAAGAGGGTGTCCACCCTTCTATACCAGAAAGTCCTGAAGGACGGAATGAGCAAAGTGTCCGTCCATCCTCACCTCGGAATCCAAGCAGTAATGCTTCGCGAAAGTGTGGAGGGAGGCCCAAGTTGCCGCTCTACAAATGTCCTCCACAGGAACACCTCTAGATAAGGCAGATGTAGAAGACTTTGCCCTGGTAGAATGAGCCCTTATACCCTCTGGAGGTTCCTTACCGGCCAAAGAGTAACATATCTTGATGCACAAGATAATCCATCTGGAAAGGGTGCTCTTGTGCACCGCTCTGCCTTTCCTGCAGCCAACAAAGCCCACGAAGAGCTGGTCATCCACTCAAAAGTCTTTAGTCCTATCGAAGTAAAAGCTTACCGCCCTCTTAGGGTCCAAGCGGTGAAGCCGCTCCACCTCCTTGGAAGGGTGATGAGGAGGATAGAAGGTAGGAAGGGTAATGGATTGCCCCAGATGGAAAGGAGTTACCACCTTAGGTAGAAAAGCAGCCCTGGTCCTGAGTACCATTCTTTCAGCATGAATGGACAAGAACGGGGGTTTTGAACTTAGAGCTTGAAGCTCACTTACCCTCCTTGCCGAGGTAATAGCAATGAGAAAAACTGTTTTGAAAGACAACAGCCTCAAGGGACACATGTGGAAGGGCTTGAAGGGAGAACCCATCAAGTAAGTTAAGACAAGTTTTAAGTCCCATTGAGGCACAATAAAAGGAGTAGGCGGAAACTTGTTGGTAAGGCCCTTAAGGAATCGTAATACAATAGGCGACTTAAACAGGGACGGCTGATCCGGCAAGCAAAGAAATGCCGACAAATATCCCTTAACAGTAGCTACAGCAAAGCCCTGCTGAGCAAGAGAAAGAGCAAACTGAAGGATGTTGGATAAAAGAGCCTTCAAAGAGCCAATAGACTTCTCTCCGCACCGGAAAACAAATTTGGACCACCTATAGGAATTGATAGATTTGGTAGAATGATGTCTAGCAGACAAAATAACATCTACCACATCTGGCGGGAGAGAAAAAGAATTCAGGTCGCCCCGTTCAATCTCCAGGCATGAAGGTGTAAGCTCTGGAGGTGGGGGTGTAGAACCAGCCCCTCCGACTGCGAGAGGAGGTCTGCCCTTAGAGGGAGACGGAGCGGAGGGCACGAGGAGAGGTGGAGAAGATCTGTATACCACACCCTTCTTGGCCAATCCGGGGTGATCAATATGACTTGGGCCCGGTCTTGGCGAATCTCCCTCAGAACCCGAGGAATCAAGGGTATGGGAGGAAACGCATAAAGGTGATGAGAGTCCCATCTCAACTGAAACGTGTCCCCCAAAGATCCCTGCATCGGATACTGGAGATTGCAGAATGACGGGCAGTGAGCATTCTCGTGAATGGCAAAAAGGTCCACCCGAGGAGTTCCCCACGTCCGAAAGACGTGACGAACCACCTCCGGATGGAGCCTCCACTCCTGGTCGGCCGAGAACTGCAGACTGAGACTGTCTGCACGCACGTTCAGAACCCCGGCCAGAGGATTTGCCATCAGACAAATCTGATGATCCTGAACCCAGGACCAGAGACGCAGAGCCTCTCTGCAGAGGCAATGCGACCCCACTCCTCCCTGCTTGTTGACATACCACATCGCGGTAGTGTTGTCCGTCAGAACTTGAACCGACTGACCGCGAAGGGAAGGGAGGAAGGCCTTGAGCGCCAAACGTATCGCCCGTAATTTCAGAAGGTTGATGTGAAGCAACCTTTCCTCTGGAGACCAAGACCCTTGATCTCCAGATCCCCCAGATGAGCACCCCACCCTAAAGAGGATGCGTCCGTTATCACTGTGGCCACCAATGGAGGTCGATGGAAGGGCTTTCCTTGAGACAGATTGCCCTCCACGCTCCACCAAGACAGATCCGCTGCAGCTTCTCTGGAGATCCTCACAGACTCCCTGAGATCTCCGTTGTGCTGATACCACTGCCTGCAGAGGCACCACTGGAGCGCCCTCATGTGCCAGCGTGCATGGTTGACCAACAGAATGCAGGAAGCAAACAGCCGAGCAGACGAAGGACCTTCAGGACTGGAACGACCGCTCCATTGTAAAACAAGGGAATAATTTCCTGTATGTCGAGAATCCTTTGAGGGGGAGGGAATGCTCGACACACAGTAGTGTCCAGTACCGCCCCTATGAACAGGTTGCGCTGAGAGGGCACCAGGTGAGATTTGGGCACGTTTATCGAGAAACCCAATTTGTACAACAGCTGAGTTGTATCCTGCAAATGATGAAGCACCTTCTCTGGCGACTCCGCTTTGATCAGCCAGTCGTCCAGATAGGGGAAAACTGGAATCCCCGAGCTTCTGAGATGGGCTGCCACCACTGCCATCACCTTGGTGAAGACTCGAGGTGCAGTCGTAAGACCAAACGGAAGGACCGCAAACTGATAATGTTGCGACCCTACCGTAAAACGGAGATATTTCCTGTGTGACTTCAAAATAGGGATGTGGAAATACACATCCTGCAAGTCGACCGACACCATTCAGTCCTCCTGTTGCAGCGCTTGAAGAACCTGCGCAAGGGTGAGCATCTTGAACTTCTCCTGTTTCAGAAAAAGGTTCAAGATCCTGAGGTCCAGGATTGGACGTAGCCTGCCATCCTTCTTCGGAATCAGGAAATACCGGGAGTAGCCTCCCTGACCCCTCTCCTGCTCTAGAACCACCTCTATCGCACCTTTTTTTAGTAACGTAATGACTTCCTCTTGCAGGAGAAGAAGGTGGTCCTCCGAGCAAGCACCTTGGCAAGGAGGGTAATTTGGAGGAAATTCCCGAAAGAGAAGAGCGTACCCATTTTCTACAAGATCTAGAACCCAAAGGTCTGAAGTGACCGATTCCCAATCTTGTAGAAAATGGGTAAGCCGGCCCCCCACAGGACAAACATGATCCAGAATGGTGGATCTAGGGCTGCTTTGCAGTGGTGGGAGGGATGAAGGAAGAGGAAGAGGAGAAGGAGAGCTGCCGACCTCAAGCACGACCTCTGATCCTGCCCCTGTAGCTCTTATACAGGGTGTTCTGTTGCTGTTGTTGCTACTGCTGTTGCTGGGGCTGCCTGTAGGTCCGAAAGGACGACCCTCCAAAGCCTCTGTATCTCCTAAAAGAACCTCTAGGCTGTGTCTGCAGACCCAGAGATTTGGCCGTGGCTTTGCTTTCCTTAAATCTCTCCAATGCAGCATCAGCCTTTTTACCAAATAGCCCAGAACACCGTCAAAAGGCAGGTCCAGAAGCGTTGCCTGCACATCAGGGGAGAACTCAGATGATTTCAGGCACGCACTTCTGCTTGTGGCAACCGAGGAGCCCATAATTCTGGCGACATAGTCCGCAGTGTCCAGGCCACTCTGGATAACCTGACGCGCAGCCACCTGAGTTTCTGACAGCACCTCATTAAAATTCTGCCTGTCCTCCTCAGATAACTTAGGAGCCAGCTGTTTAGCAGAATCCATGAGAACGTGGATATACCAGCCCAAGAGACAGGTGGCATTTGTCGACTTTAAGGCCATACTAGCCGAGGAGAAGACTTTCTTGGCTGATTGGTCGAGTTTTTTAGCGTCCCTGTCATTAGGGACCTGTGGTAAGGCACCGGAAGACCTCTTAGAGCAAGCAGCCTGAACCACCAGACTTTCGGAGAAGGATGGGAAGTAAGAAAGTCTGGATCACCTGGAGCCACCCTATACCTTCTAGCCACAGTTTTAGAAACCGCAGGAGCTGTAAAGGGCTTTCGCCATACCTCCAAGACTGGTTCAGTGATGGCCTCATTAAATGGTAGTAAGGGTTCTGTCACGGTGGAGGGAGAATGTAAAACCTCAGTGAGGATGTTAGGCTTGAATTCAGCAGTTGGCAGCTGTAGATCCAAAAGCTCCGCTGCTTTTCTAATGACCGTGTGGTAGGGAGCCACATCTTTAGAGGGAGTATCGGCTGGAGGAGTAATCTCCCACTCTGGTGACAAATCCAGACCACTAGCCTCCTTCAACTCTTCAAACAAGTCATCAGACTCCATGAGCTCACCCTCTTCCATCTCTTCAACCTGGTACCTCTGTTGTTCCAGGACTCTTTGAGCTTCTCGCCTGGACCTAATCCTCAGGACCGGCGTTGGCGATACAGCAACCGACTCCGACGGCGCCGGAGCCAGCGTCGAACACAGGTCCGGAGGAGCAGCCGGAGTCGAACGAAGTCGATTTGGAGCCGGTGAAGTGTGAAGCGGCGTCAATGTCCTCGGCGCCGGGAAATGCCAAGACGGCGTCACCGGGAAAAAAGGCATAAATGGAGCCTGAGCGTAGGCTTGAGGAACCCCCAGATTAAAAGCCATGGGACCCATGGGACCCGAAGGTGCTCCAGAGGGGTACATCGCTCTAGTGAAGACTCCATACATTGCATTCAAATAATGCGATAGGTCTTGTCCCGGGCCTGGAAAGGGGGGATATGGCTCAGATTGAGGCATAACCGGACTCGGGCCAATCGGCACAGACGGTGGAGCCAGCGGAGTCGAAGACTCATCAGGAGCCGAGCTTCTTCAACTGGAGCCGGAGAATGTGTCGGCGTCGGAGATGGAGCCGGAGAGTGCTCCGGTGAAGCCGCAGGCGAGGTCAGGCAAACAGGAGAAGCAGGATTTGAGACAGGAGAGGGAGAAACATAGTCCTTACAAGCCGCTTCCTTATCCGAATGGTGTCGAGAACCAGGCCTCTTCTTTTTATGCTTCTTAGACTTAGAAGCATGCCCGGACGTCAACTTCGACCTCGACCTTGACCTCGATCTGGAGTGTCTTCGACATCTCTTCCCTTTTTTCATCCTTGCTATAAACAACTTGGCTTCTCTTTCTTTTAAGGCCTTAGTACTCATCTTTCAACAGCAAGAGCATCCCTCGACGTCGTGATCCGACGACAGGCACCAGACACAGTCCTCGTGCGGATCCGTGATGGACATGTGCTTACCGCACTCCCTGCACGGCTTGAATCCGGACTTCTTTGTCGACATCTTTAAACAAGAAGCAAGAAGAAAGAGAAACACCAGCAGAAACACAAAGTAACTAGCCAAAGCTACAGAGAGTCTCAGAAAACCGTTAGCGTCGACGGCGCGGAAAAAAGGGAACGGACGTCATCACGCCGACGAGGTCCTCTTATGGATCCAGTGACATCAGCGGAGCTGCAAGCGAAGTCGTGCTTCTGTGACGTCGTCCTCGTCGGCGTGGAGAGCTACAAAAGTTTCCGAATGTTGCTGGCACAGGGGATATTCACAAGGTGAGGAATCCACTGGCAGATGTATCCATCAGAAGTCCGATACACGTCTGCAAGACACTAAACAGAGCAGCACAGCCAACTTGGCAGAAAGCTCCTTGCGGGACAGGTATCTATTAGCTTGCCAGGAACAGTACAAGTGTAGTACACTATTAACATCCCACAGGGAAGAATACCTGGGTTCCGGGGGAAGCGAAAAACGGATACCGTGCGTTAATTTGCAAACCATAGGATGCTCCCCCACCAGTGCTCCAGAGACCGGGAGGTGCCCGGCCAAGATTGCCGACCGATAGGAATTGTATAGTCCGATAGGCCAGGCCTTGGGTTGCCAGAGAGGCCAAGAAGTTCATGACAGCTACCATATCGCACCCCATGGGATCTTAGTCGTTCTGAACACACCAACAGACCCATCTAGTCCAGACCGATTTGTACCGTTTATTAGTGCTGTCGGCCAAGCAGCTCCCAGTAACATTCGAGCCGCCTCCGATAAGCCAGAAATTCTCCAGCGATTCCGGAAATCTGCCATGCCACCAGGGGCATCCGACCCTTCTGGATCAGCGGGTGAGGATTGCCCTGAGGATGTCTCAGGAGAAAGAGATCATGGGGTAGAAGGATAAGGAGAATCCCAAGAAAGTTCCAGAAGAACTGGAGACCACACTTGAGACCTCCAATATGGAATGACTAAGACTACCCGCGCCTGCTGCCTCTGGACTTGAGTCGTAAGGCGCATTATCATGGCAAACGGAGGGAAGGCATACCCCGCGTCTTTGGACCGGTCCTGAAGGAACACATCCGTCGCTTATGCTAAGGGGTCAGGTTTCCAACTGAAGAAACGCGGGAGTTGATGGTCCAACCTGGACGCAAAGAGGTCCGCAGAAAAGGGACCCCACAGAGTGTGGAGGCATTGAAAGGTCGGAGGGTGTAACTGCCAAAGACTCATGTCCGCCCAGTTCCTGGAGCAACTATCTGCTACCACGTTGGACTGTCCTGGGAGATATTCCGCCAGCACGGAGACATTGCGTAACAGGCAAAAGGTCCAGAAGTCCTTGGCTAGATCCGCCAATGCTTTGGACTTTGTTCCCCCTAAGTACCTGACAGCTGACACGTTGTCCATTTTCAAAGCACACTGCAGGAGGCCTTCCTTTGTGCAACACTGGATCGCGAATGACTCCGCCATCAACTCCAGGCAGTTGATGTGGAGCTGACTTTCGTCTACTGACCACTTTCCTCCAGTAAAGGAGGCCCCGCAACGGGCCCCCCAGCCGGATTTGCTGGCATCCGATTCTATTATGAGGTCTGGTTCGCAACCGAAAATGGCCCGTCCATTCCAGGACTCCATGTGGTTTAACCACCAAGGGCCATGTGTATCATTCCAAATTGCGATCGTGTTATGTATTAAAAAAAACTGCCTCGCAAAATAAGGAATCGCAAATTGCTATTCCTTAAATGCAATGTAAGAAGCACAGAAAAAGTGCAATTTGGCCTTAAGGAATCCCAAATTACCACCAACTTCAAGTTGGTGGTAAGTTGCGATTTATCTGAAAAATTCACTTTTTTGCATTTTTCAAAGTGCCATGTGGCGCACATACATGCCCTTGCACACATGCACATTTCAGGGGTGCAACAGGGTGTGCTCTTGACACCCTGGCACCCTCGAAATTGCATTCTCAATTTGTAATTCTCTAATTGAGAATCGCAAATTGAGAATGTCTTCCCATTCATTCCTATGGGAATCTAGGCCCATAGGAATGAATGGGGCGGTGTTCCTTAATTGTGAATCGCAATTTGCAATTCGCAATTAAGGAATATGTAGGATTCTCAAAATTATTTGCAAATCCTACATACATAGCATTTTGCGATTCTCAAATAGCGATTCGCAAAAAAAAAAACAAATCGCAATTTGAGAATCGCAAAAATGTATTTTCATACATATGGCCCCAAGTCATTTCCATGCGAATCTCGTCGGTCAGAGGGACTTAATCAGAGTACTGGAGGCCCTTGCAAAAATGGGAAGCTTTCAGACGTTGCAACGCACTGTAATGGAGCGTCCCGGAAAGATTGCCTGAATAGAGGAACTCAAAAGTCCCACTAGGCGTGCCACCTTTCGTAGTGAGGTTGTCTGTCTGGCTAACATACGGCGCAGTTCTCTGCATACCTTGGAGATCTTCCGAGCCGGGAGGCTCAAGGTGCGGAACACTGAGTCCACTACGAACCCCAAAAAAGTCATCTGTTTGGAAGGAGTCAAGACCGACTTCTTGGTAGTGATTACGAACCCCAAACGTTGCAGCAGGTCAACCGTCTCCTGTAACTGGTACGAGAGTTGCACTGGGGACTGGTTCAAGAGAAGGATGTCGTCGAGGTAGACTATTAGGCAGAAGCCCCTGGCGCGAAGTGTTTCCACCACCGGTTTGAGAACCTTGGTGAAGCACGATGGGGCCGAAGACAGCCCGAAGGGGAGCCAGGTGAACTTGAGCACCTGGTTTCTCCACATGAACTGCAGGAAGCGACAATGCGGGGTAAAATAGGCACCACTAAGTATGCATCTTTTAGGTCCAGGCGGACCATCCAGTCTTCCGGTTGGAGCAGGTCCCGTAACAGATGGATGCCCTCCATCTTGAAGTGTTGATACACCAACCATTGATTGAAATCTTTCTTATTGGTAACGGTTCGCTGCCCAACCGTCTGTCTTGTCGACTAGGAAGATGTTGTTCAGGAAACCCCTGGGATGAAGGAGTGCCGGGAGTACCGCTCCTTTTTGCAGCAGATCGGTCACCTCTTGGTCTATGAGGGAAACCTGATTACGTACAAAAACCAACGGTCGAGGACGAACATCCTCCTTTGGGGAACCGTAGAATTCTATGTGGAAGCCCTGGATGGTCTGTAACACCCAAGCGTCGGAGGTAATAGCTTTCCAGTTGTCTCCGAAATACGCTAGTCTGCCGCCCACTAGGAGAGGGGGTAGATAAGGAAGTCTCACCTGAGTTAGGCACGTTGTTGCCTCTGCCTTGTCCTCTGCCACCGCGGCTACTGGAAATCTCGACGAGACTGGAAGAATTCCTGTCTGCCCAGGTCTTGCTGCTTTCTACGGGTGCCTCTTTGAGGGCTCTGTGTGAAGAAGCAGCAGGCAGAGCGCCCTCGGCCACGGCCGACCCCAACGACAGGCTTAGGGTGGAACGCCCGTTTTATAGAGGACTGAGCTTTATCAAGCGAGGTAAAGGTGGTCACAAATTTCGTTGATTCCTTTATAAGGGGCTCGCCGAAGAGACCAACTTGCGCCACCGCTCCCGCCTCCGAAGTTGCGAGGTCACCCTACTTTGGATCGACCTTTATGAAAAAAGAGCGTCTCCTTTCATTTGAAAGGACGCAATTAGCGTTGCCTAAAAATACAATGGCACGCTGAGCCCAGTTGAAGATGCGTTCTGCAGAGAGTGGGGTGCTAGATGCTTTGGCTTCCTCCGCCAACTCTAAGACTTTGGTAAGGGGCCCTGCAATATCTAGTAGTTTGTCTTGACACGATTGCCAGGATCAGTCAATTCCTTTCTTTGGGTCCCGGATATATTTTTGGAGGAAGGTGGCCATCCGAGGATCCACCTCTGGGGTCAAAGCCACTTTGCCCGGTAGTGCAGAGCAAGGGCATTCTGCTTTAAGACAAGCTCTTACTCCTTTTTCAAGGGGTTTGCAGAGGCGCCCCGCCACAAACGTGGAAACCTTAGTGGAGGGAATCCATTCCCATGAACGGGGGTGGATGAGGTCTTCGGGGACTAACATATCCAAAGATTCCTCACCCTCCGGGGCATCAGTGGCTGAGGGCTCTGAGGGGCTCCAAGGCCTGGACGGGCCGGCTTCATCCGCGGACTCTTCTACAGAGTCGTCATCTTCGTCCTGAAAGGGAGGGATGTCGGGAAGGACCGGAGGATGGGGGGGGTGGATCCCCTTGGGATTTGGCCAGAAACACCTTTTTTAAGCGGTCAAAGGCTCCCAAATCTACATGCAACGTGCTCTTGTGCTTCGGGGGGCGCTGCGCCTCAAAGACGGCTGCAAATTGCATGATGCGCCTTTCAAACGGCCCCATGGCCTCTGAAACAGCTTGGTGGATAGAAGCATACACTGTCGCAGAAATCGTCGTCCAGGGGCAAGACCTGGAGAGACTCTTCCTCCGCATACTCATCCAGAATGATAGAAAAGAAGATAGTGAGGAGTGACAGCACTAAGTATACTGACTGGCAGCACCAACGCTCTAAACGCTAGTAGTAAACGACTTTGCAGGGGGTGAGATTAATTTGTGACCAGGCACTATTCGGGACACAGCAAGTGTGAGATGAGCCTGACCCGCAGGGGCGACTCACCCTTGTTCTTCGAGAGGCTATCTCCGCTCTGGGTCTGCCCCAGGAACCTCCCAAGGAGCGCTGAGAATGCGCCTAAGCAGGAAATCAAAGATCGTCACCAAACAAGAACTCTTGCCTACCGGCGTTTATACTGACCCGCGTCGCGGGCGTAGAGAGATTCAAGTTGTTTCAATACGGACCTGCAAGCTATGCAGGTGTAACGGCTTCTAGAGCTTGAGGTAATATCTAACGGTGGGCAGTCAGCGCTCTCTGATCCCGACACGTCTAGCGTGTCGCAGATCAGCGAGATGCGGACACACACCCCCTGCCACAAATTCACATATTAAGCCCCTGCTTAAAAAAGCTCTAGCAGACCCTACGGACCTACAGAATTACAGGCCTATTTCCCTTCTCCCTTGCTGTTCTAAAATCACGGAGACACTAATCAACCAACATCTTTCCAACTATTTAGAACAGAACAAGATAATGGATCCATCTCAGTCCGGCTTCCGTGCATCTTACAGCACTGAGGCTGCCATATTAGAGGTTACTGACACGCTCAGGATGTCACTGGATAAGGACTCTCCAGTTATGTTCGTGCAGCTGGACCTGTCGGCAGCCTTCGACACCATCTCTCATCGTATCCTGTTGAACAGGCTTCGAGAGATTGGTGTCGGAGGTCTGGCCTTTAAATGGATCCAGAACTATCTCTCAGACAGAACATAATGTGTCCAGTTGGACTCCTATGTGTCACATACAGCTGCGGTGGATAAGGGGGTCCCACAAGGCTCAATATTGAGCCCTCCATTATTCAATCTATATGTCGCCACCTTGGCCTCAATCATCAGGAATTGTGCGTTTGAAACCATATCCTACGCTGATGATACGCAGCGGATAGTGCGCATAGAGAATGATCCTGCTGTAACTAAAGCTAAGTTCATAAACTGTATGACTAGCATAGCAAGCTGGATGAGGAAGAACTTT
The DNA here is from genome assembly GCF_964204655.1 of Triturus cristatus. Taxonomy (NCBI): domain Eukaryota; kingdom Metazoa; phylum Chordata; class Amphibia; order Caudata; family Salamandridae; genus Triturus; species Triturus cristatus. Next base: position 917,263,309 of record NC_140580.1, on the reverse strand, counting down.
CTGCAACTTAACTCCTCCAAAACGGAGATACTGCTGTTTGGCAAGGCAGAAGAACTGCGGACTTCTGACTGGTGGCCATCAGAGCTAGGAGAAGCTCCCTCCCCTAGAGGTTGGGCGAAGAACCTAGTGGTCAGAATAGACAATAAGCTATCGATGGAGGAACAGGTGAAGACTCTCACAGGTACCAGCTTCGGGACCATGCGGATGTTTAGAAAGATCTTCCCATGGATCCCGCTTAATGCCAGGAAGGCCCTCATTCAGTCGCTCCTAATCAGCCGCCTTGATTATGGCAACTCCTTGCTGGTAGGAATTAGGGAGGATCTGTTATCCAAACTACAGGTCTTGCAAAATACGGCAGCCTGTCTTGCCCTGAATAAACCGGCACGAACCCCCTCTCTCCCTCTCCTACGCCAACTACATTGGCTTCCTGTCAGGAAACGAGCCATCTTCAAGTTGCTAGGTTTGGTCTTCAAGTCCCTGCATGGAACGGGACCGGCTTACTTGACCAATAAAACTGAGCGGTATCAACCAGTACGTCAACTTAGATCTAGTGATCGCAGCTTGCTCTGCAGACGAATACTAAGGAAAGTTAAAATGGGTGGTCATGCCTTTTCTTACCTGGCCCCCAAATATTGGAATGACCTCGCTGACCAAATCCGTGCCTGCCCTAACCTGCCTCAATTTAAAAAAATGCTTACGACCTGGCTATTCTAAGATCTTACTTTACATGGGGTCTTTCTTTCTCAGGCGCCGAGAGATCCCCTTGGGGATGATCCGTGCGCCATATAAATGAGTTTAAAATAAAGGCGCAACACAGCACCGTGCCTCAGAGAGGGGGCCACGAGCGGAGCTAATGATGCTCCCTCGGCTCGAACCTAAAAGAGAAAATGATACGATCGGCACTTACTCGCATAAACCTGGAGAGAATGTCAACAGAGACAGACCAACAAAGTTGACAGATTAACAGCGCACAACCGCGTAAGCAGAAGAAGCCGATGAAAAATTATAACAGTAAATAAGCTGTACTACCAATTCATAACAAAGAAATGATATCAATTTACGCTGCATTACTAAATTTACACATAAAGCCTCTCGCCCTGAAGAGCGAGAGAAAACAGTACTTATCTTTGCTGAGAGCAGGAAAGAAAGAGGAAGGGTATTGGCAACTGCACTCTCTCGTGGTCCATGAGCACTGCTGATTGGTGGACAGAAACTGCCCGGTGGGCTACAAGAATAATGGGACTTGTAGTTTTTTGTTCTTAAAGTTGAAGTTGCTGAGTAATGGAAATAAAAGAAAGACGAGAATAATCCTCGCCTCCGGTCCTGACATAGAATCTTCTTTTTTAAAGTCGTTATATTCTTTTTTCTGTTCAGACCAGGGCTCTCCTGCGAACCAATGTTGGTAGGAGATAATGAGGTACGAGCATGCTAAGGGCTGGAGGGCTTATTTAACAGAGTTTAAACAATGTTAAGTCTCTGCCCTTTGAAGATGTAACCAGGAGTAAAGTGGTATTTAAACAGACAAATTGCTCAGCTAATTTTCTATCGATTCTTTTGGATAAGGACGAGTTCACTAAAAAGAGACACTCTTGGTCAGTTATTAATTCATTCATTAAATTAGAACCTCAATCGTACCTCACAACCCATTTAAAATCATTTTTAAGAGACAGATCTATGTTGCTAAGATTTGAGAGATACCCCACAAAGGATGGAATTCCTATATGGGAACTAAATTGGCCTACAAACAGTTGTCGGTTATGTGGTTTTTATAATGAATCTTTTACGCATTTTGTATCCACTTGTCCGCAACTGTTAGAAGAAAGGAAAAATTTATTAAAGTCCGTCTTTATTGAATTAGGGGAGAGAACATGTCATCAAGCTATCATAACTTCTCTCTGGGACCTCGCCTTGCCTGACTACACAGTTTGCAAAGTTCATCCTTATCGCAGAAAAAAAGCTATTCTTAGAGTGTGATACCTGACATTAGATGTATGCCTAGATAATTAATGATTGGTTTTACAGGATAATGCTGTTAGTTTTACAAATGCTAAACGAAAAATTGTAATGATCGGTTTTATTGAATATCAAAAATGCTAAACGAAAAATGTAATCCCATAAATTGTTCTTGAAGTTTGCATGGCTCTGAAACAGACGTTTTAAAAGATTTTAATTGCCAGCAGTAATTGGGTAAATCCCAATATCGAATTAATTATTAGTTTACTGTAGGTCTGTTTTAAACAGGGAGAAATTATTATTTTTTGCTGCTAGATGTTGGAAATTGCACAAGTGCACTTTAATTATTGCTGCTAGTTGTAAGTTAATGCATAAGTGCACTTTAATAATTGATGCTCGATGGAAAACATTACACCGGTACGCTTTAACTATTGCACTTTAATTATGGTATTTTTTTACATTTGAATTTAAAATTGGGGTAGTGTAGATAGGTAGTTGTAATCTAAAGATGCGATATTAGACAGACCGAATTGGTATAAACAAGTGTATTTAACTATTGCTGCTGGATGTAAGACACTGTATAAGGGCACTTTAACTATTGCGCTTTAATTATGGTACTTTTAAGTATGAATTTTAAAATTTGGGGAATTGCAGGTGGTTTCACCGAGAACATTTTTATTATCAATTTGAAGTGATGTCTTATGTAATTGGCGTGAAATATGGAATTGTAACACAATGTATATTATTTTCAACCCAATGTATTATATATGTTTTGACATTTAAAGATATGATATTAGCCAGAACAAATTGGTATAATTAAGTTCTTGACGCAACCCCCAAAGTATTTTTTATTTCTGTTTGTAATGTTTTTTATTAATCAACAATAAAGAATTTCCCATCCCCCTGAGTGTCTGTTGGTCTTTTTTGTCATTATGAATTGTATTTGTCATTACTTTATGCTTGGCAAAATTATTGCTTGTAATTAATGGGCTAGTGTATTGCATCATGAGTGAGGAACTCTAGGCTGGGAAGTTTGTAGGCTGTGTTAGGCCTGGGGCCGCCAAACACGTGTATCAAGGGGTAGGACCAACTCAGGATGTGCTCCTGGTCATTCATTACGGCTGTTTGCTTCATAGAACTTAACAGCCAAAGTCTTCAGCAAGATTGTGTCTGTGCAGAGCTGCCTTAAGATCACTAAAGCCCACAAACTGGTGCTCTGCATTTTGTTTGGGTCATTGCATGGGGCGAAAAAAACATTCTCCTGTGTCACGGAAGAAACAGATAGGTGCGAGTTGCAGCACAGTGCTCATTGAGAGGTCACGGGTTCTCAGATGATGATAGTGTGCTGGGTGGTGTCAGAAGATCTAGAGCCAAACACATGCTTGATGGTCTTTCTCAACATATGCCACTCCTGAAGAGCCTACCTTTAAGTCTACACAGCCAGAACCTTTCCAAGGAACATTTTAAAGATTTTGAGCTGAGATAAGGCGAATATACAAGGAGGCAAGAGAGGAGAGAGAGTTGCACAGAGAAAAGCTGCGTCAACAGTTCAAAAGGTTCAATACAACTTTCACGGCATAGGAGGGCAAAGATATGCCAAGGGGACCTTCATCATATGATGACCCCTTTGACAAACTAAAAGAAATCTTATTGGGATGCAGCCCTGAGCTAGGAAGTGAGATACTCAAAGGAAATAGGAGATTATAGCCAGACAACAATGAAGCGGACAAAATGTGCAAGGCGATACAGAGGGCACAGATTATTATCATACTGAAACCTCCACAGGGCCAGATACAGAGTCTTGATAGGACTTTTCCCTTCAGCCAAGGCACCTCAAAATTATGATTCATTCCCTAAAATGAATGCCAACCCTGAAGGCAGTAACATGGTTTCGGAGGAGGAAGGGGGGCTTTGGCCCAACACATTTCCCAATGACATAAAATAGGTAAAACACTCATACATTAGAATCTTGGTATCTGATCAAATTTCTCACCCAAGATCCTTCAACTGGGTTCGCTTGCACAGGATAGCACATCACGTTTTCAAGGAGATCAGAAAGCTTCTAGGAAAAGATACCTGTAATAAGTGCCCCCACCTGAATATAGTAGGCAAGGTGGAGCTCACCCTAGCAGTGGTTACACAGCTTTTGACATTTATGTCAAAGTGTGCCAGATACCCCACAAGAGTAATCTATTGGTCATGGCATAAATGTCAAGACCAGGGGTTTCCAACGAGTAGCTCAGGGGCTACTGGTAGTGTGCCAGTACCTTGGAGGTAACTCCCTGAAGTGTAACCCAGCAAAGTCATTAATTTAGGGGATCAACTATAGTAATATTTAAGGTCTCTTTGCAAGAAAAGGACAATATTTTCTTTGAGTGTGTTAACCCAAAATGGAAAGTGCATATTTGATAGAAAACCATGTATTTTTGTAAACTAACATGTTGATGTTTGAAAACAAACTGATTAAAATTCCAAAACATATTTAACCTGCTCTTTGAATGATAGTTTATACCGAGTTGGGGTGATTCTTTGCCTTTAGTGTTTTCGTGGTGCCAGTGGGCACTTACTGCTATTTCATTAGGCATGCAGAGGCATTTAATTATGATACAAGGCTTCCTAACAGTGCTCTTAGTAACCCTGTCTTATATGTTGGGGGGGTTGGTTTTCTTCTTATAGTACATTTGAATATCGAGCAGCGAATATATTGCATCCAGAATACAGACTACCACAATAGCATGAAATTAAGTGAATGAAGTGTGTTTTATTAACTGTCTTAAGTCCATATCCATTTATCTTGAAGATATACATATCTTAAATGCACAAAAATGTGGAGTCTCGAATAGTAAATCTATACTTACCTATATATGTACCTTCAGGTCATTGTATTGGTCAATATTCTGCATATATTTTGGTATCACTCAGATGTTGTGACATAAATTAGGGTGTACACTACTACTAGTAATCCAACAAGATATCGCCATTACTGCGGATTGCCTTTAAGCCCTTGTGTGCTTCGGACGGCCCCCGTCACGGTGGAAGTGTGCGGAGGAAGGCCGGGGGCCATCCGAACTCCGCCCACTCAATAAAACAGCCTCACAGCGTGAAAATACACGCAGCGCGGAAAGGGTTAATATAGCCACTACTGCAACAATTTTCAAAGTCAGTAGTTTAGTTCAATTGTTCAATCATATGTAACTCTGGTCAAGACTGACTGCTGGGTATCAGCGCCCCACTGGCAAAAATCTTAGACCTGGCGGAAGAATCCTAAGATTCCATACTCGTATCAATCCAGAAATTCTAATGAGCTCGGTCCATATAAGCAGTATTCTTCTTGGTAACATGAATTGTGCCATGTTGGCTAAGAGACAGAAAGAGAACCTGCACCAGAAAGAGAAAGAAAGCCTATATCAGAAAGAGAGCCTACATCCACACACACAGGGAACCTACACAGACAAAATAGAACCTAAGCTACGGATTTGGCAGCAGCAGACTTTTTGAGTATACAGTTGGTGTCCAGGAAGGACCATGCGGACATGCACCTGAACATAAACCTGAGAGAATAAAATCATTTGTTGGTATATCACCATTTCAAAATGGAGAACATTCACCTCTTAAGGGATGTTCCAAGGCAGGAAGACTGGATGGAGAGACTAATTTTAAAGGGTGCTATCTCACAATTCCCATATGGGAAACTCACCATCAATTTATTTGATCCTGATGGGCCGAATAGACATGGGAATTTTCCAGTCTACCATTTGGATTGTCCTCCATCTCACAGTGTTTTGTAAAACATTTCAAACCGTTAGACGCCGTTTTGAGGAGCCGGCGTATTAGAATGATCTGGCATCCAAATGATATGCTCTTCATTGGCACCGGAAAAAAGGTCATTGTGAAAATCCAGGGGTCATTGGCAAAATCCTTGCTACAATATCAGGGTTTTTTGATAAACTGGAAAAAATCATTACTGACCCCCACACTGGAAAAAAAAAAAAGAATTTACAGATTCTCTGTGGATTTTGTCCAAGCTTTGTTAAGATTGATCATGACCGGGGGAGAAAGAAGTTAAGGATACTGACCAGCCTGGCAAAAGGGTTCTGGTGCTTACATGGATCTGCAAATTTCAGTGGTCGTGTAAATTCTAGTGGGTCTTTTTAACAGCATGGTAGATTGGGAGTTATGCTATTAATGGATCATAACAAATAGAAGATGGATACAACTATAGTACAAATGCTGAAAGGCCTGAGCACTGATGTAAAATAGATCTATTTGCCTACAGATAGAACTGGCAAGTAAGTTAATTCTTCAGTAGGAAATCCAAGGCAGAAGCCTCAGCAATATACACTTTTTTTCAAGACTGGGGGCCCGTAATTAAAATATGCCTTTCCTCTATTTCGAATGACTCCAAGGAAAGTGGCACAGGCCAGGATACAATATGTAGATTTAATCCTACTCACATCATTTTGGACGATTCAGGTCTGGTACCTGTATCTGCTGGTGTTTCCCATGGCAATACAGGTCTTATTGCCCCGTGGAGTGACAATTCTAAAGAATTCATTAGGAGACAACCATTTTCTAGAGGAGGTTCTCCTGAGTCTCATGGCATGGAAGATTTCAGGGAAAAACAGAAAAAGGGACATGCTGGGAAACTCCTGTGAAATGTAGAGTCATGGGCACCGGAAACTCTTAAACGTTACAGGATAGCCTGGTCTAGATGTTATAGCTTGTGCCTGGAGTGGAGTTCAAATCCCTCCTCAGACGCTGTGGTAAACATATTATCTTTTCTCCCGGAGGTAGCCCACAAAAACAACTATGAGGACTATAAACTCCTTCCAGTCACCAATTCTGGCAGGCCATAGTTAAGTGGATGGAGCTCGAGTGAGTAAGCATCATTTACTTTGTATATTATTGAAGGGAGGAAGGATACCGACTCCTAAGACAAACACATATTGTATACATGTTGGACATTAGGTGTTGCAACTATTTTTTTAAATGAGCGTTATGAGGCTTTCACCCTCAAAGAACTCTTAGCAAAATTAGTTATCCTAATGTGCTGGATTCCTTTTTGAATAGCATTCAATGTCTGTGCTTCAATTGTGATAGATCGGTCTCTTTACCCAGAAGGAGTCAACTTTGTGAATATTTTGAGGATTAAAATACATTATACAGTCCCTAATTTCTGACAAAACCAAAGCTATTTGTGATCAATTTTCTAAAGGGGTGTGAGGACAGAACTTGAGACTACCTCATCAAGAAGTGATTTCATCCACCTTAGCTCACTGGGTGAGATAGGTGATGCAACAAGCAGGAATGGACATCTCAATTTGGTGCACATTTTGTTTGATGTTACACATTTACAAGATATGAATGCTACAGATGGTGGAGGGATTAAGTCTTTAAATAATTTTATTTTAATCCTATAAAGGGAGAATGTTTTGGTGCGCTGGATAAGCTTTGAATTAGCATATTAGGAGCGTCTGCGATTTGTTTTTTTTAGAATGACGAACTTTTGGGCCAGATAAGGAAAATCTTGATTCTATTAAAGACATGGAGGTGAGCATTATCCCCTCACCAGAAAAAAGGGGAGGGTGTTAAGATAATTGATTTCATTTAATACTATAAAGTAAAGATTAAGCTTTGAAACTAAATAAAGGTGAAATATTGTAAGTTAAATGATGGAAATTACATTTCAATGTAATTAGTCTTTTTTGTTTCTCACCCATGTGAATGACAATTATTTGTTTCTTAAGAGAATCACAAAGGACAGTATGAATAGATTAGCCTAAAAGGTGGGATGCAAGAATGGGAAGGTGGTGTTGTAGAACAATAACATGCTACGACAAGAGAAGAGCTTGAGAGATTTCACACTAAAGAAAAGATGGAGAGGAGATGATAGCTTGGGATGCTACACACTGAGAAGCTAGCTTGTGATGTTATGCACCAACAGAATTATTCAGATGGTTGGAATGTTTTGTGGACTTGTTAACCCGCTCGTCTATCCATTTCCAACTCGCTCCCCCCTCGCTTTGTTTTGTTAACTTATTTTCTTTTTTGATGGACCCAGCAACTGCAATTTGCTCCTTCCTCTTTTATGTGCCATAATAAATATTTTTTACATTTACCGCTTCAAGACTGAAATACTCCAATTTGGAATTGTAAGTTAAAAAGTTTAATGAATGGCTAATGCATTATGATACACGTGTGCTTGGGTGACCAGACATGCACATATAATACTGCGTCAGATATTTTGTTTGTTTTTATTAACGTGTTCCCCATCCACAAACAAGCATTTTTTTTCTTTTAGCCAATTTGGAGCAGCTTTGGCAAAAGGCACAGGAAAAGACAAAAGGTAAGATAATGCCAATTAAACTGTGAGATTTTTTAGCTTTGCCAAAGTGTAATTTTTTGCTTAGAAAACATTTTACTGAATTTTGTAATGAGAAGTGAGAAAAAAAAACAAATGATCCACAAAAGGATCACGCAGGACCCAACTTAGGATAATAAACATTTGAACTAAAGACTGTGGGCCAGATGTACAGAGCAATTATTACAGTTGCATACTCTCCAGTTGAGGTCGCCGAGTAGGACATAGTGGGGAAAGTCGATTGCTAGGGCGATGATGCTGGAGATGGCGTCGCAGAATGTTGTTCGTGGTCATGGGGGTGTGTAGGCGAGGGCATCTCTTATTGTGGTCTTTGTGTCGGTTTGTGGTAGGAAGTTCAGGTGTTCCATGTGAGGTGTGGGGGTCGTCGCTGATGATGGTGTATCTGATGGTTTCCTTGAAGAGGATGGCAATGCCTCTGCAACTTGTAGCCTTCAGGAGTGGCGATGGTGATGTCGGGGTTCAAGGAGGGGTTGAGCCATGTTTCAGTGATGAAGGCAACATCCGTGGATTGAGTAGTGATGGTATCCCAGATTTCTTTTGCATGTATGCAGAGTGAGCTGGCGTTGAGCAGGATACAATGTAGCGAATGCAGGGTGTTCTCTGTCTTGTGGGCCCGAGTGGTGCAGGATCCCTCATAGGCAGGAGGGCCAGGGGTCCTGGTGATGGGTACTGTCCAAGCAGGAGTGCGTTGGCAGCACCCATGTTGCGCATGTCTGTTGCGTGGTTGTGCGGCTGCCTCCATTAGCAGTCCAGGCAGGGCAAGGACCAGCACAACAGGCAGAGCAGGAGCAAGGACAGCAGGCAGCGCAGGGGCGGCAGACAGAGCAGGGGCTGGGACAGCAGGCAGCACAGGGGCAGCAAGCGGCGCAGGGACAGCAGGCAGTGCAGGGGCAGGGACACCAGGCAGTGCAGGGGCAGGGACACCAGGCAGTACAAGAGCCAAGACAGCAGGCAGCGCTGGGGCAGTGACAGGAGGCAGTGCTGGAGCAGGGACAGCTGGCAGCCCTGGGAGAGGGACAGCTGGAAGCGCTGGGCCAGGGACAGCTGGCGGCACGCATGGACAGAGACAGCTGGCAGCGCGCAGGAGCAGAGACAGCTGATAGCGTAGGGGTAGAGACAGTGCAGGGGCAAGGCAGCAGGAAGCACAGGGACAAGGGCAGCAGGCAGCACAGGGGCAGCAGGCAGCACAGGGGCAGAAGCGGCAGCAGGCAGCACAGGGGCAGAAGCGGCAGCAGGCAGCACAAGGACAGCAGGCAGCACATGGACAAAAACAGTAGGCAGCACATGGACGAGGACAGCAGGCAGCGCAGGGACAAAGACAGCAGGCAACACAGGGACAAAGACAGCAGGCAACATGGGGACAAGAACATCAGGCAGCACAGGGGCTAGGACTGCAGGCAGCACAGGGGCTAGGACAGCAGGCAGCGCAAGGGTAGCAGGCAGCGCAGGGGCATGGGCAGAGGGATACAGTACCTTAAGCTAGGGGTCAGGTTAGAGAGGGGTGGCCCAGCCTCCTTCGGGCACGAATGGGCCTGCCCTTGGCCTGGGCTCCGCCCGCGAGCTGCGATGGAGGGGCCAAAGTTGAATTTTATCCTGCGCCAGGAGGTGCGTAGTCGGTGGTGGGAGGGGGGTCTTCAGGTGCTCTCTAGCACTGGTGAGGCAGACAGGAAACAGGAGGGGAGACACCTGTTCGTGAGTGAATTTTGAATCGACTTGAGATTTTATTATTCTTAAACTCTTGGAAACCATGTGTGTTCCTTATGTATGACAGTTTTATTTTTTAGTGTTAAGCAACATGTTCGGATGGAATTTGAAACATACATTTTTCTGCCATCATCCTCTTCATTGCTGTTAAATGTAAAATTTGTATCTGTAACTTGCTCTAACAAAATGCTTGTTTTTCATACACAACGTGTTATTGGAGAAAATATTTCGATCTGAAATTTTACATTATTTAAGAGACATGTAAACAATTTTAATGGTTTAAACTAACCGCATATAAAAACAAGCATTTGCAATGCAATAGGTCTCGCATTCATGCGAGTTTGAGGTATTGACATTGTAAATGATAATGCCTTTGAATTATGTTTTGGGTTTTAAAACATAAATAAAAGGCATTGTCATTTACAATAGTAATAGCTTAAACTCTTGCAAATGCAAGACCTATTGCATTGCAATAAAGGGCCTTCTCGACCGCTTGTTGTAAATATCAGAGGAAGAGACCGGCCTGCGGCGTCTTTGAAGTAGTGATAAATAGTGCAGTGAGAAGATTTGTACGTGTTGTAAATTACACAGACACAAAGTATGAAGTGAGAGTTACATACGATCCGACTATAAACACTAACAAAGTGCTCCGACACCTTTCGCTCTGTGATTACACTGTCGCAGCTCAGAAGGAAGAGCGGGGGGGTGGCTTTTTACCACCCTCTCCGTGTTTCGAGTGTGCAGTGTGGCAGTGCATAATGTCATTGCTATCTTTGGCCTAATAAAAAACACTCCATCTGTAGTAGGGCCCTTGCTTCACCTACTGGTGCAGGGCGAGCTGTGCTTTATGGCAGTCATCGAGGGAGGGGAGGATGGTCTTGGCTGCGGCTCCGCCCTCATACGGTGCCCCTGCTATTACTAGTGAGCAAGAGGTGATGAGGTGATGGTATTGTGTTGGTGGTGAAGGTATTGGTGAAGGTATTGGTGGTGGTGGTGGTATTGGTGGTCACAGTGGTGGTATTGGTATTGGTGGTGGTTGTACTGGTATTGGTGGTGGTATTGGTGGTGGGCGTATTGGTTGTGGTATTGGTGGTGGTAATATTGGAGGTGGTGGTATTGGTGGTGGTAGTAGTATTGGTGGTGGTATTGGTATCGTTGGTGGTGGTGATATTGGTGGTGGTATTGGTGGTGGGTGTATTGGTGGTGGTAGTTGTATTGGTGGTGTTGGTAGTAGTGGTGATGGTATTATTGGTGGTGGTAGTATTGGTAATGGTATCGGTGGTGGTATTGGTGGTGGTGGTATTGGTTAGTGGAGGTAGTGGTGGTAGTAGTATTGGAGGTGGTGGTATTGGTGGTGGTATTTGTATTGGTGGTGGTATTGGTATTAGTGGTGGCATTGGTGGTATTGGTGGTGGTATTGGAGGTATTGGTGGTGGGGGTATTGGTGGAATTGGTTGTTGTGGCGATATTTGTATTGGTGGTGGTATTGGTATTGGTGGTGGCATTGGTATTGGTTGTGCTATTGGTGATGGCATTGGTGGTGGGGGCATTGGTGGTGGTGGTGGTAGTATTGGTGGTGGTATCGGTGGGGGTATTGGTGGTTGTGGTGGTATTGGTGGTGGTGGTGGTAGTGGTATTGGTGGAGGAGGTGGTGGTGGTTTTGGTGGTGGTGGTATTGGTGGTGGTGGAAATGGTTGTGGTGGCGGTATTTGTATTGGTGCTGGTATTGATGGTGGCATTGGTATTGGTTGTGGTATTGGTGGGGGCATTGGTGGGGGCATTGGTGGTGGTGGTGGGGGCATTGGTGGTGGTGGTGGTAGTATTGGTGGTGGTATCGGTGGTGGTGGTGGTGGTATTGGTGGTGGTGGTGGTGGTGGTGGTATTGGTGGAGGAGGTGGTGGTGGTATTGGTGGAGGAGGCGGTATTGGTGGAGGCGGTATTGGTGGTTTTGGGACTGGTGGTGGTAGTATTGGTGGTGGTATTGGTGGAATTGGTTGTGGTGGCAGTATTTGTATTGGTGGTGGTATTGGTGGTGGCATTGGCGGTATTGGTTGTGATATTGGTGGTGGTATTGGTGGTGGAAGCATTGGTGGTGGTAGTATTGGTGGTGGTATTGGTGGTTGTGCTATTGGTGGTAGTATTGGAGGCGGTCATATTGGTGGTGGTGGAGGTAGTGGTGGTATTGGTGGTGGTATTGGTGGTAGTGATATTGGTGGGGGTGGTATTGGATTGGTGGTGGTGGTATTGGTGGTGGTGGTACTGGTGGTGGTGGTGGTATTGGAGGTGGTGGTGGTATTGAAGGTGGTATTTGCGTTGGTGGTATTGGTTGGTATTTGTGGTGGTATTGGTGGCGGTTGTGGTGTTAATAAAACAGGCATTTGAAAACAACCCATCAGCTGGCTTTAGTGCAGATGGCATGTAACACAGATGTGCTGTTGTCAGCTTCAGCCCATTACCACACGATTATGTGCTACCTGGAATTGGTGATGGTATTGGTGGTTTTGGTATTGGTGGCGGTATTTGTATTGGTGATGGTATTGGTACTGGTGGTTGCATTGGTATTGGTTGTATTGGTGGTATTTGTATTGGTGGTGGGGGTATTGGTGGTGGTGGTAGTATTGGTGGTGTTATTGGTGGTGGTAGTTTTAGTGGTATTGGTGGTGGTTGTGGTGGTGGTATTGGTGATATTGGTGGTGGTATTGGTGGTGGTGGTATTGGATTGGTGGTGGTATTGGTGGTCGTGGTATTATTGGTGGTGGTATTGGTGGTGGTATTATTGATGGTGGGGGTATTTGCAGTGGTGGTGGTATTGGTGGTGGTGGTGTTATTAATAAAACATGTTTTTCAAAACAACCCATCAGGTAGCTTTAGTGCAAATGGCATGTAACACACATGCTGTCAGCTGCAGCCCATTACCACACAATTATGTGCTACCTGGAATTGGTGATGGTATTGGTGGTGGTATTGTTGGTGGTGGTATTGGTGGTGGTGGTGGTATTTGTATTGGTGGTGGTATTGGTGGTAGCATTGGTGGTATTGGTGGTGGGGTTATTGGTGGAATTGGTTGTTGTGGCGGGATTTGTATTGGTGGTGGTATTGGTATTGGTGGTGGCATTGGTGGTATTGGTTGTGGTATTGGTGGTGGTATTGGTGGTGGTGGTATTGGTGGTGGTGGTATTGGTGGTGGTGGCATTGGTGGTAGTAGTATTGGTGGTTGTGCTATTGGTGGTGGTCATATTGGTGGTGGTGGAGGTAGTGGTGGTATTTGTGGTGGTATTGGTGGTAGTGATATTGGTGGTGGTAGTATTGGATTGGTGGTGGTGGTATTGGTGGTGGTACTGGTGGTGGTGGTATTGGAGGTGGTGGTGGTATTGGAGGTGGTATTTGTGTTGGTGGTATTGGTTGGTATTTGTGGTGGTGGTATTGGTGGTGGTTGTGGCATTAATAAAACAGGTATTTGAAAAGAACCCATCAGGTGGCTTTAGTGCAGATGGCATGTAACACAGATGTGCTGTTGTCAGCTTCAGCCCATTACCACACAATTATTTGCTACCTGGAATTGGTGATGGTATTGGTGGTTTTGGTATTGGTGGTGGTGGCAGTATTTGTATTGGTGGTGGTATTGGTACTGCTGGTGGCATTGGTATTGGTTGTATTGGTGGTATTTGTATTGGTGGGGGTATTGGTGGTGGGGGTATTGGTGGTGGTAGTATTGGTGGTGTTATTGATGGTGGTATTGCTTGTGGTAGTATTGGTGGTGGTAGTATTGGTGGTGAAGGTAGTGGTGGTATTGGTGGTGGTGGTATTGGTGATATTGGTGGTGGTATTGGTGGTGGTGGTATTGGTGGTGGTATTGGATTGGTGGTGGTGGTAGTGGTGTTATTGGTGTTGGTGGTGGTATTATTGGTGGTGGTGGTGTTATTAATAAAACATGCTTTTCAAAACAACCCATCAGGTAGCTTTAGTGCAAATGGCATGTAACACACATGTGCTGTTGTCCGCTGCAGCCCATTACCACTTGATTATGTGCTACCTGGAATTGGTGGTGGTATTGGTGGTGGTATTTGTATTGGTGGTGGTATTGGTATTCGTGGTGGTGGCATTGGTGGTGGCATTGGTGGTGGTATCAGTGGTGGTGGTATTGGTGGTTGTGGTATTGGTGGTGCTGGTACTGGTGGTGGTATTGGCAGTGGTATTGGTGGTGGGAGTATTGGAGGTGGTGGTATTGGTGATGGTATTGGTGGTGGTGGTATTAGTGGTGGTACTGGTGATGGTATTGGTGGTGATGGTATTGGTGGTGGTGGTATTGATGGTGGCGGTATTGGTCGTGGTGTTGGTATTTGTATTGCTGGTGGCATTGGCATTGGTGGTATTGATTGTGGTATTGGTGGTGGTGGTATTGGTATTCGTGGTGGTGGTATTGGTGGTGGTGGTATTGGTGGAAGTGGTATTGGTTGTGGTGGTATTGGTGGTATTTGTATTGGTGGTGGTATTGGTGGTGGCAGTGGTATTGGTTGTGGTATTAGTGGTATTGGTGGTGGTATTGGTGGTGGGGGTATTAGTGGTGGGGGCATTTGTGGTATTGGTGGTGGTGGGATTGGTTGTGGGATTGGTATTAGTGGTGGTGGTATTGGTGGTGATATTGGGGTAGTGGTATTGGCAGTGGTATTGGTGGTTGTGGTTTTGATGGTGGAGCTAGTGGTGGTGGTAGTATTGGTTGTGGTACTGGTGGCAGTATTGGTGGTGGTTGTATTGGTGGTGGCGGTATTGGTGGGGGTGCTATTGGTATAGGTGGTGGTATTGATATTGGTGGTGGTGGTATCGGATTGGTGGTGGTAGTATTAGTGGTGGTGGTATTGGTGGTGGTGGTATTATTGCTGGTGGTGGTATTTGAGGTGGTGGTATTGGTGGTGGTTGTGGTGTTATTAATAAAACAGGCTTTTGCAAACAACCTGTCTGGTGGCTTTAGTGCAGATGGCATGTAACACAGATGTGCTGTTCTCAGCTTCAGCCCATTAGCACACAAATATGTGCTACCTGGAATTCACATGACTTATTTGCTAATCATTTCTAAATCCATTTTAATGTGGGGGTTGAAACAGACAGAGATAATGCCAGGTTAAAGTGATTGAAAGCGGGTGGCCATGCTGCTAAAAAAAAAACACAAGCTGTTTCAGCGGATGCAGCGCATGTCCAGCCTGCAGTAAGAGAAACTCAATAAAGTAAATAGTGCTTTCAGACTAAATAACAGGTCCCGTGTAATAACTGAAGTAAAGGGGCCAGTAGCCCTGGGAGGTTACAAATGAAGACAAGGCGGTACTAAGGAGGGACTAACAAGTAAATTAATGAATCCGAAGGCAGCATTTACGAAAGACAATGATACAAGCCAATGAAAAATATGGACGGAGAGTGGGTGTGGCTTCTCTCCCACACTTTACTACAGCAGTCATGTATGCATGCTGCCGCTAGGCTTGACCTAAAAAATAATAATAAATACTGGTAAATAAGTTGATAGTCTTGACTACAATATGAGCTTGCACTTACATGTCCACACCTTTGGTATAATGCACCCTGCCTCCTGGGCTTGAAGAGGCCTTCCTTAGGAGTGGTGGGCATATATCAAAGATAGTGCATTGACTGCCACACATGGTGAGGGTAAATTCGAGTTTGAGCAATTTTCACTGCTCCTGCAGTCTGAAATGGTAGGTCTGCTGTCAGTAGTTTATTTTGGTCCCCCAAGCAGTGCAGCAAGCCTGGGGGACCCCTTTACCACCCATGCCCTGGGTACCACTTGTACCATATACTAGGGACTTATAAGGGGGTAAAGCCTTGTCAATTGTGATTGCCAATTAACACAACAGTTTTAGGGAGAGAGCACTGGCACTGGGGCCTTGGCAGAAGACTCTAGTGCACTATCATAGAACCATCAGCATTGGAGCAAAAAGTGTGGGGGGAGGGGGGACAATACAAAAAGAGCTCTTTCTACGATGATAAATCAAAAGTTCCATGTGTGCCTCTCTAAATTAGTAAACAGAAATATAGTCCCAGCCCACTATACCTTGGCCAAATGGGGAACAAAAAACAAACTGGACACTTATCAACTTTGACTACACCCTTAAAGAACTGTTACAAACTGTGTAAAACATGTTCGTTGTTGTATTTATGATACCCCAGAGAGTATTTTTTGTTTCTGGGACCATTTGTAAAGATGGAAGTTATCCATATGTACAGAGACAGCACAGCATACTTTTAAGGTATATTCTTTAATCGTAACAAATTTAACCGTTGAGCCATTTAAAATTAAAGAAAAGATTTCACAATAAAACATTCTGCATACACTACTGTGATATTTTCTAGAAGAAAGGGTATACTCCAAGTACAGTATAAAGAAGGTGTCCCTCTCTTAAACATAAATAAGATACCATATTCAATTCAGGTCTATACGCTTCAAGCGAAATTACTATTAATTTGGTAAGGCTTGCATAACAAAAAATTACTATGCTTTGTAAAATCGTGTAATGAAATGGCTAATCCCTCTATATGAGATCTTAGATAGCCTATGAGATTGTTGTAATTAGGAAGACAGATTTGCTGTGCAAAGCGTCTATGTATGAGATATCAAGTAACCAAAGTCATAAACACAAGCACTTGGCCTCCAAGTGTGGCATGTGACCGGGCATGGAACCCGACAATAACCAGTAGCAGGAACCTACAAATGTCACAGAGTAAAGTCACGCGCACCCCCAGAAAGTAAATGCTCCAGATAAGGTTTATTGTGCAGCAAACCTCAACACGTTTCGACACCAAAGTGTTTTGATCATGAGTAAATAAACAACAGTGAAAACAGACATGAATTTAGGCAGAAGTGCATAGATAAAAACCAAGAACAATGAAGTGTATGCAACTGCTGGCGTCATCTTGACATGTTAAATGGACACTTAATAGTCTAAATAAAATAGTATTCTAGGGAAATCTGCGTACCAGGTATTTAGGGTGGCTAATAGTGGCATGCAATACACTGTTGCCAGCAGTAACTTTGCAGAACAATTTAGTATTGATACAGGAATTACAATTTCTAATTTCAGATCCAGGCCTTCCAGGGACCCTTAGTCAATCTGGCCAGTAATTCTAAGGTTAAGTTTGTTATTGTTGAGACTTTCAATAAACTTGATGGCCAGCTGGTCTGATCCCCTCCAGATGACAAACATGTCATCAATGTAACATGCCCGGTGCACCATGTGGTAGTCACTTGTGCAGCTGATGTATTAGCTCACTTAGGCTTTATCCCGTGACATTTGCCTTTTAGATTATTAATTTTCATAGCATACTAGGGCTCGAACTGGGGAACACTAGCTTGTGTTGCCTTTAGTTGTGATCAATGTATATAGTACTTTTATTGTTTCAGCTATGGGTCTCAGAATGGGTCCATAGCCTGGGTGCTTGCATATTCAGATGACCTATTACTCTCTTAGAATGTTGTTTTTCCAATTTATGTATTGCATACATTGCGATTTCCCTACAATACTATATTATTTTTACTATTAAGTATCCATCTGACATTTCAAGATGGCGCCCACAGTCACAGGCACTTAATGTCCTTTGTTTTTATCAATGCACTTCTGCCATTATTTTATGGCTGTTTTCACTGTTGTTCATTTACTCGTGAATAAGACACTTTGGTGTTAAAATTGCATTGAGTTTTGCTCAATAAACGTTATCTGGAGCATTTACGTTTTGGGAGTGCGCATGACTTTACTCCTTGACCTTTGGAGGTTTATGTTGCTGGTTATGTATGAGTTATATTTATGTGTATGGTTATTTAGATGTTAGATGTCCCTGTCAGTTAAATCCATCCATAATCCTAAAGCCTAGCTCTTGTCACAAACCTGGATTTGTAAAACCTTTGTCGCACGAGGAATAGTTTTGCTGCCTCAGCCTTAATGGGATCTGAAATCCGAGCTAGCACTGCTGTCAGAGGCCTACGCCTGTATGATCTCTGTAACCCTGAACACAGATTTGCTCATGTGTGTGTGACCATGTAAAATCTCATTCATCTAAGGCATAATTCTGTATTTGAAGTCTTGAATCTGCACACTTTAGGTAACCAGACGCAATGCTTTGCTCTCAGGTGCCTGAGACTTTAGGATTTCTGCAACCCAGAAGATGGCTTTGCTGTCAAAGGCAGTAATGTGTATTATGTTTATAACCTGGGGGGCTTTTTTGTACAATCTGTGTAACCAGAGTGATAGCTCTGTGGTCTGATGCACATGTCTCTAGGAGGTCTGTAGTACGAGGAATGAGCCTAATAGATCTCTTTTTGTCTGAAGCTCTAGCCTGGGAGTTTGTTGCCATTATCCAAAGCTTGAACACATGTGTAATTGGGGATAAAGGGGCCTGTGCTGCAGTGATTTTGGTGCCATACATTCTCTATAACCTACGGACAGCTATGAAACCCAAGTATATATGGTCTCTGCATCTATGGTATGTTGTCTAAGCAATAGGAAATAATTACCTGCATGTACAGCTTTCTTACAACAAGACACAAGCTCTAGTCATGTGCCCTAAAAAGGAGCCAGTTGGTGTTTGGATTTTTTTCTTATGGTGAGATAAATAGTCTGGGCTTGGTGGTCCTCTAGCTCCCTGGGGAAACCTACCAAGAGATGAGAAACAGTCAGGACACCACCGCAAGTAACACCTACAAATCTGAACTCAGGAAATACCACAGCCAACTTAACGAGGCAAGGAAAACAGCCGTAGCTCTCAGACAGGAAAACAGCTCCAATAACTGCAAAGAGCTCTTCAACATCAAATCATTTCCCAACCCCTAAGCTACCGCCAGCTCCATCACCCCTTTGCAAGACCTCTGCGACAACCTCCCCAATTTCTTCCACAAAAAAATCCTCAATATCTATAACAAATTCGACCCCCAAAGCAAGACTCAAGAACTCATCAACTAGCTTCCAACCATCAACAAATCGTACCACCAGAACACAAACTGGAAACCCCTCATCCCAAAAGACACAGCTGAAACCATAAGAACAATCCACTTCGGGGCCCCCACCAACCCCTGCCCCCACCAGATCTTCAATCTGGGAGATGTCTATCAGTTTCTACCTCACAAATGTCTCACCTCCATCCAAAGTAGAAGCTTTCCTGACAATTGTCAACACACAGAACTCACAGCTCTTCAAAATAATTTTTTTTAAAACTCAGTAGACCCAAAGGAGCTCAACAACTACAGACTCATCACATACCTACCATTCACATCCAAGGTCGTGGAGAAAGCTATCAACAAACAACTCTCCAACCATATTGAACACCACCACCTACTAGACATCTTGCAGTCTGGTTTCTGCAGTTAGCACAGCATGGAATTCGCAATCATCACAGCGATTGATGACATCTAGACCATCATGGACAAAGGAGAAACCGCCGCACTCATGCTACTTTACCTCTCCGCAGCCTTCAACAGCATATTCCACAGCACCCTCATCGCAAGACTCTACAACTCTGGAATTCATGATCCCTACCAGAGCTAGCCGGCCTCCTTCCTCTCCAACCGGAACCAACGAATCGGGCTCAGCCCTACATCTCCAAACCAATGAACCTCTTCTACGGTGTCCCTCACGGACCATCACTTATCCCTACCCTCTTCAACATAACATGACGCACTCGCCCATGTCAAAAGATCCCATGGAATCATCATTGTATCCTATGCAGACGATCTTCAGCTCATCCTCCCTCTCACAGACAACAACCACACCACCAGAACTAACTTCAACACCTGCATGTCTAATGTAGCAAACTGGATGAAATAGAACGGTCTAAAGCACAACGCAGATAAAACTAAAGTCCTGATCTTCAACAACAAGAGATCTCCATGGGACTCCTCCTGGTGGCCAACAGACCTGGGTCCTACACCCACCCCCACTAACCACACCAAAAACCTCAGCATCATTGTGGATGACAGACATACAATGGCCAAACAAGTGAACAAAGTCACATCATCCTGCTTCTTTATCCTACGCATGCTCCACAAAATATTCCACTGCCTCCCCACCAACACCAGATGCAAATCACCCAGGCCTCATCACCAGCAGACTCGACTACAGCAATGCACTACGCCGGCATTACAAATCAACTCTTACAAAGACACTAGACAACCCAGAACGCCGCTGCCATACTCGTGCTCGTGCTCAACATCCCCCGCAACTCAAACATCATGACACACCTCAGAGAGCTGCACTGGCTACCAGTAAATAAGTGATGCCAAATCAAAATGCTCACCCATGCTTTCAAAGTCCTCCACAACGTACAACCTGACTACCTCAACCACTTCCTCAACTTCTTCTAACCCACAAGGCAACTGCACTCAGCTTCAGTCCACCTCGGGCAAATAACCTGCATCCGTCTTCTCCTACAACATTGCCAAATCTTGGAACAACCTTCCACACTACATCAGGACCGCCCCATCCCTTCTCAAATTCTGCAAGAAACTGAAGACATGGCAATTCAATTAAGAGCCAGATCTTCCTATTCATCTATTCCAGAGCCTGGACACCCCTCGGTGATAAGTGGGCTCTACAAATCCTAATAACATAACATATCATTCACATATATTTCTGGACACTAGACACCTTAAGCAGCCTGTGCAGAATTTATGGCACAGGCCAAACATGGAAATCCTGGAATTTATGGTGAACTGCACAAGTCCCACCACCCAGTATTCCCACTTTTCTACCACTACAACAGTAACTCACATGTGTGGGTGGGCCTATTGTAATTTATAGGAGGAACAGGCCATACCTGTGATAATGTGAAGTCAATATAGTGTTAATGTGGCCTTCCTAGGGTCACAATGTTGCCTATCCTGCACCATGCAATTGTCCTAACCACATATTAATGGGAGTAGTGTGGGAACATTGGTGGTGCAATGTTTACCATTTACTTTAAGTTATGGAGTTTTCCTCCAAAAACGTTTGATTTCTTACCATACTTAATTTGTAAGGGATTCAAAAGAAATTGCCTTGGGATTCATGCAAGCCACAGCTCCATGGACTCTCTGGGGCATCCACTTTTCAGCAGTGTATGGGGTTGAGAGGTTCCCCGAGGTGCCAACACGCCCAGGCCTACGTCTCCCATGGAATCACCCCATCAAAAGCACTCCCTGGCGCCTAGTGTGTGTGGATCCCTGCTCAAACACAAGAAAATCCCACAAATGCCTGATAGTCCCACACTCAGATAGCCTAGGAGAACAAAGATGTGGGTCAAACCTTGGCATGGATATGTTAGACTGATGGAAACTAACATTTTGGGGGGAGCAAATCCTGAAAATCTAACAAAGGTCTTGTTCCACATGCTGTCGCAGCCAGCCAACCACGGCAAGAGCAGTCTGGCACCCAGGGACAGAAATGTTACGATGTGTAGATTGTATAATATATGGTTGTGATAGGTTTCAATACAGCCCAGGGAGGATTCCTGTGACATAAGGATTCAATAGATAATACAGAATAAGATTTTTTTTTATACTTTCCACTTAGTCCTGAGTTTGATATCGATCATCAAATGAACATCACACCATAATGCTAATATTACATAAATGATTGTGCAGACTACATTCTCTAGAAAAAAAAACATGCGTATTTGGTATTGTTGGACTTCTGACATTTAGGGCCAAATTTCTTGTTAGAGTTCTAGGTTGTATGTATGTCAATTTCAGAAATGCAACAAAATATTGAGAGAATTTGTTATAAAATAATTAAACACAAAAACAAATCACCACAGTTTTTCAGTCTGCAGCGAGATGACATGGTTTACACCAATACATACCTCTAACTGTGGCAAAAACAGTTTGTTTGGCTGCACAAGGAGACCAAAGAAGTTTCAATGTTCAAACAACTTAATACAAGATTTTTGATAAAACAAGACCTTGTACAAAAAAGCCCATAAGCCCCACTGGTTAATGAGTTAAGAACTACTGACAACTCAGTAGTCTTCTTTGCCACACCAGTTTTTCTCAGGGTTAAGCTGGGGGTACTTTTTAAATTCCCTAATGGGGCAGTTTGCCTTTGCCATGCAGTTTTCCCAAGACTGAGCTATGGCAGCATGTCTAATCAACTGTGTTACTAAACTTGCCCTAGCTTGGGCTACTCATTTAGCTACATCTTCAGATCCTTGCTTGGATAGTTAAAAACCTTTCCTACTCACCTTTGCAAAGGTGTGTGAACTTCATGATCCTAAAGACTCCACTGAGGCATTTTGTTATATCAAACGAGGTAGTATAGATAGATTGATTTATGGGATTCATTTGTGCCACTTGGCAGCTGAGATTATTTGGGTTGAGAGGACCCAAAATTACAATATGCGCTCTGCTCTGCCCCATGCAAGCTAGAGAGCATGGGCAACATTATTGGGAGAAATAGAGAGATGTATAAGACACACCATCAGAAGAGAGCAAGACTCCATTAAAAGAACAGCTCCCCACTGGACCTCAGAGGGCAAACGAAAGAGAGGCAGGCCAAAGAACACCTGGAGGTGAATTATGAAAACAGCAATGAAGACCCTGAACCACAGGTGGGGCACCGTACAGAAACCTGCTCAAGACAGACAGAAGTGGAGGTCCTTCATTGCTGCCCTACATGCCGGTCGGCAGAACAGACAGCAAGTAAGTAAAATTATATTAAGGCATGAGGTTGAACGTCATCTGTTCCAAGCATACAGTGATCAAGAAGTGTTCCCTTTACTTGTGTCTTAAGGAAGGAAACATTAAATGAGGCCTTTGTTGGTATTCCCACACTGAAAGAACATTTAATATGGTCAAAAACAAGCTATTTGTAGAGCGTGGCACTGTCACCTCTGTGGGTATCTGGGCACTGGATTGCGAGGTCTCAATCGGAAAACCAGGCCCTGGAAGAGGCTAGAAATGAGTAGAAAAGGAAAAACAGAGGACAGAAAAACCAAGGAGAAAAGGCAAAACAGGTCAGCAAAGCAAGCTGAAAAAAAGGCAAAACAGAGGGCAGAAAACAAGCAGAACAAGCACTGGCATAGCCAATAGGTCTCGCCTTTGGGACCTTATGTGTTTATGAAAGTAACAGGTGCCGGAGCAACTGTATACCGATTGCACTGCTAGAAAATACCTCTGTATGTACTCCACTGAACCTGTGCTTGTTGTTAATAAATAAAGTACACCATGAATGTAAACAATTATTATATTGGTTTCAGCTCATTTAATTCATGAGCCTCCAAACCCACAGAATACAAAAAATGTCGTTGTCAATAATATGCTGTGTAAACATTGTAAATAAACAATAATTGTGAATTCCTTGTAAATGCACTTTAAACAATGATAATACAAAGTTCCATAATGTTGTGCATCATGACAGTAGATGTTGAAAATAGCCCAATGCATTTCGGGATTTACAGCAATCCCTTCTTCAGAGGCCTGTATATAAAAGAAAAAATTGGATAGGTTTTGCAACATGTAATAATTTAAACATATATCTTCTTGCATTTTCATTTCTATTGCAAAAAAATTATTATGATAACATCGTCTGACAATCCAGAGAGGTCTGATCGTGCCTGTACTTGTCCTACACATACACCGAAAGTGAAGTTGAGGTGGAGAGATAAACCTATGCGTGAGTGTGTTGGCTTGAGAAGCCAGATATAAAGCAACGTAGTGGATTCATAAAATAAACCCCTGCAACATAACGTATACCAAAAATTCACCACTATACGTCACTGTTAGTGGTCATAATACCAGTGAAACATGAAGACCACCTGAAGCCCAATGAAAAATACATATAGGAGAACCCTTACGTGAAAACTGTCGAATTAAGCATTTCGAAATGAATGGATTCAAGCTTCTCGAAAGTCAATCAGAAGGAAAAAATGCGTAGCAATGCTGAGGTTTACTTCGGATCCTTGCAATCGCCTATGTACAGAGAATTACAATGTCATGTGGAAAAAACGCTGTATTGTGGTGCAATGGCGTTTAATTACTCTATCTTGTTTAAGGAAGTACCATGTTTACCTTGGAGTGTACTGGCAACAACTCGATGTAGAGGTGGAGATCACGAAACAACAAGTCTTTCTGAGATCTTGTGAAGATGGCCTGTAAACGAAAAGCGAAATGACTACGGACGTCTGCTCCCCCCAAGTAAAGCCCCCGCCCTATCTTACAAAACTCTGGAGTTCCTATGTATTGTAGTGTTAAAATGTGCCTACCTCGCTTAGCGCTCCGCAGTTGTTTGAAGTCCTGGTATGTAAAGCCGAGCTCCGTATGGAAACGCGCTCGCCCGTGTTTGAATAAAACGCTTCCGGGCTGTTATAGGCGGATGCGCGGAGCATGCGCAAGCCGCCGAGATTAAGGAAGGACTGAAGCGCATGTAAACTGAAGATAGGATCCATCTTGGAATGGAACGTACAAACTGGCCGTGAACCTGTTAGGAGGTTCACCGAACGTGAAATGTCTAAGATTGCGGAAAATGCTAAAGATAAATGACTCTAGTGTGTGGTCAACTTAACCCAAGCCGAAATGACGATAAAATGCCTCTTGGTGTCAAAACTGGGTATCTTTGTAGTTGCCTGCCTACTGTCACCTCGTTCCTGTAATATACTCTGATGGGGCCTGAGATACAGAGAAAAGTGTGGCCATGCTGTTGCACGGGTACAACCTAGGAACTGGTACTATGAATGCTCAAAAAATCATGTGCCCTATCCAGAGCGGCGTTATGAGTATGGAATTATTGTGATATGAATGATGAATATTCCCGGTCCTGTGGTTGGAATGAAAAAAACTGATGTAATGATCCCTTATCCAAAAATGGATAGAAAAAATAATAAAAGAAATGTGCAAACTTGTGCAAAACAATTTTTTTGTTATTGTGGAAAAAACGAATGGACTAGAGGATGAGTGTTGATCGACTAGTAGTGAAGTTGTAAGATGGAAATAGATCCCACCACCGAAAGATCGTGAGGACAGTACTTACAATCTAAACACGTTCATTAAAAATACAATTCCCATGATCAATGTTGGTTACAAGAAGCACATAAGTTCCAATTTGTCATTCAGTCCTGCTGGTACCAGTGTATTTAAAAATTTAACCCACCATACCTCTCTTTGGGCCAAAAGTTTTGCTGTGTCTGAATGAGTGTTAAGAGGTACCATTTCGAGGATTGTAAATTTGAGTTGTGCTATGGTATGTTGATGTTCCAACCAATGTAGTACTAAATGGGATTTCTGATTCTTTGTGCGAATTGTGCTTTTGTGTTCTGATATGCGGATTTTAGTTTTACGAGATGTTTTACCCACATATAACAATCCGCATGGACACTTAATGGTGTAAATAACATTCAGGCTGTTACAGTCTCCACTGTATTTGAGTTTGATAGGTTTCCCAGTGTGTGGATGGTTGATGATGTTACCTTGTATTACATTATTGCAGTTCACGCAATTGTAGCATTTCTGCATTCCTGAAAATGGTGTAGTGTTTGTAGCTGCTGGTTGTTTCAACAGTTCTTTGATGTTTCTACTCCGCTTGTATGCAAACAAAGGTTGTTGTTGAAATAAACCGTTGAAGTCTGGTTCTTGTTGGAGGATCTCCCACCTCTTTTTGATGATTTTACTAATCGCGGGAGACGTGATCGAATATTTAGAAACAAAAACTTGTCTGTTTTGGCTGCTCGTGAGCTGAGATCTAAGTAACTCGCTGCGATCTTTGAGATTCGTTTTGTCCACTGCTTTTTTGAGAACTTGTTCTGGGTAACCCCGTTCGTGAAACTTCAAGTTTTGCTCGGAAAGAGCTTTTTCTAGCTGGTTGGGGTCAGATGTAATTCTTTTGGTGCGTAACAGTTGTGAGAACGGCAAGTTCTGTAATAGAGAAGGAGGATGGAAGCTCGAATACAGCAACAAGTTGTTCCTATCTGTAGGTTTAGTGAATACTGAGGTTGTAAAGGAATTGCTTGTCTTGGTAATAAGGACATCAAGAAATGACAATGATTCTGTGCTGATGTTGTGCGTAAATTTGATCCGACTGTTTTTTTCATTTAGTTCTTGAATTTTGGATTCAAGATTGGCTCGTGAATCAATCCAAATCAAAAATATGTCGTCGATGAAACGAACATAAAATGCGATGTTCGTTTGCCAATCATTGTTGTTAAAAATATGATCATGCTCAAATTTGGACATGAAAGTGTTGGCATACGCTGGTGCCCCAGAAAAACCCATGCTGGTACCACTGATCTGGAGGTAATACTCATCATGCCATTTAAAATAGCTATGTTGGAGACAAAAAGTTAACAATTCGAGAATGAATACCTTGTCGGTTGCCAATTCTGGTAATTGTAGAAGCGCCCATTCGCACGCATCAATGCCTTCTGAGAGGGGTATGGATGTGTATAAAGATGTGACATCTATGGTACACAAAAGCCAAGATGAAGAAAAACGTGCCATTGCTGTGTTCAAGAGATTTAAAAAATGTGTGGTGTCCTTCACATAGCTTCTCCAAGATTGTACAAATTTCTGGAGAAAATGATCAATGAATTGTCCTGCTGGTGTAAACAGAGACTCGCACCCTGAAACTATGGGGCGGAATGGAGGGTCATGTAAATTTTTGTGGACTTTGGGCAACATGTATAATGATGGTCTTCTGGGATGTGTGACTGATAGGAAACTGCGAACTTTGGGAGAAATCCACGACATTTCCTCCGCGTGATCTAATATGTGTTCCAAAGTATCCATGATCTTGGTGGTGGGATCCTGTTCTAGTTTCAAATACGTATCCGGATCTCGTAAGTGTGACTCCACTTTGTGATCATACATGGTTTTGTCCATAATCACTAGTGCTCCTCCTTTGTCGGCCATCTGAAATACTAGTCTGTTGTCTCTGGCCAAATGACGTATAATGGCGGTCTCATGTTTTTTGAAATTGGTAATGGTAGGTGCATGAAATTTGAGTTGAGACAAGTCCTTGCGGACAAGTGTCTCGAAAGTATCTAGTGTCTTGTGCGTGACTGGTGCCATAAACACACTTTTAGGTCTGAACTTGCTCAATTCAGAGTCATGCTCTTCTTCAATGACATCTGAAGCTGGTGTACTGGTGACAACGTTGGTAAAGAAATGTCTCAAGCGTAGGTTCCTCATAAATTTAAACACCGCAACCTCAAGTTCAAAAGCGTTGGTTTGGTATATGGGTACAAAAGATGTCCCTTTGTTTAGAACTGTCAATTGACTGGGTGTAAGTTGAATGGAAGAAATATTGATTACAAGACTTTTCTGCTCCTCGTGCTCCTGATGTCCCCTTCTTTTGCCCCTCCTGGTTTTTTTTAATCTGGTGGACGACCAGCAGTTTGGCTGCTCTCTAAAAAAGAAGCCGATTGTGTCTGAGATGTAGAAGGTTGGGGAGCTGTTGATGTAGCTTGGTCCTCTCCACTAGTAGGTTCTGACTGTGTACGGATGGGAACCCTGGCAGGGTCAAGTTCACGGTCCGATACCACTGATTCTTGAGAGGAGGAATGAGGTTTTTGATAAGGCTGTCTACGGGCGTATACTTCTGCCCAAGTGTACACCTCATTCAATTTATAGTCAATGGTGTCTCGTCGAAATTTGCGGAGTTTTCTTTCTTGAATTTCTTTGCCGTAGGTGTCTAGTTTGTTATTGAGGTCATCTAGTGTAAGCTTCCAGTAGTCAGCTTCACACCGTGTCGAGAGATCTGTTTTGATGGTATTCATCTCTTCTTCAAGCTCTTTTATTGTACGTGATAATTCTTCTATGAGTAGAAGAATTAAATCTAGAGAACACTTATTCAAAATGGCCTGCCACTTCTCCATGAAGGCTTTATTAAATTGGAATTTGTATAATAAAGGCTTGATGGGTAAACGTAATCCCCGGGGGATTCTTTGCACCTTGTGATATTGTATGAGTGTAGATGCATGTAATCTCTGGCTCAATGCTCTGCGAGCTATGAATTCGAGTTGCCGGATTTGTTGTGATATTGACCCGCTCTGGACGTTGAAAGACGGTGTGTCCTGTATTAAGGCATAAATGTCCTTAACTTCTGATGTTGTAAATGACAATGTATCTGCTCTATTGTCAGTTAGGTTAGAGATGCTGTCAAAAGACATGATGGAGAATGTGTTGTGTGTGCTGCTGGCTAAGAAGTGGCTAAGAGGTAAATAGGCAATCTATGGAAGTCAGCGCACTACTCAATGAACGAAAATAATATACTGCGTTTCCACTGTTAAATCATGCTAAAACAAGAAATGCGTGCTAATCGGAAAAAGGTAGCCACCCTCATACAACATGAAAGTAACAGGTGCCGGAGCAACTGTATACCGATTGCACTGCTAGAAAATACCTCTGTATGTACTCCACTGAACCTGTGCTTGTTGTTAATAAATAAAGTACACCATGAATGTAAACAATTATTATATTGGTTTCAGCTCATTTAATTCATGAGCCTCCAAACCCACAGAATACAAAAAATGTCGTTGTCAATAATATGCTGTGTAAACATTGTAAATAAACAATAATTGTGAATTCCTTGTAAATGCACTTTAAACAATGATAATACAAAGTTCCATAATGTTGTGCATCATGACAGTAGATGTTGAAAATAGCCCAATGCATTTCGGGATTTACAGCAATCCCTTCTTCAGAGGCCTGTATATAAAAGAAAAAATTGGATATGTTTTGCAACATGTAATAATTTAAACATATATCTTCTTGCATTTTCATTTCTATTGCAAAAAAATTATTATGATAACATCGTCTGACAATCCAGAGAGGTCTGATCGTGCCTGTACTTGTCCTACACATACACCGAAAGTGAAGTTGAGGTGGAGAGATAAACCTATGCGTGAGTGTGTTGGCTTGAGAAGCCAGATATAAAGCAACGTAGTGGATTCATAAAAGAAACCCCTGCAACATAACGTATACCAAAAATTCACCACTATACGTCACTGTTAGTGGTCATAATACCAGTGAAACATGAAGACCACCTGAAGCCCAATGAAAAATACATGACTCTGAATTGAGCAAGTTCAGACCTAAAAGTGTGTTTATGGCACCAGTCACGCACAAGACACTAGATACTTTCGAGACACTTGTCCGCAAGGACTTGTCTCAACTCAAATTTCATGCACCTACCATTACCAATTTCAAAAAACATGAGACCGCCATTATACGTCATTTGGCCAGAGACAACAGACTAGTATTTCAGATGGCCGACAAAGGAGGAGCACTAGTGATTATGGACAAAACCATGTATGATCACAAAGTGGAGTCACACTTACGAGATCCGGATACGTATTTGAAACTAGAACAGGATCCCACCACCAAGATCATGGATACTCTGGAACACATATTAGATCACGCGGAGGAAATGTCGTGGATTTCTCCCAAAGTTCGCAGTTTCCTATCAGTCACACATCCCAGAAGACCATCATTATACATGTTGCCCAAAGTCCACAAAAATTTACATGACCCTCCATTCCGCCCCATAGTTTCAGGGTGCGAGTCTCTGTTTACACCAGCAGGACAATTCATTGATCATTTTCTCCAGAAATTTGTACAATCTTGGAGAAGCTATGTGAAGGACACCACACATTTTTTAAATCTCTTGAACACAGCAATGGCACGTTTTTCTTCATCTTGGCTTTTGTGTACCATAGATGTCACATCTTTATACACATCCATACCCCTCTCAGAAGGCATTGATGCGTGCGAATGGGCGCTTCTACAATTACCAGAATTGGCAACCGACAAGGTATTCATTCTCGAATTGTTAACTTTTTGTCTCCAACATAGCTATTTTAAATGGCATGATGAGTATTACCTCCAGATCAGTGGTACCAGCATGGGTTTTTCTGGGGCACCAGCGTATGCCAACACTTTCATGTCCAAATTTGAGCATGATCATATTTTTAACAACAATGATTGGCAAACGAACATCGCATTTTATGTTCGTTTCATCGACGACATATTTTTGATTTGGATTGATTCACGAGCCAATCTTGAATCCAAAATTCAAGAACTAAATGAAAAAAACAGTCGGATCAAATTTACGCACAACATCAGCACAGAATCATTGTCATTTCTTGATGTCCTTATTACCAAGACAAGCAATTCCTTTACAACCTCAGTATTCACTAAACCTACAGATAGGAACAACTTGTTGCTGTATTCGAGCTTCCATCCTCCTTCTCTATTACAGAACTTGCCGTTCTCACAACTGTTACGCACCAAAAGAATTACATCTGACCCCAACCAGCTAGAAAAAGCTCTTTCCGAGCAAAACTTGAAGTTTCACGAACGGGGTTACCCAGAACAAGTTCTCAAAAAAGCAGTGGACAAAACGAATCTCAAAGATCGCAGCGAGTTACTTAGATCTCAGCTCACGAGCAGCCAAAACAGACAAGTTTTTGTTTCTAAATATTCGATCACGTCTCCCGCGATTAGTAAAATCATCAAAAAGAGGTGGGAGATCCTCCAACAAGAACCAGACTTCAACGGTTTATTTCAACAACAACCTTTGTTTGCATACAAGCGGAGTAGAAACATCAAAGAACTGTTGAAACAACCAGCAGCTACAAACACTACACCATTTTCAGGAATGCAGAAATGCTACAATTGCGTGAACTGCAATAATGTAATACAAGGTAACATCATCAACCATCCACACACTGGGAAACCTATCAAACTCAAATACAGTGGAGACTGTAACAGCCTGAATGTTATTTACACCATTAAGTGTCCATGCGGATTGTTATATGTGGGTAAAACATCTCGTAAAACTAAAATCCGCATATCAG
This sequence comes from Triturus cristatus, assembly GCF_964204655.1. Lineage (NCBI taxonomy): Eukaryota > Metazoa > Chordata > Amphibia > Caudata > Salamandridae > Triturus > Triturus cristatus. Next base: position 917,232,459 of record NC_140580.1, on the reverse strand, counting down.
AACACAAAAGCACAATTCGCACAAAGAATCAGAAATCCCATTTAGTACTACATTGGTTGGAACATCAACATACCATAGCACAACTCAAATTTACAATCCTCGAAATGGTACCTCTTAACACTCATTCAGACACAGCAAAACTTTTGGCCCAAAGAGAGGTATGGTGGGTTAAATTTTTAAATACACTGGTACCAGCAGGACTGAATGACAAATTGGAACTTATGTGCTTCTTGTAACCAACATTGATCATGGGAATTGTATTTTTAATGAACGTGTTTAGATTGTAAGTACTGTCCTCGCGATCTTTCGGTGGTGGGATCTATTTCCATCTTACAACTTCACTACTAGTCGATCAACACTCATCCTCTAGTCCATTCGTTTTTTCCACAATAACAAAAAAATTGTTTTGCACAAGTTTGCACATTTCTTTTATTATTTTTTCCATCCATTTTTGGATAAGGGATCATTACATCAGTTTTTTTCATTCCAACCACAGGACCGGGAATATTCATCATTCATATCACAATAATTCCATACTCATAACGCCGCTCTGGATAGGGCACATGATTTTTTGAGCATTCATAGTACCAGTTCCTAGGTTGTACCCGTGCAACAGCATGGCCACACTTTTCTCTGTATCTCAGGCCCCATCAGAGTATATTACAGGAACGAGGTGACAGTAGGCAGGCAACTACAAAGATACCCAGTTTTGACACCAAGAGGCATTTTATCGTCATTTCGGCTTGGGTTAAGTTGACCACACACTAGAGTCATTTATCTTTAGCATTTTCCGCAATCTTAGACATTTCACGTTCGGTGAACCTCCTAACAGGTTCACGGCCAGTTTGTACGTTCCATTCCAAGATGGATCCTATCTTCAGTTTACATGCGCTTCAGTCCTTCCTTAATCTCGGCGGCTTGCGCATGCTCCGCGCATCCGCCTATAACAGCCCGGAAGCGTTTTATTCAAACACGGGCGAGCGCGTTTCCATACGGAGCTCGGCTTTACATACCAGGACTTCAAACAACTGCGGAGCGCTAAGCGAGGTAGGCACATTTTAACACTACAATACATAGGAACTCCAGAGTTTTGTAAGATAGGGCGGGGGCTTTACTTGGGGGGAGCAGACGTCCGTAGTCATTTCGCTTTTCGTTTACAGGCCATCTTCACAAGATCTCAGAAAGACTTGTTGTTTCGTGATCTCCACTTCTACATCGAGTTGTTGCCAGTACACTCCAAGGTAAACATGGTACTTCCTTAAACAAGATAGAGTAATTAAACGCCATTGCACCACAATACAGCGTTTTTTCCACATGACATTGTAATTCTCTGTACATAGGCGATTGCAAGGATCCGAAGTAAACCTCAGCATTGCTACGCATTTTTTCCTTCTGATTGACTTTCGAGAAGCTTGAATCCATTCATTTCGAAATGCTTAATTCGACAGTTTTCACGTAAGGGTTCTCCTATATGTATTTTTCATTGGGCTTCAGGTGGTCTTCATGTTTCACTGGTATTATGACCACTAACAGTGACGTATAGTGGTGAATTTTTGGTATACGTTATGTTGCAGGGGTTTATTTTATGAATCCACTACGTTGCTTTATATCTGGCTTCTCAAGCCAACACACTCACGCATAGGTTTATCTCTCCACCTCAACTTCACTTTTGGTGTATGTGTAGGACAAGTACAGGCACGATCAGACCTCTCTGGATTGTCAGACGATGTTATCATAATAATTTGTTTGCAATAGAAATGAAAATGCAAGAAGATATATGTTTAAATTATTACATGTTGCAAAACATATCCAATTTTTTCTTTTATATACAGGCCTCTGAAGAAGGGATTGCTGTAAATCCCGAAATGCATTGGGCTATTTTCAACATCTACTGTCATGATGCACAACATTATGGAACTTTGTATTATCATTGTTTAAAGTGCATTTACAAGGAATTCACAATTATTGTTTATTTACAATGTTTACACAGCATATTATTGACAACGACATTTTTTGTATTCTGTGGGTTTGGAGGCTCATGAATTAAATGAGCTGAAACCAATATAATAATTGTTTACATTCATGGTGTACTTTATTTATTAACAACAAGCACAGGTTCAGTGGAGTACATACAGAGGTATTTTCTAGCAGTGCAATCGGTATACAGTTGCTCCGGCACCTGTTACTTTCATGTTGTATGAGGGTGGCTACCTTTTTCCGATTAGCACGCATTTCTTGTTTTAGCATGATTTAACAGTGGAAACGCAGTATATTATTTTCGTTCATTGAGTAGTGCGCTGACTTCCATAGATTACCTTATGTGTTTAGCCATGCAACAGTTGCATAACTAAATACTTATAAGGTCCCAAAAGCGAGACCTATTGGCTATGCCAAGCGGCCGTGCGGCCGCGAAAGTGATCGCAATCAAACATCAAAGCGGCCGCGAAAGTGAAAGTACTCGCGTCGAGCGTGGCGTGCGCGGCCGCGCACATGCACTGTATGTCTAGGCTGGCATCGTAGCACTTTTTGGAGCCCTCTCAAAAAGTCTCGCCAGAGCAGCGCATGCGCTGGATCAGGCGAGACCCAAAAATCAAAAACACATCAGAAGAAGGCAAAAGAGGGCAGAAAAATCAGCAGAAAAGTCAAAACGGTGGGCTGAAAAATGAGCAGAAAAGGCCCACGAGAGGGCAGCAGGTAGACAGGCAGCAGAGGGTAGTGGACTGTGGGCAAGCTGGACAGGAGAACTGTCACAGGGGGAGCTGGCATGAGGATCTGCTCTTCAATCTTGTACCATTCCTATGCTCTAAGAAAGTTTAAAGTAGAGACTTGTGTGTCTGAAAGAGCAGTGGGCACTGCCTTGTTACAGCTGCAAGAAACTGATGGGAGAGAGCACCCAGTTTTCCATCTGTACCATGTTTTGTCCGAGAGTGAACAGACCTCTGCAGTTCTAGAAGGACTGTTACTAGCAATGAAAATAACTTGTACTGATGGCAGACTTCCACTGAAGGGCACTAAAACTCTTTGAAATTTGGACTGATCACAGGAATTTACAGTGTCTATGAAACCTTCAATGTAAGAACAGTCATCAAGTCAGGGCATTTTTCTTTTCTCAGTGCATTACCATAACTTGATCAATTCTTGATTCAACGAATCTTTTGATTGATGCATTATCTCATCGGTGTCCTGAATCATCACTTAGCTATATCTGACCTATTGTTCCTTTTCATCATGTAATTGGTATTGTTCGATCTTTAATAGAAAGAATCAAAGAAGCATGTGGAATCCTAAGGAGAAGAGGATCTTCATCTAGAGACTGCAATCACATGATGTAACGCTTTGTATTCCAGAAAAGTTCTCTTTATTCCTACTAAAAAGCTAAAATGCGAGATTATGCATATGTATCCTGATTCAGACATTTAAAGTAAAATAGGAGTCAAGACTACATTAGATATTGATCTACATTTATATTGGTAGCCTGCTGTTCATTCTGATGTTCAAGAATATGTCCGATCTGGTTTCATTTACGCTCAGACTACATAATTACATTTTAAACTCCACAGTCTCTGCTCGCAGCTGGTAAACCTAGAGCTTCAGTAGGTGGGCATAATGTGGCGTCCTGAAATGAAACTCAGACAGTGGCATGGTTGCTCAATCCCACATTTTCTGAAGAGGAGAAGAAAGCACATCTTTGGCCTTCACACACAGACTCCACCCAGTCAGAATCTGTGCTTCCACAGCTGAGCCAGTTTGGAGAATTCCCTACTGGTGGTAGGCTCGACTGCAAGCAGCCATGGTATGGAGACAAAGAAGGATGTGAAACAAAGGACCATTTGTAGGCCTTGAGAGAATGCATTTTTCTGAAGAAGGTGTGGCTAGTGGTAAATTTGATGCATTCCAGGGTGGTTGGATTCTTAATGTTTGTTATCAGGGATTTCCAATCCAAGATGGTATTAACCCTTTTGCTGTGATGTCAATTCCTGTGTAAAACATAAACAAGGACTCCTTAGTCAGAGAAGGATGTTTTGCAACGTTCTTGTATTTATATTTTTTGTTACTTTCATCACCAATTTAGATTAGATGTGTGCCCCTGGTTTTTGCTTTCTTTTTCCCTTCCCTCCGTCTACCCCCACCTTCCCCCAACCTCCATACAGAAAAAGAATAAAAAAACATAGAAAAATATTAAGGGTACATAGATGGTGCGTTACCCAATCTATAAAAATGGTTGCCCTCAGGCAGCTTCTATTGGGGAGTCCTCAGTAATGGGATATAACTGAGCTTCAAAACTGGAAGAGATGCAAGGCCCGTACACACGGGGAGCAGGCTGCTAGCAGCAAGCCCCTGGATAGACAGGTCACTAAGGGTCCCCATGAGAATTAAACTTTTTTTTAAATCATCACTAAAGGTGTCTGACATTCTTTCCATTGTGAGAACCTGCCTTAAACGTGCATGGCACTGTGTCAGTGCTGGAGCATCTTTCTTTTTCCAAGCTGCGGCCACTGCCAATTTCTCCGCCCCCAGGCACAACCACATTATGGCTTTGTCGCCTTTAGTCTGGAGCTTCAGTCTATCATCACGCAGACCCAATAGTGCAAATTTGGGGTATTCAGAATGGGGTAGCTCAGAATGTCTTTTATTTGTACCAGGACTTCAGACCAGAAAGGCCGGATTGTTGGGCAATTCCACCAGATGTGACGAAAGTTGCCCAGCAGCCCACATCCCCTTCAGCATGCCAGAAGTGTTAGGGAAAATTTTCTTCAGCTTGGTGGGGTACAAGTACTAATCAAAGTAGTTTATAGTGTGCCTCTCGCATGCCAAGTGAGTGATTACACTTTGGGATATCCTTCCAAAGTTTCCACCAGAAATTTCTCCCCCTATTGTGTGCTCCCAAAAAGTGATATGGCGTGGCTGTAGGGTGGGCAACGTATTAAGTAGTAGGGAGAACAAAAATAATTGGTTACCTTAGTGGGCTCTGCTCTTCAAATTGTTCTATAGAGGTTAGTTCTCTAGTGGCTGCAAGCCTAACGTCGAAGTGCAGTGCCCAATGTTTCAGCTGTGTATAGTGAAAATGTTTGGTGTCTAGAAGGTGAAAGTTGCGTTGGCAATGTTCGAAAGTTAAAATGTCCCACTTATGAAAAAGAGGGGAAGACAGCCCCCTTATTTCCAGGTGTCAAATGGGCCAGTCCGTGAGGCCGGGGTAATTCCAGATTGTAATGTATGGGCTTATAAGGGGAAGGGAAGATTGTCCATGAAGCCAATCTACTCACCTCATCCCATATTTGTAAGAGTCATTTTTGTGGGGGCACTCATTTAGGCATTTGGGGGGCACTCTGCTTTTGGTTTCCATAGCACATCCTATATGACTCTCTCTACTATTGTCCTATCCATGTGTAGCCAATGTTTGTCCAACTCATGTAGCGACCACTCATAGATAAACGGTAACTGTACCGCTTTATAATAAAGGTGAAAATCTGAGAGAGCCAATCCTCCTGTATCATTTGGCAGCCTGAATAATTCAAGGGGCAATCAGGCTCTCTTATTCTGTCAAATAAAGTGTGTGATCAAGGTTCGCAGAGTAGGCAGAAACTCATGATCTAGTTCAACAGGGAGGCTTTGAAATAGAAATAGCACTTTTAGTAAAATCGCCATCTTGATCGCATGTATACGACCCAGCCATGAAATATACATGGGTGACCAGCATTTGAGATCAATTTTCAGTTGCTGTATGAACAGGGGGTAGTTGGCCTGGTATAGGGCTGAACGTTTAGGGGCACCTTTGATGCCCAGATAAGGGATGTCTTTTTTTCACTCATTTCAAGGGGGTAGAGACCACCAATGTCTCTACGTCTGTGCCAGTCAACGTCAGATTAAGTAAGAAGGACTTAGTCAGATTAATACGGAAGCCCTCTAAACCCTCAAAAACATGTAACTTCTCCTGTAGGGTTGTCAGGGAAAGCTGAGGTGAGGTAAGCGTCAATAATGAATTATCAGCAAATGAAGAAATGTTATGTTCTATGGACCCAAAAATAATGCCGCTAATGGTGGGTGGGGGGTCACATCTGGGTAGCTAGGGGTTCTATACTCAGTGAAAATAGGAGCGGAATGAGGAAACACCCCTGCCTTGTCCCCTTCCCTAAGTGGAAAAGCTCCAAACTCACTCTATTAATTAAGACTCTGGACCGTGGCATTGCATAATTGGCTTGAATCATAGCGATAAACGAGTTGCAAAAGCCAGATCACTTCAACATATGGAATAAGAAGAGCCAGTCCACCCGGTCAAATGCCTTCTCGGTGTCCAGACCTAGCAATGCAGCAGGTATCTGCTTTTTGGTGGCTTTCTCGATCAGGTGGGCCACCCTCCTCAAGTTATCATGCGTGTGTCTGCCTTTGAGGAAGCAAGACTGATCCGGGTGGATCAAGTCCAGCACCATATCTTCTAGCTTGGACGGCAAAATGTTTTAATAGAGGTTGGCATCCAGACTGACTAATGCAATAGACCCGTATGAACCACAAAAACGGGGATCTTTTCCTGGTTTTGGTATAACTGACAAGCACCTTACTCGTGAACGGTGGGACTGCTCCTACCTCTGCAATATAATAAACAAGCATTGAAAATGCCATAGGTCTCGCCTTTGATTAAGTTAAAGCCCTTTGCTTTGCTAATGGTATTGTATAGCAAAGCAAATAGCTTTAGTTTAATAAAAGGAGAGACCTATTGCATTTTCACTGCTTGTTCAAACGGGTTGGAGGGTATTCTGCAGCCAGAAGAAATATAATCTTACCTAACTGGGGGAGCTGCCACAGCCCCAAGGAAGAATGTTTAAGTGTGTGCTTATATGTACAGCTTTGAGCACAGAATGAGGGCGTAGATGGGTCACGATATACCTCCAATTATTACTAATCTACCCTGTATTGGCAACTCCATCCTGAGAACGCACCCTCATTTCGGAATGCGTTTCCCAAACCTGAGCTAACTGCTTCGCCCATTTTATGAGAATCGAAAACCCAAATCATGTTTAAATAAGATACAAGGCTGGGGACATACTTTTCATGCCGGACTGTAAACAGATTGGCCCGTCTTCTTGCTGCCACCATCTTACAACTTGTTTGCCCAATTGATAAATTCAATTTCCATTAACAATTAACGGAACCGCACACTGTCAACACAACATTATTCCTGAAGAGCCCAGATACATGTTCTATTCGTGAGCCCCAAAAACACAGTCACCTGGGGCTTCGGGGACACTTTTCTATGCACACCCAGTGGTTATATACAAATCTGTTATCTGTGGCTACTTTAGTGGTGGGTAAAGTCCCCTTCAATACTACGCCCCCTTTAACAGTGGATAAATGCAAAGCCGAGACATGCAGAAAAGCCAGCAGCACAGATATGGGGAATAAAATATCAGAAACACATGCAATGAACCTACTGGAAAGCAAAGGGTAAGGCAAGTGATCAGGTGTGGTGGCTGCCTGGCAGGGGTGGAGGCAGCATCACCTGTTTTTTTCCCACCATATTATGTTTATGTTAATGTACGATGGGCTACAAGAACCCCCTCATTAACCAGAAACACTACCAGCACCCACAACCAGTGCATTTACTCCCACTTTCACGCACCGCACCTTCATTGTATTTGCCCTTCAACCAGGTAAATATGAAAAAGAAAACCTGATGCAGGGACTGCGGGTGACAGGTGATTCGTTAAACAAAGTTAAATTAACCTGTGCAGTGCTCCCAACAAGGGGGCCCGTGGTCCTCCTGCACACAGCGTTAAAACGAGGAATACAGTCAGGGTTTTTTTTCTCAATGGAAGCCTAAATATAGCGGTGCAGCATCTCCTTGGTGACCGGCGGCTCCTCACCTCATCGTGGCCGCTGCTGGGAGTTCGGGCGGGGGCAGCGGGTCCTCTGGAGTCCGACCCAGGGTGTCGGGGTCCCGGGCGGCACGCAGCTACCAGGCAGGGGCAGCCCCGGGGGGCCCGGTCCATTAACCGGCTGCAGGGGGCGGCGGAGTGTGAGGCACCGGCGTGCAGCTGGCAGCCGAAGGGATGGGGAGAGGGAAAGAGGGGGCGTGCCAATGGTTCCCGTGGACGGGCTGACAAGTGGGGGTGACGGTCGCGAGCGTGCAAAGTCCAAAGGGAGGCGCACTCAGTCAAGGGGGTTGGACAGTGTCGAGGGCGCACACAACTTCTTCCACCTAGGGCTGGGAATTGGGATGGGTGAAGTCCAAGAAGTAGCTGGAAGGATAGAGGAGTTGAGCAAGGAGAAGGGTCGCTCGGTGTGTGCGCACCCGGCGGCCATCTTTAAGTAATTCAATTACGTTAGGAGAGTTAAAATAGTTACCCTGAAACGAAAGTATTTTTTGTTTGTGCCATTCTGTCAGCTTGTTTGACGTAAAAATTTAATTTCATCTACTTAACAACTCCTAACATCACACCTTGGGATACAACTACATCAAACGAGCCAAGAGCCCCGGACTTCAGGAACTCAGAGTACAAAATTTCCGGGTCACAGCTACGACCCTGTGCTGCCTTTGAGGAGGAAAACAGGTCAACACGACACCACATAATACAGAGTGCCATCAAGGAAAGGAAATTCAGACAGACACTCAGCAGAAGTAACAGACAGACAACACACAGGGCAGGCTGGAGGAGGAAAACATGCAGTGGACATCAACATCACAGGATCTAACGGAGAGTACCACTGAAGAAAGAAAAGAGACACCCAGCAGCCAGTGCTTAATTTGAGCCGGTGGTTCCGGTGCTTGGCACTAGCACTTATCAGCACCGTCACTTATGACAGTCTGCCACATGGCAGCGCTGATTGTGTAATTTAAGGATGAGCAAAACAACAGTTGGTTATTGTTTCAATATGCATTTAAAACAGCTAATACCTGCCGCCCAGGCCATTTTTATAGCTTTGGTGCCTGAAATAGTCTGAATTGTCAGACTTCAAGCAGTGGGGTGGTTAGTCGTGTTGATTCCGTGATGGTCAGCGGTGGCAGGGGCAGAGGCCGGTGCAAGCTGTGGTGGTCTCCTGACGAGGGCCCCGGCACTTATTGTTTTACAAATTAAGGAGTGTTGCAGCAACAGACAGATGACACCACCACCACAGGGCACAACGGAGGCCCCCGCGGTGTGTGTGTGGGGTGTTGGTTTCTTGTTTTGGAAGGAGGTGCATCATTCCTTAAGCCTGGCAGAACTCGTGCTATGGCATGGAATAAGAAACATGTAAACGCCCCCCCCCCCCAAGCAGAAAGAAACAGAAAAGCAACACAGTTTATGTAATATTTCTGGCAGAGAGGACCACCAAATGTGCCCTGTGTTCAAGCCCCTGCGGCGTAAGATGTGTGGTGGAGAGGGGTCGGGAGGGCAAATACTATTAAAATAAACCGGCCACTCTTCCTCCAGTGAACACAGACCCGCAGAGGACGCCCAGATGCTGAGGGCACTGTGCAGCCAGGCACTTGGTAGTAGGCGCTGTACAGAAGCAGCCCTTTTACCAGAATATTGTATTCAGAAATATCGCATGGCACACATATTATGTCCTAGATGACGTGTACACAAATATCATCCCATTCAGCGTAGATTTTCTATTTTCAATTAATATTTTAGGACCCAATATTGATCTCAGACAATAGTCTGGAACACACCACTAACCCCGGTCATTTACAGCGCCTAGACATGAAAGGGAGCTGTGAAGTCCTGTATAACAATCAAGTTATTGTCGTGCAGAAGCCGGTGGGGCACAAGGTTTAACCCCAAAGCAGCCCCTCCGCTGTGCCTGGCCCCTCACTACACCCACAAACCCCGAAAGCGCCGAAGGACAGCTGGAAACGGTGGGGCGCTATATAAACACACCTCGTGACGTGAACAGTATGTGACCACCCGTGGTGGTGCTGGCAGGTGTGTGAAGTTCCGACTGGTGCATCACCCGCCATGGGGGGGTGGGGGATGGGGGGCAGATGTGGGGTGCAACCAACCTGTGCTAACGTGGAAGACATACAAGTTCAAAGTAACAGAAAACACGGCCAACTGGACAAGGTTTAGCGAAACAGTTTAACGAAGTGCCGTTTCTTCACCCGAGGAGCAAAATTGGGCTAAAGATTCACTTTAGTGGCAACGACGGGAAAGAAGCGGGTTCTAGACCGAACCACCAGGACATGACTGGGAAAAAAACAGTGAAAAAAAATATATATATATATATCAACAAAGGGATGCGCAGGCAGGCCGCTGCTGGATTAAAGGACCGTCTCTCTGGCGTGAGATGAACATACAGAAACGTGAATAACCGGTCCTGGCGCTCACTCACCCGCGCGTTCACTTGCTACCTGCACCGAGGGTTGAAAGGCGTGGACACGCGGTGTATGTTTCGGAGGTAGAAGATGTCACCCATGGAGAGCAGATGGGCCACACTGAGTATTTGGTTAAGAAAACGATGGAGGGTAGTGCCTTCTTAATTGGTCCACGTCAGTGGATAATCAATATCAGAGACATTGCTCGAATGAAGATCATTTGTGTTGTTTTTATTTATCTTTTTATCAAAGGAGCGCAAAAATTTCAAATTGTGAAGAGAAAAACAAAAGCCGACACGTGTTTCGCCCTAGTGGCCCATTGGCCGTGGGCTTTTTCAAGGCTAAAGTGGTATGAATACAAAGAATAAGGTAGAATAAGTTAAGTTTAAAGGGTGCAGAGTTGTCAGTAGAGTGAATTGTGGGAAAGTGGAGAACAAAATATTAGCCAGAAAGAAAAAGATGGTGATAGGAGAAGGGGGAACCAAAGAGGGGATAGAAAGAGGGCAAGAAAGAAAAGAAAAGTGCAAAAGAGAAAGGAAAAGACGGTAGGGAAGAGATAGTGAACCAAAGGGAAGAGGAAAAATATAAATCATAAAAGCTTGTAAGCAACGGCATTCAAATATTAATTGCAACAGTACATGAGCGACGAATATGGAAAAGGTAAGTCTAATAGTTAAAGGTCATGCATTGAAACAAAGTGTAGAGGGCAACAAATACAAATGTAAGTGTTATGTTCAACGCAATTGTGACATAGGTGATATCGTGATCACCATAGTTCATAGAAAAGCAAAAGTAAAACACAGTGAGGCAAACGTAGTCGAAATATAACATTAAAGCCTCAAAAGAACTGAGCGTAGCAAAAAGGCTGCTTACCGGTGAATAT